>NW_001813973.1:956248-1058233 GCF_000149585.1 Histoplasma mississippiense | reverse complement strand
GCTCATACCACCCTACTCATATAACCTGCGCATCACCCCGCCCAAAAGAGAGATCCCTTCTTCCCGTCCCCAGGCCTAAAATGATTTCCCCCCCCCCCCCCCCCCCCCCTTCAACCTTGTTGTTACTTGACACAGCTTGCTCCCTCTCCCGTGTCTTGCGGAGGGGATGGATTGTGGGCTTGAGGAAACTATGGCTGCTTTTCAATTTTAGGTGGGCGAGAGGATCTGGTTCTACAATGCTGACTGAGAAACCTTGACTGTAGATCCGGTATGTGCAAGGCCGGTTTCGCTGGCGATGATGCTCCGCGAGCTGTCTTCCGTAAGTCTTTTCCACCCAAGTCCTTACCCTAGGGCTTTGTTGCGCTTGGAATTATTCCCTTGCTGACACTTAATAGCTTCGATTGTCGGCCGTCCTCGCCATCATGGGTAATATTATTCCCCCCCGCGGATCCTACCAATTCCTGTGAAAGCGAATGAAATATGAGAACAAAGGAAACTAATCCCCGTCGCAGTATTATGATTGGTATGGGCCAGAAGGACTCCTACGTTGGTGATGAAGCACAATCCAAGCGTGGTATCCTTACCCTTAGATACCCCATTGAGCACGGTGTCGTCACGAACTGGGATGATATGGAAAAGATCTGGCATCACACCTTCTACAACGAACTCCGTGTCGCTCCTGAGGAACACCCTGTTCTGTTGACCGAGGCTCCTATCAATCCCAAATCGAACCGTGAGAAGATGACCCAGATCGTCTTCGAAACTTTCAACGCCCCTGCCTTCTACGTCTCCATCCAGGCCGTCCTTTCTCTTTACGCCTCCGGTCGTACCACTGGTATCGTTCTCGACTCCGGTGATGGTGTGACCCACGTCGTTCCAATCTACGAGGGTTTCGCTCTTCCGCACGCTATTTCTCGTATCGACATGGCTGGCCGTGATTTGACTAACTACCTCATGAAGATCCTGGCTGAGCGTGGTTATTCTTTCTCCACCACTGCTGAGCGTGAAATCGTCCGCGATATCAAGGAGAAGCTCTGCTATGTCGCCCTCGACTTCCAACAGGAGATACAGACTGCCTCTCAATCCTCCAGCTTGGAGAAGTCCTACGAGCTCCCTGACGGCCAGGTCATCACCATTGGCAACGAGCGATTCCGCGCTCCAGAGGCCCTCTTCCAGCCCAGTGTCCTGGGCCTTGAAAGCGGCGGCATCCACGCCACTACGTACAACGCCATCATGAAGTGCGACGTTGATGTCCGAAAGGATCTCTACGGCAACATCGTCATGGTGAGTTCTATAAATATATACCTTATTACATATATCGCTAGCAATAATACTAACTAACTGATCTAGTCTGGCGGCACCACCATGTACCCCGGTATCTCTGACCGTATGCAGAAGGAGATTACCGCTCTCGCACCCTCGTCGATGAAGGTTAAGATTATTGCCCCGCCTGAACGTAAATACTCCGTCTGGATCGGTGGTTCCATCCTGGCCTCCCTCTCGACCTTCCAGCAAATGTGGATCTCGAAGCAGGAGTACGACGAGTCCGGACCTTCCATCGTCCACCGCAAGTGCTTCTAAGGTATGGGGATTTGCGTTTGCTTTCTACCTTTAGTGTGTGTTTATTTTCTGTTATTAAAAGAGATGCTAGGTTTTCGTTGTTGTCGTTGCAGTTGTTGCAGCTATTGTTTTTACTTTTAGGAAGGGTGTGAAGCTTTTTTTCTTTCCATTTTATTTTTATATATCTTAATCAATAAAAAGAAAGAAAAAAACCAAAATCAAAACTACGAGAAAACAGCTTGTAACTACATGATTTTTCATAACAATTTTCCCCCATTCATCTTCTTCTCTACGTATCCAAATTTCTTCCTCCCATTTCTACGACCTGGATGATCCGATTGATTGGTTGGTTGATTTTTCATAGAGTATGCCCCATTTAACCTCTCAAGCTGTCATCTTACAAACCTCCCACCCATCAAACGAATATACATACATACCTACATTCAGACAGACAGACCAAAAGCAAAATATTTTCCCTCCTCACACCCTATTTCAAATCAAAATTCAATGTCCCAAGTCCCAGGTCTGCCAAAAATCGAAGCCCGTTACTTGGTTGATTGCCGCCGCCGCCGCCGCTGCTGCTGCTGCCCTTCTTCTTTATTATCAAGAAAAAAAAAATGTATCGAAATTGAAAAGGGGAAAAATTATCAAAGTTAAAAAACTACTTCACTTTATTTTCTCTTTTGCTCGCATGATTTTTCTTCCCTTTGGAGCCTCTTAATGGGAGGTAGTGTCTATTCTGTTTTTACCTGGGAAAACGAAGGGGGTGAAAGAAAAATTTTTTAATTTTATGAAAACAATGTAAGAACGATTTGCGATTTTCCCACCTTTTATCAACGTGCTTTTGTAACTGTGATGATGGGTGGATTGATCAATCTCCTTTCTCCCGCACCTTTTTATATTTGAACTTTATAGGAGCAGGAGGTAGAGAATGCCAGCAATGTGCCATGGTACCTGATATAGGACCCCTTCCTTCACCATAAGTATTCCCGCTTATCGTAAGTTGTGGACCTCATCCTAAGGTTACTAGCATTCTCTCCCCCGGAAGGGCATGCTCCCAAAAGCTGGTGATAATATAACCTGGGATAGTAGCGGGGAATGGGAGATGAATGCATGAAACCGTACATTAGACAAGGAAAAGGAAACAAGCAGAGAATTGCCATTTGGGATGTCTTGACCTTATATTGTCATGCGTGCAACCTGAGTTGGGACCTTCAACATTATTACAAGTATCAAATCATATCATGATTGCAATTGTGGATGGAATAAAATAACATGGGGGGGTTTTTTGCTTGCACCCAAGGATCAATCCGTAAGGTGGGCCCAACGAAGTCTAGGGTATTTTCCATAAGCATGGTGTTTTAACAGGTTGATCGTAAACATGTTTAGTGAAGGCATAGTCTGCGGCATCTCTACAAGCGTTTGTCAATATTAGGTCTTATATAATAGTTACAGGTATTAAGGGTTGCACTAAATAAGCGCTGGGAACTCCCGCCGGCAAGCATTGAGGACAACAGTGGTGTTGGGGGGTTTGGATTGGTTCGTCCCCTCTACTAGCAGCATGGCGCTGGTGTGAGAGAGCTCTTTTGCCCCAGTAGCCTAACAAGTGGATCATCCGCAGGCACTCTTATTATTGATAGCTGGAGTAATCCGCGCTGGTGGTGAGATAGTTGGAGACGCGAGATTTTGAGATATTTGAAGCTTCGAGAATAAGTATATAAAGGCACCGACATTTTTTTACAACAAATGTTACATTCTATCTTTCTTCTATCTTGCTTCAAGTTGCTACTACCCCAAGCGAACTGATATTTCCCTCCCTCCTATTTGATATTTGCCACCCGGATAAGAGCCGCTTCATCCACCCATACCCTCTACTTCAGGAGCCATGTGTCAAATCGTTATATCCATCGGCGGCCGCGGGCACGACGTGGATATGTTTGTGATAAGGTGTAAGGGCCGAAATGAAATCCGCTTGTGCCTCATGAGAAGAATCCGCATCGCCCCCGAGTTAACTTATTTCCTTTCGGAAACGTGATTAGAGGTTGTCATACAAGACTGGATATAAAGCTACGGACGGGTAATCCCCCTACTTCTCCCTTGCAATGCGTGGCATATAGCGTTCAAGCTCGGCAAGCATATTCCTGTTTTGCAACTTATTTGGGACCCAAGAGTGAAGCTGGTGGAAGTCTCCGACCCACTTTCCTCGAGAGCTATCCGCCTACTAGTGAAAATTCCGGAACTTTAAAACACATGTCTCTGTTTTCAATTTAATGTACAGATTACAAGTACGAGAATGTGCAAATATTTGTGGAAGTGTAGGGATATTCCGGGAGAACTAATTGAGAAGATCATCAGATAGGAAAACATATATCTATATATAGATATAGATATATGAACTTGTCAGGTAGAGCTGTTGCTTCATAGCCAACTAGAGGATAAATATAACAGCTGTTGCTCACATTTTCTCTCCTCCGTTCACGATTGCCGTATCGGGGACCTCCGCTATTCTCTTCAACATCCCTGTCACGTAACCCCGGTTCGTGATTATTTGGATCATATCAAAGCTCTCTAAGTTGAGGCGCCTATTTCCCACGCCTCATTTCAAGCCCACCGCTCCTCTCGAAGATTCTCAAGGGGGGAAACGCGTCTTTTCAAGCATCATCGTCGCGCCTTCATTTGGAAACCACAGAAAGTGCAATCATATCATTCCTGCTGCTGGAGACAAATGGGAGAAGCCAATGTTCATTATTTTCCCAGACGGAGAGCCGATGGTAGGCTTGATGGTCGGCGAAACTGTCCTCTTTGCCAGGAGGCTAAGCAGAGTCCTATACGGAAGGAAGGCAAGGGAGTCAAATAGACCATTGTCCTAATTTGTATTGTGTCTGTTTGAGGGAAAGGAAAATAAGGGCTTCATTATTTATTCCCCCGGTTCCTCCCCTGCTTTAAGTTTGGCCATTTTTGCTTTTTTGCCAGTGCTTTTTGAACGCTCGGACAGGAGATATAGTTAACATGAAAGCAAGGCAAGTATCGGAAATTCGAGACAGATACTGGTACTAGTAGTTATATGTGTGTTATATGTAGCAATTTTAATGAAGGCCGACATGCGGATTTGAAGAAACGCTTTTATGAGCTTCATGTGCTAGTGATGCATCGAATGTGGTTGAGACCTAGGCAGTATGATATCAGAATCATCGGAGAAATTTCAATTAACAACAATACCTAGTAGTCAATCATGTCGAAGTTGATGCCAAATACGTTCAGAAATTTCAAAATTTCGTCAAAATTCCAGCCTCCTAATCAGAACAATCATGCCACTGTGGGCCTAAAACAATAGGCTCATCTCGGCCTCTGCATAAAAACAATAAAATAGGCAGCTTTCTTTATGGGGCTTTTCACATTCACAGGACTAACAAATAATGATATACGGATTACTGCCAATAAGAATTGAGTAAATACAGAATCTCTCAGTAATAATGCTGCCTTTCTTGTTGTATTGTTCCCATTGGTTTGTGACAAATCGATAATACCGATATACAGGTAATGACCTTGTATCTGGACTTGGATCCCCCTTCGGGCCACTGTGAGAACGTGTAATGAGAGTACAGTACGGAGCGTATTGGTACGGTCCCTGTTATGACGCCACGGATGCGGCTTAGATGCCCTTTCTGGGCCCATTTGGCCCCCTTTGGCCCCCTTTGGCCCCCTCTTCTTTTCTGGCGTGGGCGGCGGCTGGCCTTGGGTCGTCACCTCACAGACCCGAGCGGCTGTATTGTCCAATACCGTGACCGTACATCCTTGATACCAGACCACGAAAAAAAAAAAATTCCAACCTTCTCGTTTCTGGCAACGACCTCAAGTCTGGTCTTCTCTTCTTCTTCCTCTTCCTCTTCCTCTTGCCACCCTTCAACCCCCTCCCCATCATCACAACACATCAAATTTTGATTTACCGGCGGATCCTCTTCTTTTTCTGAAGCAGGACGATCGCGGATAGTTCAGTCTCCTCTGTTCCATCCGTCGCTTTTTTGAAAATCCCGTCTTCCGCTTTGCGGTGGTGGTGTGCGGATTTTTACAGCCACTCCTTTATTCGGGTGTCTCGCTGATCCATCTCACCAGGTACTTCCTCTTTCTCTTCTGTGCCTCAGCTTTGGCCGTTGCAGGTCGATTCAAAGGATGCTCAGTGGTACTGCGACTCGTGATTTTTTCGTCAATCCGTGTGCGCGGATGCTCTGGGCATTCTTCGGTCAAAGAAAGAAGAAGACTGACTCTCCGCTCGCTTTGTGTGGGTTAGGTTTTGTGTGCCAAACCATATCCTCTGTTGGTTGACACGTTCCTACGACAAGGCAATATCTATTTTTTTTTTAGCCTTCATCGACTTTGTTGCATCGTCTTTGCTCCATCGCGCAGTTTTTACGATTTGCTATTTTAACAGCTGTTTTTATTTCCCCCCCCTCGTCTCGAGCCGGATCTGGAATCTGCTGGGCGCATATCTTCCCGGCTTGTTTCTTGAACGTTTCTTGCGCCTAATAATTTTCATTTATTTCACCTTGTTCCGGCGACTTTTGGCGCAGACTACCGTGTAATGACATCGATCTCACAGACATCAGGCCTTCAACCACAGGGACAGAGTACCAGCAGTTCGGCCGTCTCCCAGGGTCACTCTCCCATTCCATCGGTGAGTTGAAAATCAAAGAAATGGACAACGAAGAAGAAAAGAAAAGAAAAATTGTGGAAGTGAAATGGATTTTGCAGAATACTGCACCCTCTTCTTAAACACATTCATTCCCATGCTTTGAAAACAGGTTGCTAACGCGACAAAGAAATCTTCTCCGCAGGCCGTTACCGTCGAAACGGCAACTTCAACGATTGGCGGAAGTGCACCTACTCAAGCGCCTCAGCATGGAAAGTCGCCTTCTGTCTCTCTGAACGGAAAACACATGCAGCATCCAGCACCCCAGGTCGCCGGTGGCTTGACCATCGTCAACGGAACCACCGCTCCAAACCCGTCTTTACACGACAGGAAAACTTCTGTCACTATCAATCCTAATTTAATCCCGAATGGAGGCCCGGCTGGCGCTTCAGGCCGCGCAAATAATCTGCGATTCGGTTCAATGGACTCCCATGGAGCTCCTATGAACAATCCGGCATCGCTTCCAAACCAACCCCAGTCTACTCTAGGTGTTAATCCATCTATGAATCCTCGCACAACTTCCCCACAGACATCTCCCTCCCCCATTCCTCAACCTATAGCGAGTGGCGGACGGCCACCATCGTCGCTACAAGGGCCAGGTAATAATCTTAACTTTGGCAGCTTTGGTAGCGAACCGGGTGATATGAACGTAAGATCGATCGATTTCATTGTTTGCTTTTATATCTATTTGAACAAGATCTGCCCCGTTCAAACAAGGATTTATACTGACACTGCGTATTCAGCGGCCGAATATGCGGCCTGTTCCTCAGGGCCCTATGGGTCCAAATGCCCAGTCTTCCCACTTTCGACGTGAATCAACACACTCCGCACATGGCGACATGGGAAATCATGGTATGCCAGGGGGTCCTCCAGGACGCGGTGGCTACGGTCATAGTGGTCGAGGAAGAAGCTACGGACAACCCCATCAACCAATGGGATATAACTCTCCAGGCCCGACGTACAGGTCGACCCCCAACCAACCACGCGGCGGGCCCAATATGGGATTCCATGGCCATAACCAGCGATCGCTAGGCCCCTTCCCACATTCGCCCCGTCAGGCTGCCCGAAGCCCTGCCCTTTCCAACGTGAACCCCGCGACCCCCCCAATGTCCCAAGTTCCCATGGCAAACACGCAAATGCAGGCCCAGCATTTTGGCGGATACCCTACTCATATGGGCCCTCAACAAGTAAAGCAACAATCTTCTTACCCCCCTAAATATTCTAATCGTCGTTCTTCTTTATCCCATAAACACAATGGCCCCCGTTTTAAACACCAAAATGCTCAACGACACTTTACTCCCCAAGCCCAATTTCAATACCCCCAACCCCCGACACTGTCACCAGAGAGTGGTCATTTTGAACAGTATCTGACAATGATTAAATCTCAGGGATTCGTTGCTCAGGGCTATGATCCTAATTATTATTTCCAACCGTCGCCATATAATATGCCTCAAGGCCAGTACCAGTACATACCCCCCCCGTCGCCTCGCGCCGCTATGAATGTACCGCACCCACCCCAAGCCCCTTACATGCAGGCCCAATATAGCAACCAAGGCCATCCACCTCCACAAGCAACCCCACTTTCACGATCCCCCTCGCAGGTTTCGGGCCCGGATCGGCCAGGCTCAAGTCTAGGACCGGCCCAACAATCCGTACCAATGACACAAGGGCCTTCTTTCAATGCGACTCGATCCACTAGCAGTCCAGTGCAAAAATCTCAGTTTGTAGTACCAACCAAGAAGAGTTCTGTTGTCATCAAGGATCCCGATAGCGGTAAGGAGATGAACTTTCTCAAACAATCGACATCCCAGCCTCGGACAACGCCTTCGCCTGTCAAGCTAGGTGGTAATACACCAGCTTCGACCCCGCCTCCTCGTACTGGAAGCCGTGCTGAACATGAAAGGTCAGACTCGAAGTCCATGACAGGAGAGGAGAAAAAGCAGTCCTTCCAAGACGCTATCGCTCAAAAGGTCAGGGCTGAAGCTGAAGCTCGCAAGAGGGAAGAAGCTGAAAAAGCTGAGATGCAATGGAAGGAGAAGGAAGAAGCTGAAGCCAAGGCTCGTAAGGATGCAGAGGGAAAGAAGGCTGCTGAGGAGGCCGAGAAGGCTGCTGCAACAGAGAAGGAAAAGGAACAAGAGCGACAAGAAGCAGCGGCCAAAGAAGTCAAACCGGAAGCTCCAAAGGCTCCTGTTGAAGCTGCATCAGCCGAAGATGAGATTGATTGGGACGCATTGGAAAAGGAGTTAGCTGAGAAAGAAGCTGCAGCTGAGAAAGCGTATGCAGAAAAGAAGAGGAAGCAGCAGGAAGAGAAAGCTCTCAAAGAGAAAGAAGACCATGAGGCTTACATCGCCAACCTTAAGAAAGCTGAACAAGAAGCGGAGGCTGCGGAAGAAGCTCGAATCCGCAAACTCGAACAGGGCGAGGAGGAGGGTGCCAAGAAAGAGCGGACAGATTTGTTTGCTTCCCTCAAAAATAAGGGCGCTCAATCTCCCCCTTCCGCAACCGAGAGCCCCATCATTCGAACCCCTGCCGAAAGCGGAGCTGCCACGCCCGTATCAGATATCTCTATGGGCCCGCCCCCCTCCAAACCTGCTAGCGGCGGAAAGCGGGATAAGCCTGCTGCATTGAAGCTGGAAACTACGAAAACTGTCGAGCCACCCCAGCCAAGCGCAGCAATGAAGTCCCTCCAGACCGCCCGATTCCTCGAGGATCCTAGCAAGGTCACCTACCCTCCCGCAATCGTCTCTCCTAATCCTGCTCTGAACGCAAACGCTCCAGTCGACCGTAAATTTAAGTATAACAAAGAATTCCTACTCCAATTCCAGTCCGTTTTCAAAGAGAAACCATCAATCGATTGGGACAGCCGTGTTCGAGAGACTGTTGGAGATAGTTCAGATAGTTCTTCGCGTCCCGGATCCGCTCGAACTCCAATCATAAGTAGCGGACGGGCCACCTCTCGTCCAGGAATCCAAGCTTCTTTCCCCAACGCCGTCATGGGTAAATTTGCCCAAACTCCCGGACGTTCGCAAACGTTGCCCCCTGCAGGTATTGGTCGGGATGGGTTCCCTATGGCAACTGGGGGCCATGGACCATCTATGGCAAATCCTTTTGGCCACTTTTCTCGTGGCCCCGGTGGCCTTCCTCTTGGCAGTTCGCCTATGAGCCGTTCTAGTTCATCGACTATGCAGCAGATGCCATCCCCACGCGCTGGCAGTCACCGAGGTCAGCGCTCAGGAAGCAAGCGGGATAAAGTGTCGAGGAAGGAGGAAGAAACCAATAACAAGACCATGCCACTCACTGCTAACTTGGACATAAAGCCACTGGTTCCGTCTCAGACTGGATGGAAACCACGCAGCATTGGACAGAGCCTTTCTGGCCCAGCTCTTGGTGGCGATGGACACATGCCACCAGATGTTGTGCAACGGAAGGTTAAAGCTAATTTGAACAAGATGACACCCGAGAAGTTCGACCGTATTTCTGATCAGATACTTGAAATCGTGGGACAGTCCAAAGATGAATCAGATGGGCGCACACTCCGACAAGTAATCCAACTTACCTTCGAGAAGGCCACAGATGAAGCCCACTGGGCTCCAATGTACGCTAAATTCTGCAAACGTATGCTAGATTCCATGAGCCCTGAAATCAAGGACGAAAATATCAGGGATAAACAAGGCAATGTTGTCACTGGTGGCAGTTTGTTCCGAAAATACCTTCTCAATCGCTGCCAAGAAGAATTCGAGCGAGGTTGGAAAATAAATCTCCCCGAAAAGCCTGAAGGTGTCACCGAGGAGGCTGCGATGATGTCTGATGAATATTATGCTGCAGCTGCCGCCAAGCGGCGAGGTCTTGGCTTGGTTAAGTTTATTGGTGAATTGTACAAACTCGGCATGTTAACTGAGAGAATCATGCACCAGTGTGTGAAAAAATTGGTTGATTATGAGGGTATTCCTGAGGAAGCCGAAGTGGAGAGCTTGACGAGTCTGCTACGAACGATCGGATACAGCCTTGACAACTCTGAGAAGGGTCATGGTATGATGGATGCATACTTCGTGCGGATCAGCATGATGATGGAAACTCCTGGCCTTGCCAGCCGTCTTAAGTTCATGCTTATGGTATGTTTCGCAATTCCGGAGAAGATTCATTTCTCCTTCTCTTATGGAGTCGGATGCTAATAGTTTTCAGGACATTGTCGATTTACGTAAAGCTGGGTGGATGTCGAAAGATGGCGATAAGGGCCCTAAGACAATCGTTGAGATTAGAGAAGCTGTCAGTAATCACCAGTATGATATTTAATTGGGTCAAAAAATGTTCCACCCGCTAATCTGTCTTTTATAGGCTGCCCGTGCTCAGCAAGAACAAGAAATGGAACGCCTGCGCCAACAGGCCAGCAGAAGTGGTCGGATGCCAATGGGCCGAGGAGATTCACGGAACTTCTCTGGTGGTTACGGAAGTCAAGCTCCGCCTCCCGACTTTGCATCAAGCAAGGTTGGCAGCGACGATCTCCGCCGACTGAAGACCACCAGGAACACGAACCAACCGATATCCTTTGGACCTTCCAGCATGTTTGGTTCCCGGAGCAGCAGCGGCCGTAAAAATCTTGGACCTGGCGGCAACCTAGTCCGTGGTGGCGAAGACAGCGGCGCAAGCAGCCGTACTGGTACTCCACCAGGCGGTAAGGATAAAAAGGACGACAAGGAGGCTGCATCCTCAGTAAATGCATTCAGGTGAGGATTGCAGACCCCCAAGCCCCCCAAGCAATACAGCACGATCCACGTCTAGGGCTTTTCCTACATACCATATATAGACTAGAATGGCTAATTTGTTCCCTCTCCGTCTCTTCTTTTCCCTGCTCCAGTGCTCTTGCCGCCTTGAATAATGAAGATAACCTGGCTACATCGCCGCCATCGAATCCATCCTCCCCTCCCATGGTCAAGTCCCAACCAGCCATTGAGCTGTCAAAACCCCCAGCAAAGGAGCAGGAAGGCCGAAGTCCATCTTAATTTTTTTTCCCTTTTTTAAATTAAGGCGTGTCCTTGTGACCCGTTACCCCATCTTGACTCTCCCTCCCTTTACCTGGGGAAGTCAATCTCTTTCAACCAATGCGCTGCCGGCGTTTCTCAAACCCTTCAAAAAACCAATTTCATAGACGATACAACCTTGTAATACTTTTTCCTGGTTTCACGAAAGCAAACAAAGAAAACCCGTTCACGGCGTGATATACATTGCTTCTTGGGCGGGCCATAAAATGGACAACAAAAGCTGGAAGGGCATGAGAATCAAAATCATGGGTGGGACTTTTCCATGGGATATAGTAGAAATATAGAGCGAGAGAGATGTGAGGAGACTGGGTATGAAGAACCACAATTTTTTTTTCATTCTATAAAAGTCCACATCATTTGGCGGCGACGAACAGATTTGGTTTGGTGGAAATGGTGAGAGTCGAAGGTGCGGTGGTGGAAAAATCCTGTTATTTTCTTTTTATGTGTTTACCTTTTCTTCCCTTTCCTAATATCTCTTTTCAAATGTGGGAAAGGAGAACAAAAGGGCAAAAGAATGAAAGAATACCCAGAAAGTTGTGTGCGTTGTTTTTTTCTTTTATTCTATTTTTTTATTTATTGTTATTATTTTTTTTCCAACTCCTCATTTTATTATTTTCCGTACCCCATTTCTTGTCTTTCTAACTGTTTCTTTTTTCCTATTCCTTTCCCTTTTTTTCTCCTTTCTTCCTTTCTTCCTTGATCATCTGCACTGACTGTGTGCTATGCATTTGCACGGTGATGTTTCTAAGTTCTCTTTTCTCTTAACTACAGTTTTTTCTTCCTTCACTTTTCGCTTGAATCAATCAGTTGGTTGATTAAAAAATACATAACTTTTTTCTATCTATTCATGTCCAATCTGCGTCTGTATGTGTCTCTCCAAATGTTATCTCAAGTCCATGTCCATGTCCATGTCCATGTTTGTAATTCCATGATACTTTTTGTTTTTAACTTCTTTTCCTCCATTCAAGTAACTAACTCTTATTTGTTTTCACTTCTTTTTTTTTAATTCTGCTCCTTTTTTCTATTTCCTTTCTTCCCCCTTCCCTCTTCTGTCTTTTTCCCCTTCATTGTTAGGTATTGATTTTTTTTTTTTCCTTTTTTCTTTTCCTTGTGCTTGCTTCTGTTCCTGCTTCTTCATCTTCTTAAATATGTCTAACTAGCTAACTAACGTACTCAAATCACTTCGGGGTTATTTTAATTGATTTTATATTGTGTCATCTCTCTTCTCTCTCTCTCTCTCTCTCTCTCTCTATATCCCTCTCTCTCTTTTCTGAGGGAAACTTTCCTTTCCCAATTGTCGTACACAATATACATTTTACTTTTTATTGTGCAGCTATGCACGGGGTTCAAAGTTTCAGGTTAACAAAAGTCTGCTTTACCGGGCCTCCTTTTTAGTGTATATATATATGTGAAGTGTGAAAGTTGGGAGTACATGAATTAACCTACTTGGCAAAGTCAACTTCTCATCGCACAGGAATATATTATATATAAACTATGTGAGGTAACAAATATTAACTAATCGCATGAGCATGTTGAGAGCATGCATACCATGCGTAAAGACAGGCACACTGACACAGACAAAGATATAGACGCCATCATCATTATGTTCATAAAGAAATCGCAGCTTTGTAGGATCCACTTGTCCTTGGAGGGCAATTTGCTGAGCCATTCGTTCGCTCGTTTGCTCGCTCGCTAGGGGAATTAACAATATAGAATATTAAGAGTAAGTATAGAAAGGGTAAAGCACAAAGTTAAAGTTGAAGAAGAAAACAACGTAGTAACTGGATGACTCATGGATGTGTCCGCAACATGATAAGCGTGAAAGCAAGTAAAAAGGAAGAAAAGTCGAAAAAAAGAGAATAGAAAGGGGTATAGAATTACAGCATGTGAAATTCGCCGGCAGTGGTAGTTGAGTGCAGAGCATGAAGTGATATATCTCTACACACATTTCTCGATTCCAAATGGCTCAAGAACTTGACGATACAAGGTTATAGCACCTGTAGCCATCAGAATTTAGACAATGCTCCATCATCGACTTTTGATGGGAGAGCCATAATGTTCATTTGTGGGCTAGTGGTACGTTCCTGCGCTTTAGTCTTTGTAGTCGAGTTATGGTCCTTTGCAAAGTCAACAACGCTTGTCCCGGCCGTGCTATTGGTCAGTGGATCACTCTGGCCTGAGTCACCAGAGCCGGAACCACTGCAACTGCTTGATCCATTCTTGCGACCACAGGAGGATTTGGAACACTGGTCGGGACGAATCTGACTTCCCGATTTTCCCCTTGACGTAGGGCCGCAATTTGTTGAAGTGTCTATGCAAAGGCCGTAAGACGTTTCGAAGTTTGGGATAATTTTCCCGTTTGTAGCATCCTGAGAATCGCTTCGTACTCGCGTATTTCCACTGTAACCAGGAGCTTGATTTTCTCCAGGGTGAGTAGCTGATATGATTTGGTATTCTCCACCAAACTGAACACTACCATGACCTTCTAAGTCGTGTCCATCTAAGGCCCGGGGATTAGGCCTATTTTCTTTGTGAAGTTGTTTGAGGTGGTCATTTCCAATACGTGAATCAATTGAGCCAGGCCAGAAGTCTCCTTTGTGAAATCCGGTTGTAAGATCACTCTCACAGAACTGTTTTCTGAGAGAATTTGATAACTGAATTGGAGTATCTGTTGATTTGATACCTAGGTTAAGGAGGTCATTCGGCACTTCATAAGGCCCGCCAACATCTGGCCGGGTATTTCTTACAGAATTTAGATTACTAAAGTTTTCCTGTCTCGCAAATTCAGGAGCTATTCCTTGCTGCGGAGAATTGGGTTTAGAAGCGAATGCGTTTTTGTGCTTGTTTGTGACCGCATCGCTAATCCCCAGTTCACTGCACTGCAGTGTCTCCGATCTAGAGGAAGCTTGAGCATGTCCATATGGCCGCCGTAAAACTGATGCAGAGTATAAGTCACTTGGGTGCCTTGTTGAAGGGGGTTGGGACCGACACAAGGTGCTTCCAGAAATATCAGTATTGTCGCGCGGGTGACAAATGCTAGATAATGAAGATAGCCAGGAGCTGAGAACCGCATCACTCTCTGTAATCGAAGCATAACGATGCGGGGCGCATGTGCGGTGCATTTCCGCCCCAAATTCAGAATCTGTGATGGTGCTAGGTTCTGAAATTTCAGGACTGGCTGCGCGTGGTGGCTGCATTCGAGTTTCTAGCCATTGCTCTCCAAGGTTTAAAAGCGACTGAGGCTTCGCACCATTGGCTAAATCTTTTGGTATTTGGGTCTTCTCTTGCTTTCGGTTGTCAAGGGCAGCTGGGTGTGACTGCATCTGTTTACGCCGGGAAGTTGACAAGTTTGAATTATCTTTTCGATACACGCGAGCTTGCTGACGGTTAAACGGTGGGCGTTTTGACGTGATTGGGATCGGTAGGCTCGCCCTCTCTGATTCTGCAGCCGAAACCCCGTTAGTGCATAATATATCATCTTGGATGCAAGGAATGTGTGCCCCCAAAAGCTCACTGGTATTTGAATTATTTGTATATCCTTGGCGCCGCTGAACTGCGGATTGGCCACCAGGCATGGAAGTCACTGCATTCTGCAGAATATTGAAGGGTTGGACTGGTCGACTGAATTTGTGGAGCGCAGATTCATAGTTTTGAAGGTAGGATGTCTCCTGTTCCGCATACCTTCCAGCAGTACAAGCTTCCAATTCTAATGGGGACATCAGGCCTGATGACATTGATGGAAGTGACGGTAAATAGTATTGCCGCGGGACATCCAGGACTTCAGGCAAGAACGAGGTTTGGGAGCCGTCGGACCTGTCCAGCAGCAGATAGCTTGCTTTGTCTTCGGGCTCAATTTGACTCGCGTCTAGGGGCTCCCGAATTGAGTTTAAACGAGGGCTGGAAGGGATTTCTGAACGAGAGAGGCGTTTCAGGAGTCGTGATGAGCCAGTGAACGACGCGAAGCTGGACCTAATGCTTCTGCGAGGTTTTTGATTTTGGGTGTTTGGAGATACAGGTCCGGGCTTGGTGGAACCCTGAAACCGTGCTCTTATAGACCGGCCATAGCTAGCCCAAAACCCCTTATCGTTACCCTCATAGGCAAGGGCATCTAAATCATGTCTAGGGTCAAGAGGGTTGTACAGCGGATAATGGATCCTTTCTTGGCATGTAATGGTGGTTATGTCTTGGTCCCTGCGAGCCAGACATCAGAAGGAGACATCGAGATGATGTCTGAGGGGACACTTACGGTTCCTTTGCCGGAGACGAAGTAGTAAAGAGGCCAGCTAAGCTTCGACGACGATGGAGGTCATTTTTAGCACGTCGCGACCTCAGCGAGGAGGGCTGTGTTCTGGACGCGTCTTCACCAAATCGACCTTCAGGGCTGAGTGTCAGCCGCTTCCAAATGGAAGCCATAGATGATATTCCCCTTGATATGGGTGGCAACACTGGAGGGAATAAGATAGGTCAATTAAACCGCCATCTGTTCGTGCATGCACGAAGCCAAGAGACGGAAATAGGAGACAACAAGGAAAGCTGTAGATGCACAGGCACCGAATGTGGTATTCAAGGGGCTGGTTATCTGTGAGCCCCTTTATAGTTCTGGGTATCAGGCGAGAGAAACAGGACACAAAGCGGTTCCTGAAGGAACAGCAGACACAGTCGATGTGATAAAAAGAACAGCGAAAGAGAAAGCGAAAGAGATGAAACGACGACGATGAGGCTCAAGGCCCGCGGTCAGGACGAGCAGGACGTGCTCGATTAGGAAAGAGGAGAGCGCACATGGCCTGGTACCTCGCCACCAGCACAAATCAGTATGCATGCCGCGGTACCCTGCCATACCACACTACATTTCACTATAAATACAAATGGTAAATGGTTATCCCGCGGATTGCGAGAGAACTCTAGGGTTAGTCCGGAGGCATCTTGAGCAAATGTCGTGGCCTGTACTCCGTATATTATCCACGATTCGCGATGAGACAGAATCGTCTGCTCACACCTCGGGGAATCCCAGCCCCTTAAATAGGTTTTTGGATGGAGCCCCCGCTAGACAAATACGGTTTAGATCCAGCGTCTCTGGTTCTGCTCCTTTTCATCCACCAAAGCCCAACCGTGAAGTCTTACTTGAACTCCAAGACGCGCCGCCAACGGCTTGACCAAATATTTGCCAGAAAATACTGTCGCAAATCGGTTGACTAGTCTCTTCATTCAGCCCAACACCTCCACTTTTATTTTGGAACACCAGTCCTATATAACAGCTACCCGCTGCGATGGCCGCGGCCAAGGAAGCCGTCTCATTCAATGAGATTATCCAGGCTGGTAAATGATGCTCCTGCCTTTTATTTATCCTGTTGAAACCCTCTTTGTTTGGAGTTGAGACAATGTATTCGTTAACTAACAGATTTTCCTTGTCAATCCTCTAGCCCGCACGCGCCGGAGGAAACAGGCTTTGACTGATAAATTCTTCGATGCGAAAAGACGTTCAAGTGCTCCGGCTCCGGCTTCGGGGTCTGGTGTGGGCGGCGCGGGCGCGGGCTCGTTGGCCAACAGAGTATCTGCTGTGCCGGGCAGCCTTGCAAGCAGACTGGGTGTTGTAAAGGTATTGCCTTTATATTAAAACCATACATTCGACAACCCATTTGCTAATATACGATGCACAGAGATCAGCTGCAGCCGCGTCGACGAGAAATTCTGGCGCCGCTGTGTCCACCCGTCCCGCCGGACAGAACCGCATGTCCTTCGATCTCATTACACAAAACAATGATCGAGCACCTGTCCAGGACCGGGGCCCAGGAATCAGTATCAAAGGAAGCGCGTCTGGACCTTGCGTTGTGCTAGGAAGTAACTTTGCGCCCGGCACCACCGCTGCAGATATTGAGTCGGCACTGGAACCCGTAAGAGGTGCTATGCTGAGTTGCAGGATCGTGTCCACTCACCCAGAGGTGACCGCTGAGATGATTTTTGAGGAGAGGAGTCATGCTGAGAGCGTAGTCGCCCGCTTTGATAATCAAAAGGTACGAGCAAGTATCCCTGCGTTGAACCAGCTCTATTCGCACTGGGGACGACTGACAAATATATCCTTCAAGGCGGATGGAAGGATCCTCCATCTTCGAATAAAACCGGAACCACTGCCTGCACAGATACTCTCCGAAGCGAGACTCCGCCACCGCCGGTCACATTCCAATTTCGACAGCCTGCGCGAACAAGCAGACCGTGAGCGTCGTGAGCTACGACACGCTGATCCTCATGTACAAGACGGCCGTTACGGGTTCGATGATCTATATCCGCCGCCGCAACATCATGGAGCCCGTTCAAACAGTGATTATCCAAGCGGAGGTCAGCGAGGGAGTGTTAATGGATCGGGGAGGAACCGAAACATGGGGAATGACAATTCGGGACTCTACAGTGACCAAATGATTATTGATGAGCCGAGCCGCGAGTCGCGCTACCGCGGGAGACGCGGGGGGTAGAAACCTGGCTTGCTATCAATTGCCAGAAACGGTTTGTACCTGATTATAACCTGCCGGTCTACGTTTTCGTCGTGGTATCAGGGGACTATTATTTCTTTTCCAGGGCATGGAAATTGCGTGGGTATAACCTCTGGTTATGAAGACTCAAAAGGATTAATAAAAGGGCGGGGGGTGATATTTGCGATTGAACTTCCTTTTCTCGGTTTGGTCATGGGTTCATATATAAGGTTTCATTCTGTTTTATTTATTGCATGGAAAAGGAGAAAGGACTTTTTTAGATACGATTTCAATCAACTGGGTTTCTAGAATATTAGCTGGGGTTTTTGGGGATGTTTTGCTTGAAAAAAAAAAAAAAAAAAAAAAAAAACTCTGTTATCCTCTCACTTTCATTATTTTACTTTTCCCCTTCGCGATAGAATTACTGGCGTTTCGCTTGCACTGGTTTTTCGCACTGATTGTAAAGGTAAAACATAGCTCGCAATTAATCAATAAAGGGGAAATCATAGTGCATTCACTCTCTGTGTTTTCGAACGGAAGTATGTAATTGCCATTGTTGCGGTGTCAGGTTTCGCGATGGCTACTGCATCTTCCGTGTCTGGGCCTCCGAGCTTCGAACTCCGACTCTCTTCCGTCCTCTCGCCATAAAAAATATATATACTAGTACATATATTCCCTTACGGGAAAGCAATATTGTCGCATCTAAAATGAGCAATGGATCCACTCGCCTGCTCATAATGCGCCTCGGAAAAGGGCCCCGTTATTATTATCCTCGACTGGCTCCTCCGTATCCTCATACTGCCGCACGATGGTCTTCCACCTCCGCTGGAAGCTCCGTTCCGCGTCAATGGTCTACACCACTGGCGAAATCCATTGCTGAGGCCATAAATGTGTGTATTTCCTCCGGAAATAGTATAATTTTATCTCCTGCGTTTCTTTTTTCTTTCTTTCTTCTTTTAAGAGAAGAAGTTGTGCATTTCATGCTGACAGGTTCTGAAAATCCGCAGGTCACCGGCCCCGTATCCATCGCTGCATACATGCGCCAATGCCTCACCTCGCCCGATGGCGGATATTACACCTCCCGTGGCCAGGAGGATGAAGACACGGCGCTTTTCGGCGCCAAGGGGGATTTTGTGACGTCGCCAGAGATTTCGCAAATATTTGGCGAGCTGTTGGGCGTGTGGACTGTTACGGAGTGGATGGGACAAGGGAGGAAGAGTGGTGGGGTGCAGATTATTGAGTTTGGACCAGGCAAGGGGACGCTCATGGGGGATATGTTGAGGGTGGGATTTTTTTTCTTTTTTTTTTTTCTGCTTGGGTTCTTCTGCAGGAGATCTTGGGGCCAGTTTGGTCGTGGGCGATTGCTAATGACAGCAGTCCTTTCGTAATTTCAAGAACTTCGCGTCCGCGATCGAGGCTGTTTATCTAGTAGAAACCAGTCCGGTGCTACGAGAGGTTCAGCGGAAATTGCTCTGTGGAGATACGCCTCTGGAGGAGGTTGAGATTGGGTATAAGAGCACGAGTATACACTTGGGTGTTCCGGTCATTTGGACAGAGCATATCAAGCTCCTCCCGAATGGTAAGAATATTTCCCCTCTCAACCCCTTCTAGACTCCATATTTGGCTATAGATGTATAAATTCATATCTAACTCACTCCTTCCACCCATCATCCGCATAGAATCGGACAAAACCCCTTTCTTTCTGGCCCACGAATTCTTTGATGCCTTACCCATACATGCATTCCAATCTATCCAAACACCCGCCCCATCCCAAACCACTATTAATACGCCCACTGGTCCCACCACCCTCCATCAACCACCCATTTCCTCCTCCCATACCACTGAATGGAGAGAACTCGTCGTCTCCCCTAATCCTGAAACCCCAGAAGTGAAAAGCGGCCAGGAGCCCGAATTCCGTCTCTCACTCGCCAAAGCATCTACGCCATCATCCCTCGTCCTCCCCGAGATGTCTTCGCGGTACAAAGCCCTGAAATCCACTCCAGGGTCCACAATCGAGATCAGCCCGGAAAGCCAAGCCTGCGTCCAAGACATCGCAAGGCGGATAGGAGGAGGAGGTGGGCTCGTCTCCGCGCCTTCCCCCGGAGTCACGGACCCGCCGAAGAACAAAGTTCCTTCCGGCGCTGCTCTAATCCTTGACTACGGCACCACCTCAACAATCCCCATAAACTCCCTGCGCGGCATCCGGAAACACCGGCTCGTTTCCCCCTTAGTCGCACCCGGGGAGGTTGACATTAGCGCTGATGTCGATTTCACGGCGCTAGCGGAGGCGGCTATTGATGCTAGTCCTGGCGTGGAGGTGTATGGACCGATGGAACAGGGGCCATTTTTGGAGGCGTTGGGAATATCGGAGAGGGCGGCGCAGTTGCTAAGAAGGACGGAAGGGGAGGGGGATGAGGAAAAGAGAAAACGGATTGAGAGTGGATGGAAGCGGTTGGTGGAGAGGGGCGGTGGGGGGATGGGAAAATTGTATAAAGCTTTGGCTATTGTGCCGGAGAGTGGGGGCAAACGGAGACCGGTAGGGTTTGGGGGGAGTGTTTTGGGGTAGAGTGAATCTTTTTAAAGGGTTTGTTTGTATTTTTAGACGTTAGTTTGTGTGTATAATATGTTCTTGATGTATGTAAATGGAGTTAGAAACTGTTAGGTCTAGTCTTTTGATGAAATAGGGGTGGGAAGAACTACATATCAGAGTCTCTATCCAGGAGACAAAGCCGCAATGGTAAATGATACCCCTGAGAGGTTTACAACATATCCCGCGAAACGCTGGAAACGAGGATAGTCCGCTTTCCATGCCTGTTCTCTCTAAACCATCTATCATCGTCCATTGTCTATTCTGGACCGATGTTCCGTACATGACGGTCCTCAGCCAGTCTAGACTGGCACAAGCCAAATCCATATCAAAATCAAAACACCAGACCAGATATCCCATGAAACCCAGAATTGAACCTTATATATAAAAGCCATTTATTGCGGTTAAAAAACTCCCCCTTCCATACAAGATACCTCCTAACCTTTTTATAGGTCCCCTTCAATCCTCCTCCCAGATATCCTTAACGTATGCCTGCGTCAACCTTTTATCCTCCCCATACTTTTTCTGCCACTGGACGAAGCCCCCCTCTAGCACAAAAACGGCTTGCTTAGCACTCTCTTCCTTCCCGAGTGCTTGTTCTCGTTCTCGGATGTACTTGAGTGCCGCGGAAGGTCCGCGCTCCTGGCTGAGCGCGCAGTGGAAGACGACTTTCTCCTTGCCACGTAGCTTGTTTATGAGATCTGGCATGTGCTTGCTGAGAGTCGAGCTCGGGTGCCAGGTCGAGGTAGAAATATGGCCGCCGATGTGATCTGAACAATGTTGTTAGAGCAGTAAGGGTGGAACATGGCGAGGGAGGGGTATCGGCGGGGTAGATGGGAGGGGTACATTGCTCTCTTTTGCAGAGGGTTTATTGTAAGATAAGACAGAAAATATGGCTGGAACAGCACTTACCTGAATCCCGAACATCTACTATTGCGAGCTGATTGGGGTTGGTGGGAGCGAGGAGCATGGCCGCGAGGGTCTCGCGGCTCATTCGGGGAAGGGTTGCGACTGTGATTCCTGACATTTGCCGCGAAAAGAAAATGCGGATGTCGATAAAGATAAAATATATGACAGATATGTCTATCGCAATGAAAGAATAAGGACGAGGAAGAAATCTAGCAGAACGAGGGCATTTGACTTAACTGTTCTCAACATGCTCCGTTGTCCTGGTAGATTCGAATGTTCCAAGGTTGGAGGTTGACGTCACGTGAGTTGTTCCGGCCGACGCATTTCTCAAATCTTTAACATCGGCAGACAAACTCCCAGCTCGCAACGGCAGAACCCTCGGCCAACCTTCTCACATTGTCAATTCACTTCAAATTGACATATAATGTATTTTGCATGATACATTAGAATTTTACAACCATGGAGGTCCGTATTACCCGGTCCATAAATCTCCTCTCGTCCTCTCGCCGCTCCATCCTCCGACAATACCCCCTATCCCGCTCTCCAGCATCAATTGCCGCCATCGCAAGACCAATTAACACCTCAGCACCCCTTAATTCTTCCGAGAAACCTCCTCCTTCCTCGCAACCAGGGCCAGAAGGCGAATCAGGTTCTCCACAGCAACAATCACAATTGCCACCACAACCACGCCTTCGACAAAACCAGCCAGTCAAACCTTGGTCCCCAGGAGATTTATTGAAGGGACCATCTAAAAGCCCGACTCCCCGCAACAGCAGCGCCAGCACCAGTAACAAAGACGACAATCTCGCCAAAGTGACCGATATACTGAATAACTTCATCCCGCGCTCTAACCAGCCGCGACAAGCCAACAATCCTTTCCAACCACGCACATCGCAAGACGCAGCTATGTACAGACAGGTGCGCGAGGCAGTGGGCCAGTCGCAAAAGTTTCGAGTGCCCACTGTCAACATGCGGCTGGGTCCGGAGCTGGGCCGTACAGTCTCAGTAGACCCGAAAGCGGGCGTGGATGTAGCGACGGCATTCCAGATGATGGAAACCAGGGTTAGGCGGAATAAGGTCAAGTCGATGATGATGAGGCAGCGGTTTCATGTTAGGAGGGGCCAATTAAAAAAACAGTTGAGGATGGAGAGGTGGCAGAAGTTGTTTAAGATGTCGTTTCAGCACACGGTTAGGAGATGTGAGAAATTGAGGAAGCAGGGCTGGTAGAGTGTCTTGGGGTATGGGAGATGCGGTATGGGAAAAGCAGTGTGCTTTTATGGCAGTGAACGATAGAAAAAATGCTGATGGCCTTTCCCCTTTCCGTTTTTTTGGATACATGGGTTTGCTGTGAGTTTTATAGAGGCTAGGATACGATAGGATCGGATCGGAGGCATCTTAGATAGGCGTGTATAGGCATACTTTCTCATGTACTACTAGCATTTTTTTGAACATGCAACTGCATTTCCCTTGTTTCATTGCATGGTGCATATAAGACTTTGCCAAAGTTGTGCTTGGCATAAGTTTTGGTACCAGTTAAATCGTCCTCGTTGATATATACTACCGATGGCTTGTAAATGCAAGTTGTAATTGTGGTGGATATCTTCGTCATTCATCATATTCAAATGCTGAAAAGATCAAGGTCTATTGTATGTCGATGTCAAAACCACAATCACAAATCTAACGCCTGAAACCCTGAAAATTGAACAAATTTAGAGCGAAAAGAAAAGTAATAAAACACAATCGATTTCAGTCCTTCTTCCCCGTAGTGTACCCTCCATACCCTCCATATCCCCCTCCATTCCCATTCCCATGGCCATATCCATTCAACCCCAATCCATACCCATTTGTCTTCCCCCTATTACTTCCAAATCTCAACCGTCCATTCCCTCCGACATCTGGACTAAACCAACCAAAAAAGGGCGTGTGACCCAAAATCCCGTCCCCCGTATACACACTCACTATACCCCTTCTATGTGCTCACCCTCTCCACAACTACAGCCAAACCGAGTCCAACTCCAACCCAAAAGCCAAATAGACACCAGCCGCATAAACCAGCCCACCACCAGCAGCCATCAACGCCGTCGACTTCGACAGCGACTCTTCCGCATGGACCAGCCCGAGTACATCGCCGCTAGAAACCCATCCAACACGGAACGTGAACACAAGCGGCTCGCCACGAATGACCTTCATTCCCCCCTCTGCCGCCCAGGGATCCATCAACATGTCTCTCTCCTTCCTCTGCTGCTTGACATATGCAACCCAATCCTCCACATCGTAGTCATCCGCAGTGGTAGCGTCCACAACCATCGGCATTGAGTATGCTGATCCGGCCACAATCTGTCCCCGCGGGAACATCAAGATTGCATCCATCTCCTTATTATGCTCGCGATCTCTTTTCTTCCCCTCCCCCTTCGTTTTGCCCTTCTTCGACTTCTCCGACTTCTTTGAACTAGAGCCAGAGCCCACGGTAGATAACTGCGCAGACTGGTGCATGAGCACATTCATGTCCGTCCAGATGTGTAGGTGGGATAGTTGCAGGGTCCCCTGCAGCGCAATTGTCAGGGGCGTAAAGGGCGGCTGCGAAGCGGATGACGATAGGCCATTATTCCTGGGAATTTCCTCCTCGCTACCGTTGCCGCCTTCACTTCCAGTTTTGTCGTTGTGCGGCTTGCGGTCTGGAGATTTGGTGGGGCCTCCGGGTGCAGAGGAGGCAACGAGAGGGAAAGTAGGTACGCGACATGTTAATGGAACGTCGGCGTGGACGTAGTATTCAAGCAGATGATAGAGAGGGTCGGGGAGAGAGAGAATGGTGCAGGTTATTGTTTCGGAGATGCCGTAGCGGAAAGAGAGCGGGGCGGATGTCTCGTTGCAGGTTGGGAAGGGGATGTATTGGAGTTTTCCGGTTGAGTCGGTGGTCTAGAAGGTTGTTTCGCGAGTGCGTCAGCCTAAAGTTATATATATGTAGTTATATTATATCAATTTGATCCCTGAAAATCATTCTGGCCGGAAAAATGTACTACTATTCATCTGTCTGGGTGGATTTCTCTCGACACATACATGTTCTCCGGTTTCTCTACATGACCAACAAACATTAGCAAAAGCAGTCCTAACATAGCCAGACCAACCCGTACCGATTTGGTATACTGGTGAAAGGAAAGAAACTTACATGTCTCTGTTCAAACAACTAATTGGCACGCTCTGACCATGCACATAGCCTGAGCTTGATTCCGCCGCCGCTAACCCGCCGCTGTTTCCAAGCACAATGTTCACCAGGAACAGAGGAAGGATATATTTTCGGCAAAGGGAGGAAATTCCTGGCGGCTGCGACGACATTATAGACACTTGCGGGATAAGGTTGGAGAGCGGGCTCTATATGGAGAATAATGCAACTGTGTCAACCACGGCGCTGGGCCAGACTATGCGCCAGGAAGCGCAGCTATCCCATTGATTGGCTGTAAATGTACGCGGGTCTTGGATCGTTTTGACGCCCAACAGGGGATCATCGAGAGGGATGGTGGAATAGGGGTATGTATATATATTTATATATGCTTTATTATTTTGGTTTTATATTTATTACCATTTACTGCCAAACGTCAACTAAGTTACAGGCGCAATAGAGCTTTGAACCTCCATCCACGCTGTGGTTAAAAGGATACATAGAATGTCAAAATAACTGGTTAGATTTACTTCCTGAACATTTTCCACGTCGTTGTCGTTCTCTCCGCCATCAAAGAATAACTTCCCATGTGTCAAATTGCCAATAACGCCTCAGTTTTTTTTGAATATATCCCAGATCTCACATCGGTTTATATTCCATTTGCCCCATGTATACCACCATGCCGCGCCGTCTTATCTACAGAAGCGAGGCCTTCTTCTTGTACGCAGCGATCAATCCGCTGGTCGAACCATCATGATTAGCTCCAGCGCCGGGAGTCTCCAGCTCCTTCTGAATATTTTTTGCCAGAACCTTCCCAAGTTCCACGCCCCACTGGTCAAACGAGTTGATGTTCCACACTGCACCCTCGGTGAAAGTGACATGTTCGTAATAAGCAATGAGCGCACCGAGAGTACCAGGTGTGATCTTCTGCGCGAGGATGGAAGTCGTTGGCCTGTTTCCTAGGAACGTCTTGTGTGGGACGAGGTTCTCCGCGGCGCCTTCTGCCTTGACCTCTTCGGGTGTTTTGCCTACCATTAGGGCTTCGGCTTGGGCGAGGAAATTAGATGCAAGCATCGTCTGGTGCTTGCCGCCCTCGACGGGGTTATGCGATTGCGCTGCAAGGATAAAGTCTGTGGGAATGAGCTTCGTGCCCTGGTGAAGGAGCTGGTAGAAGCTGTGTTGCGCGTTGGTGGCAGGTTCGCCAAATAGGATGGCCCCCGTGGTGTATTTGACATAATCTCCGCTGCGGGTGATGGCTTTGCCATTGCTCTCCATGGAAAGTTGTTGAAGGTAGGCGGGGAATCGATGCAGGTATTGATCAAACGGGGAAACCAGGTGGGTTTGGGACCCGAAAAAGTCACTGTACCAGACACTCAGCAGTCCTCCGATAACAGGTATATTCTTCTCGAGGGGGGTTTCCCGGAAATGTTTATCCATGGCATAAGCGCCTGCGAGAAACTCGTGGAAGTTATCGAAACCGATGTAGAGAGCAATTGACAGGCCAATTGCACTCCAAACGGAATATCGGCCTCCAACCCATGATTCGAAGCCGAACATGTTCTTCTTATCGATGCCAAATTTTGTGACTTCCGCTTCGTTCGTGGAGAGTGCCACGAAATGTTTCGCAATGTGACCAGGATCCTTTGCGGTTTTCAGGAACCAATTCTTGGCGGTGTTGGCATTGGTGATTGTTTCTGCTGTGGTGAATGTCTTTGAAGCGATCAGGAAGAGAGTAGTCTCTGGGTCGGAGTTCCTCAAGGCTTCAGCGGCATGGGTGCCATCAATGTTTGAAACAAAATGGACTGTCAGATCCCGATCAGCATAGGGCTTCAACGCCTCCGTTACCATGACAGGACCTCTATAGTAGTGTCAGAATATGTGTGACTTTTGAATTGACTTTTGAATGCAGGGGATTTTCACAGGATTGCAATTAAACCCGTATTTTGGCACTTACAGATCCGACCCCCCAATCCCAATATTGATGATGGTCTTGATCCTCTTTCCGGTATACCCAGTCCATTTGCCGCTTCTCACCTGCTCAGAGAACTCTTTCATATGGTCTAGGACGGAATTGACTTCTTCCACGACGCTCTTCCCGTTGACCTGCATGGGTTCGTTGGCCACATTGCGCAGGGCAACGTGGTACACTGCCCGATTCTCCGTGAAATTAATGGGCTCGCCATTGAACATCTGGTCACGAAGCTTTTCCACGCCGGCCTCTTTGGCAAGGTTTATCAGTAGGGCGAGGGACTCATCTGTGACAAGATTTTTGGAGAAATCGAAGAGAATCTCAGATTTGTCCGCGGTGTTATTGAAGGAGAAGGAGAATTTCTGGAAGCGGTCGGGATTCTTCTGGAAGAGGTCCTTTAGAGCAATATTGCGGCCTGTGGTAGTGTAATGCTCCTGAAGAGCTTTCCACGCATTGAGATTGCTGGCCTCTGAAAAGCTCGCCATTGCTGAATGTTTTGTAGGTGAGTGTTGTTACAGAGGTAACGTGTTTGCGGGGTGCGGGTCAGGATGGAGACGCAGAAACTGAACTGCCTCCAGCAATTGAAGTGCGCAAAGACGGAAATGAAAACGAGGGAGAATCCGCTCAATCTCTGCGCTGGGTGAAGGTGTTGTCAACAGGTTGAGGAAGAAAAAGTTCTGGTGGGGCAAGCGGCGGCTTTGATACTGCTACGGTGGGACGGGTGACAAAGGATGCAATGATGGCGGGGTTGTGGTTCCAACAACAGTGGTTACCACCTTGGAATCTCATTTCCCTTCCTCACCACCAACGGCAACAATGTCTGCTTAAATAGATACGGATTCCTACGCCGCGTGCTGTTGGCATGGGCAATTGGGCTCTGAGCCGGGTGTTCCGCGGTGATGCAGGATGATTAATAAACATGCTGCCCACTTCTATCCGACTCTTGATACACTAGGAGCGACAGCTGATGTTTTGATTCTGCACCGTGTTATAACAGAAAGACTTCTAAGGCTCAGCGAATTGTCTTACTGGCGATCCTCAGACAACATGAATACGCTTTTGTCTTGAAGTTACCAAAGCGAAGGAAAATGAAAATTTCTCTCACCCAGGATAAAATCGCAAGAAGGGCGCCAGCGGGTAAATATCCCCGGTCACTGTCCAGAGCATGTATGGAGATGGACCCACTGGGGAGGCTGTCAAGAGAAATCCGCTTGATTACTGTGAGAAATGACCCATTATTTTTTATCCGGGGGCTAATATTTCAGTCTGTATGCATGCGTGGTGCATTGAATCATCAGTGTGCTTTCAAACCCTTGCCGTTAAGTCTGTCTCATTGTTGAGGCAAAATAAAATGAGCCCCACATCTGCTTGCAAGCAATTTTGACCTGTCACTATGAGAAGGAGGGGGCCAGCAAGAGGTCTCATTTCGCGGCTCCAGTCTAAGTGAAGAACATCTACTCCATATGCCCAATACAAAAGATGGTAGCATTCGTGGGGATAAGGATTATCTATCCGTATATGCCTCGATAGACATTGAGGGGCTTCGCCCAGCGTCGCCTTAAATCCTGAGCCCATCTATATTCTTCTCTCTTCCTCGCTGATCTGCAAATCAGGCGTCAGTGTCGGCATATTTCTCTCAATCGATGATTTTGGTGACCAGACTTGGTGAGTCAATGGGGCAAAATAGGAACGGAATTCTACAGGCAGTCTGGAAACATTATACGGGGTGGAAGGTTTTTGTCAACCGTTTGGGATTGTCGCGAGGATTCAAGCGAAAGAAGAGAAAACTCGATAAAACTATTTCCCAATTCCACTGAAGAAAGTAACTCCGAAGACCCGTTCTGCCATCATAACATTAATACCCGAGCCAACAATAACCTCAATAGGAACCAGGTCTTTTGCGGCCTCAAATATTGTAAACGACCCCATCATACGGTCGTCCCGTCGTTGCTTCCACGCAACCAAGATCGTGTTGCTGTCTCGCATCTCCAGTTTCTGATTCCCCATACACCTCGGCGCCGTATCGTCCAAACGATCAAGGATTCCTGGACCCTTTCCGTACAAACTCCATTGCGGGGGGTGTTGGTGGTGGTGGTGGTGGTGGAAGAACCTGGTACTAAGAGCCAAACCGGTATCGCTTCCCCCATCTTATATTGTCTGTTCCACCCACTGCGAGTGATTCTCCACCTCCTCGATGGGAGTCTTACGTCTCTATTTTCTACAACATCAAGGTGGGCCTTCATACTAATGAAACCCTGCCACCACCTCGGGCAGAAATTCACAATCCGGGCCCCCAATATCCCTTCACAGGCTCTGGGGACGCCAGCGCTCGATACTGGATAAATGCTAAATAGTGGCGGGAGCACGGATAAGACGTCTACCCAATACATATCCGTCATAACGAAGGAAGGGAAGTGGGCGCCGTTGGCTGCATTGTAGATCATGAGTTGAAGGTTGAGCGGCAGGATCAAGCCGAGCGCGCTGGACTTTCCGACTTGGAACTTGCGGTATATGGCTGGTCTGTTGGCTATCTCGACATTGCTTGAGGCACCTTGCGGTCTACGTGGGCTCCCTTGTGCACGTTGTCTGGGTAGTTGTAGGAGACTTCCTATTGTGCGCTGTCCGGGACAACTTCGATGTTGCTGGCAGATGGCTCTTTGTTGCTGCCGTCGTTTGTGAGGCGATTGTGCAACCCTTTTTCTGTACCCGGAGCTGGTTCATTTATTTCGAGGCCACCTGAAGCATCCGGGTTTTTACCGTTCTCTTTTGCTTGGAAGGGGCATGTAGATTTCATTTTCACTTTTTTGTCTCAAAACATTCTCTGCAGGTTCACAGAGTAATGAGCCAATAACTTATAGGTTTGCTTTCGAGCGATATAAATAAGCTGCCGTTTTCGAGTTTCTTCTGACCCTCTCTCATAGTCCCCAGATAGCAGGCAAGTCGATTCGTGTCGATCAACTTTCTAACTATATAAAGAAACATCAATGAGCAAATTGCACTCTAGCTAGCACCTTCTAGACTCCGATCTAGAGTGAAAACTTATTATTAGTCTTTGGCGAACGTGGTAACTAGCTATATTAACAGTTGGGGCTTATGTACATAAATACAAATAACAGGTTAATCACTGGATCAGATATGGATGAGAAAAGCCAATGAAAGTGCTATGATCATCAAAAAATGAGATCCCAATTCAATTTAAAAAGCCGCTGGGGGGAGATGGGCCGGCCGGACCGTGGCAAGGGCAAAACCCCGTCGAAGAAGAAGATGATGGATGCAACTGCTTGCGTAGTAGGACAGATTCTCTTCCACTTCCCCTTCCGGCCTGTGCGGATCAGCGCTCAATAATAAATCTCCCCCACCCCACTCTGTTCTGCAAAATGGAAATGTACTTGACTTTGATTCGATGGAGGTGGTGATATGGCATGCATGATATGTGGAGAACTTTTTCATGGGCGTTTTTTTTTAAATCGAATTCATCATTAGTTTGGACTACGGAAAACCTTTCGACTTTTTTTTTTTTTTTTTTTTTTGTTGTTGTTTTTGGCTAGAGTGTTATTGGAGCGCTGCTGCTTGCTCTAAACATAGTTATTCAGATTCAGAGAGTATCTAAAATACAATCGCACATCCGCCAATTGCTGAGCCCGCAGCGTGATTTATTTCGTTGAAAAAAGAAAGAATGTAAACCGGAATCAGACAAAGTACAAATCCCATGGCGGCCAAGAATATGCAGGCACCGGAAAAGGCCCGGACAGAATTGATAACCCGGGAATTCCCATATATAAGAGCCATGATATATTCCAGATGTGGGATTTCCTCGGGGCATATTCAAAGCAAATATCACAAGCAAGTTTGCTGATGAGAATCCTACTATATGCAGAGCGCGTAGTCTTGGGCGGAGGAACACAGAGAAGGGACGTGTACTTATATGATACCAAATGGTTTACAACAGATTTTGAATGAAGCTGAGGAATCCGAGAACAGCAACGGCGCCAGTAGCGACCTCCGCTGAGATGGCCCCATTACCGTACACCGGTGGACTCGCCGATGGAGGTTGACTTGGGAGAGTGCCCGTTGGATAAATTTTGTTGTTAGATGCGGTGTTAGCTGCGGTGCAGACAGATCGAGATGGGGAGGCAGTTGGGTAGATCGGGGTTATAGTAGCGGCAGTGGGAGCCGTAGAGGGAGTAGCCGAAGGTGATATGGGATACTCGGATGGGGTCTCGTCCGCAGGAGGCTCAGACGGCGTCTCGGAGGGGGTGTTGGCGGGGGTAGACGCAGATGGCATGGCAGTGGCGGAGGGAAGAAAAGGGGGCAGGTTGCTCATGCCTAATTTCTCAAGACAAGCTTTGGGCCCAAGGTCCTACAAGGAACGGGTTAGTTCCAATCTTGTTATGGGAATGATTCTCCTAGAATATTGATTGAGATGCGAGTGAATCGAAATGTCAGGGAAAAACATACATCTGGGCAGCAGTAGCCATCAGTGAGGCAGCCAGAACCGCTTGGGCAGGAATCTAGGTGAATCAAGTTAGCTGATATTCTCGCTCGCGATACGTTATAGTGAGAGGTGACATGCATCCATCGCAGCATGATTGCCCGATATTGGGATTGAAGCAAATTTTGCCTGTTGTTCCACATTGGACGTAGCCAGCGCCGAAAGCATCTTCGCAGGTTTCGCCAGAACCATTGGTTTGGTCTGGCTTAAATGATTCTCCACCTTGGCGGGCTCTCAGGAAGCGGAAGCTATCAGCAGGAGAAGTGTCGATGCGCGTCCATGTGTTGGTGGCCGCAGCGCTGCTCGCAAGTAATGCGGCAGCAGCAAAAATTTGAGTGCGCATTGTCGGGCGTGATCAAGAAAATAACTTCCACAGTGTTTTCCTCTGGCTTCGACGTGAATGAATAATGAATGACAACAAGTGCTTTAACGAGCGACCGGATATAGATATATCCTTTAGTTGAAGGCAAAAAGGAGTGAGATAAAAAATGAATGGGTTGGGAGGAGCCAAGGGAAATAAGGAGAAATTGGGGAGCCTTTTCCAATATAAGGGGCATCGCTCCATTCACCTAGCCTTCATGCGGAATGACACAAAAGAAAGCCCACCACAACCTTGAAAAGGCGGAAATAATGTGACTGCTGAGAGAAGCCAATAGTCAGGGATTCTTGAAAGTTCATGCCGAAATAATATTCCAGGGTGGGATGTCATGGCGGGGATATTGCAGACAAACGGCTCGGCCCTTCGCAGACAGCGATACGTCTGCTTACATTTTTTAGTAGGCTGAAAGAATTTGCATCTTTCGATCAAAGACAGTCGCCATACTGCGAGAGACGCCGGACTCCCACAGAGCTGCAGGCATACAATAAAAGTCTCAATAAACGGGCTCGGACCACCGTCGCATAAACCAGAACAACTAGCGACTTGTCCCTACTAGTCCGCACGCGGGAGCTTGTCGCGCCCAATCATAGATTCCCAGGGCAAAGGAACGCAATTTCCTCAGCACAGGACAAGAGATCTTCTAACCTCGTAGGAACCAATGGGGCCACACTTTCGTATGTCGTGTCGCTCCTTATAGCACGCCAAAGTTCGATTGGCCGATCGACCAAATGGAAATAATCAAGGGCCAAGCGATAGAAGCCAGCCAGGAGATAAAAGCGCCAACTCGATTGCGCTTAGCTGAATAGGCACTGGCTTCATAGTTTTGCATTTCGTATTTTTGGAACTATTGAGTTGGATTTCCACAATTCAATATCTCTCTGCGCTGGAGGCGTGGAACCCTATTTGATCTGTAGGTGTAGGATTCATGATCCGTTTAACCTTGCATAACTGCTAGGACCGACTCACTCTCTCATCTTTTTCAATTTGCCTAATATTAGCTTGGTCTGAAACGTGCTTCATATGTTTGCAAACGGATCGGTGTTTCGAACTTCACATTTAGCGCATTATTACCTTGCTGCCGGAAATATAACCATCAGCAATGGGCACCTTAAATTAGCTCATCATACTCCGTAGTTATGGTCACCTTGCAAATGCAAACTAGGACCCGCCGCCCCGTGCTCATCAGCTGGGCGAATGTCTATATCGATCAGCAGCACTCACTAGCAGAGTCTATCAACTAGATATTTAGAAGATATTTTTCTAAATCACTTTCAATGATTAGCATATACTTGCATCTATGCGAATAATGAAGTAATTACGGAGTACAGATCTGTACATTGTCAAAGGTCTTAGAAAAGAAGCTGAACTCTCTATGTATGTACTGTACGTTTTGTCAAGTTCAAACAATATTGAAGGTCAGCAATCTGCCATGGTTAGAAAATTCGATTCTCCATTTCTTACCAAGTTCAACGAGAACCGATCAGCAACTTGCTCTCGAGATTTGGGGCGGAGGAGTTCGGGAAGGCATGGTCATACTCAATACTCCGTAGACGCTAGGCTAGAAAGGCATGTTTTAAGACGAGGTATCAAACAGCTAAACAGCCAAAGAAGCTTGATCTAACGTCGAGAGTCTGTTGTGCGAAGCTGGCTGGAAGTTCCATACGCTGCGTACATAGCTGCCGGCTTCTGCTGACTGACATGACATCCATACGGCGTATGCCAAATCGGTGCTTAAACGACATGCCATTCTTGAACGTGACAATGGTTTATCAACGCTGGTATTAATACCTGGAGGAGCTTGTCTGGTATTGATTTATTAATTTAAAGGATCTGCATAACGAGGTGAAATAAGTGGTCGTCCAAGAAATTTGGCTCCTGTGGAGCCAAGCCGCAAGCCGAATATTGTAGGAAAATCTCACCATTGTCAATCAACGATCACTATCACAACAAAGCTCGATTATTGTGGCGATCGAATTGCTTGCGAAAACAGGAATCTGCCCAGCCACCCTGAATATTAGTAGCAAAACACTGCAAAAATAGCCATTCTATCCATGTTTTTCTATAATCATTCAAATAATGTCAAATCAACATTCAAATCATTCAAATAACGCGTTTTTCATACCTTTATCATCAAATCTTTTTCAATATGCCTCGCAACGCCCGCCGCCCTGCTGCTTCTACCGCCTCGCAATTGTGTAAAAAGAACCCTACCCTACACCTCAGTCTCCCCAAACTACCTGAGCCCATGCTAGTGCCGGATAATGAGATGGAGGAGGTGGAGGAGGTGGATGAGAATGATATTGAGACTCAGTCAGAAGATTCTCAATATCCACTGCTTATCTCTGAATAAATCCCTATCTCTGAGCCAGTCATCTCATATAGATTGTATGAATGTGTGGTTATTAATGGGATAAAGAAATCAAAGACTAAATATCAGACTGTCACAACAGATGATCCAATTGTCAATCTTTATTTCATTCAATATACTGTCAAAAAAATGACAGAAGAGTTTGTTGTAAAGCAGAATTGTAAAAAAATGAAAATTACAAATTATATAACAATCATTTCATTAAATAAATATGAATCTCCTTTCAAAATCAACATTGACAAAGAGAAGAATTGATGAGAGATTATGAATCTTTTAAAAAAGTTGTATAAAAAGAAGATAAATGATTTTACTGTTGAAATTATCACATATTTCAATTTTTTTGATATATCAATTTTATTTTCAAACATATCTGCAATACACAGTTCTACAGCTTTTGTTGAAATATCAAAATTACAATTAAAAACTTAGATTTGAATAGTAAAAAAAACTCTTGATTTTGAATATAAAAATGAAGCAATTTTATCATCTTACAATTCTCATCATTGTAATGTGACGGCGCCGAGGCGGTTGCTACTCGGCAGCGGCACAGAGGAGGATGGTATATAATGGGAAGCCTTATGGGTGGGCTTGATTATCTCGCTTGAACCGCGAACTCGTAGAATACTATACAAATACTGAACTACCAGAGGTACTCGGCACACTAAGAATATTGTATGGGGACAGTGGTAACTCTGGTATCTTATTGTCAAAAGATAAAAGACGAATCGCTGGCTCCTGGAATAGAGAGCCAGCATCTAGCTATTCTATATAGACAACGGGCAGCCATCCTCCCCTCACTCTATGAGCGAGGGTAGCCGAAGCAACTCCGCAGTGGCGCTGCATTGATCTGCCAGAAGGAATCTACTGACCCCGTATAGAAACAGGATTCTCATATCCCATTAATCGAATCCTCTTCTATTGCATCCGAATGATGTCATAGGGTGGTTGGAAACCGGTTCGGACACCTGCGTGACGTCATGGGATAGATGGGATTATCCGAGGGGAAGCGATGGGCCGTGTGGAGCCGTCACGGGGCCTTGGCACAACCAAGGGTGTGACACATATGTAATGACTCATCTAAAGCAGAATGTTCTTGATCTTGATCTCCTCTGTGGATTTTTTGAGCTCACCAACTATCAGAATATCTCTTCAGTTGTGTTTGTTTTATGAAAAAGTATTGTTTTTAACTCACAAAAGAAGATTGACTTGCTGTTCTGTCTTTAAATCAATAAGATCTGCTTTGCTCACTGTGATGTAGTAAATGCTACATGAGTCTGAGAGAAGATTTTCTTGAAAATGAAACCATCAGATGAGAACATTGTTCTGTATAGAAGAATTGAGAAACTGAGCTCAATTATCATCACTGATTGAAATCAGCATGTGTTGACAAATGACATCTGCTTTGCAGCTTCAGTTCTTCTTCTCAAAATATTTCTCAAAAAAGCTTTCAATATTTCAAAATATACAGTCATGTATCTTCTTGAAGATTTTTGAATTCATCAATTCAAATGTCTGCTCGGAACCTTTCTGCAATGATGAGGTGGATTTGACTGAAGTGCTGTTAAAAAATGAGAAAACGCTCACTGAAGGAGTTGTTCATCAAAGAAGGATGTTAATGAGAGTAAATACAGCTTTTCAGATATCAAAGTTTCAAAGTTCGGCATTCTGAGATTCAGTGGGAGGTCTTTGAATAATCAGATACATCAGTGAATGATAGTCATTATATCTAAAGCTTTCTTTTGTCTTTTGAAGGTGCTTGAATAACTGTGCTAGATCAGATGCTATATTTCCATCATTTATTCATGATGAAAGGCTGTAGACTGCACCCTCTCTCTGTAATGTATAGACAAGTTTTGAAATCACATTTTGAAACAGTTGATCAAGGCTATCAATGACACCATTGTAGAAAATTAGATGCAACTCATATATTCTTTCAGCTTTTTGAAGTGTGTCTTGTAAACAGTCAATTAAATTGGTTAGAGGATGATTTTTGATAATGATGCGATCTTCTTGTGAAAGTCCTGCCATTTTGATGGTATAAAAGACTGTTGAGTTGATGTGAGATTAACTAGGAGCTGGTAAGGGGAAAAAAATTAGATTGGTATGCTAATATTATGTGATGGAAAGCAAACAGGGGAACAAAAATGCAGAATTGTTAGGAAGTTATGATCTATGATACTCTGCAAGAGAATATAACTCACTAGGAAAAGATGGTGATATATATAATCAAAGGAAGGATTATGGTCAAAGGGTTGATCCGGCTTGGCTTTGATGCACAACGCGAATGTGGGAACGGATAGAACCGCTGAGCAAGGAACCAGGTGAAGATGAATCCTACAGCATAATTATTTGATCGCGATGGAATGGTAATAAGCGCGAACAAAACAGGGGGATTGAAATTGTATTTTGAGGAAGGTCGGCTATTCCCATTTAGAATTAATGTACACCACCCACTATCACCATCCACCCCTTCAATCTTCTGTCCTGTCATTTCCCTTCTGTTTGCCTCTGAACCCGGCGCAGTTCGTTATTCCATAACATGTTGGCAGGCCGCAGGTCCTTATGCACCACTCCCAGCATACAGATTTCCCTCTCCGACATGGAGATTTCATCATTCAGCGTTGAGAATTTGACTTTGTCTATACTCTCCCCGGCCCAACCCATGAGAAGCATATGGCGGATGTCCCCAGCACCATGGAGAAAAAGGATCAGTTTCAAATCAATCATCCCCAGAAATACAGAGACAGCAGAACCTTGTGCTTTCTGAAGAACCTGGTATATTTCTGCTTCATGTGAGACATGTTTCCATAGCCCGGGGTCAACTCTCCACAGAGTTGTACCACGCCGTTTCCGCTTCTCATTTTTCTGGCGATCACGAGTGGGGTGATAATACACAAATTCGGGTTCATGAATCGTTAAGATAATAGAAACATGGAGTAAAGAACAATATGATGCTAATCTATGGGCCTCTGAGAGAAGATTGGGATACAGCGCATAACATTTGAGTGCAGGTAAGCGTTTTTTTCCATATCCAGTGGGCTTTATTGCTGACGGTTCAGCAAGGTACGTTGAGAATGAGTATAATGAATGAAATGAATGGGAATTGACATCGGGTTATTGAGATTGTTGATTCCTTGCCGTGGCTGTCCGTGAGATAAAATCAGACGCGGAAGACAAAGTGACTTTCTGAAACCCAATTGTCATTGCTGATTGATGTGTAATTCAGATACGAGTTGCTGTTACTGGATTATCTAGACCTAAACATTCGGATCTTTCCAGCTGTGTAGTTCTATTCTTAGATGTAAAAATTAAAAATATGTGAAATTAATTGGTGAAATAAAAATAAAAATATATTTGGACAGTTCAATTCACAGGCAAAAAGAAGAACAATTTGACAAGAAGGCAACAACACCTTCAGACTGTCTCTCAAAGGCCCGTTTCCAACTCTGCTCAGACGCTACTCTGAACGTCTGACCCTGTTGTCGTAGAGATATGCCCAGTCCAGCCACTGTTATTACAGGGTCGTTTTATGCCCTTCTGATGGATTGACCTTTTCAAAGATCCAACCCGCCTTTTCTTCGGGCGCCGGTCTATATCGGACCGGTGAAAGTCTATGATCAGAACCCGGCGCAGTTCATTATTCCATAACATGTTGGCAGACCGCAGGTCTTTATGTACCACTCCCAGCATGCGGATTTCCCTCTTCGACCTGGAAATCTCACGACTTAGCACTTCCTTGTCTTTGACGTTCTCTATACTTTCCCCCGCCCAACCCATGAGAAGCATGTGGCGGATGTCCCCAGCACCATGGAGGAAAAGGAACAATTTCAAATCAATCGTCCCCAGAAATACAGGGACAGCAGAACCTTGTGCTTTCTGAAGAACCTGGTATATTTCTGCTTCACGTGAGACAACTTTCCATAACCCGGCTGTTGTCCCCTTTCCAACAAGAGTGTAGCCATATGCAGCACAAGTGATCTTGAAGGGTGCACCATATGATCCACAAGTCCCAAATGGTGTGCAGTTATGATCAAGGTCACGATTGAGCTGTTCATTCAGCATTTGCACAAGCTTCCTTGCATCGATACAATGTCGATGATCATTCTGACCTCGCCGGTGGAGAGAAACATTAGGGCATTGATGGTCCAATTCACCTCCTTGTTGCAAACCCAATAAGCATCGCTGTGTACAGTAACGTGCCGTGTGTTGGCTCTGGCCGCTCGATGGCCTAGGACCTGCTGGGCGCGCCGATGAACGCTGGTTGGGCGGGGAGGACATCACTTGGCTGAAGCCCCGCTTCCGGCCGTGCGCTGCTTGGTTAGAGTCGGAATCGGAAGAATCCATACGATCATTCAAAGGCGAGGTATCCATTGGTGCACAGGTGGTTTGAGATCGGGTAGAAACTCGACGGCCGGGCTGTAATGGAGACGATGGCAGATGTTCAGAGGGCATATATTCCGAGCTTGCATATTCCGATCCTGGAGGAGTTTGTTGCAGCTCGTCATCAGGGATTTGCGACCGTGTAAAGTCAAAACTTGTTTTCCATATATGGAGTTGGGATCTTGCAGCATTCCGCCACTTCTGATCACGGATATCCGAGAGAAAAGACATCAGACAGAGACATAATATTCTGGCAATAGCTGTTTTTGACTGATAAAAGACCCCAGGATTTTCTGAAATCACATCCATGTTTGGTTCGCAGAGATAGTAATAGAGTGTACTAGGGTCGCTGTATGGCACACGAAGAAGAATGATAGCAAATCCATTAGTTATATAGGAGTACTCCAGTCCAGCTTGGATCATGACATGATACTCCTGAACCAAAACTGAGCAAGTCAGCTGTTCCGCATTATATCTCAGCTTTTCATCCTTGTTCAGCTCATCACTCTTGGGGATTGTGTCTGACTGAACAATCTCTTCCCAGAGCTTCATCGATCGAAGACCCGCTCGGAGATTTTCAACCGAGAGCTTGTGTGGCGGCTTATACTCGACTGTTGTAATCAAAGTATTCGTGGAATCGTTGATCCGATGAATACAGAATGAATCCGGTTTGGGATGTTTTGTGCTGGATTCATCAAGCAGCTGTACATCTGACTCTTCTGATGTCTGTAGAAGATTTTCATGATTTTCAAACAGAATCCCATCTCCAAGCCGGAATCTCTCTTGAGCATCAGGTATTTTGCATAGCTCGGCTATGATATCATGGACATGATCTTCCACAGCGGTTCGCTCGTAGTGTTCCAGATCCTTTTCACTTCGTAGTTTTCGACTAGAATACCGCCGACCAAGTTCATTTAGCACAAGAAGAGATGTGAAGAGTCGAGGTGCATCTCTTCCAGTTGGTTGCAGGTAAGTGGAAACCGCATCATAAATTTCTTGCAGTTGAGCCGGGCAGTTTGACCAAAAGCAAAGACTTGTTGGGCAGTATTTCCCAGTGGGTGGTGGAATACTCCCCTTCGTGGAGCGGGTTGGCGTTCCAACCTGCAAAGGCTGGGAGAATGAATCATGACAACCTTTGATGAGCTCTTCTAGTGTTGTCGGCTGATTGCGCACTCTCTCCTGTGATTCCCGCTCCTCTGCCTGCCTTCGCAACTCTCCTTCGTGTCTCTCTCGCTCTTCTGCCTGCCGTCGCAACTCTTCTGCCTGCCGTCGCAACTCTTCTGCCTGCCGTCGCAACTCTTCTGCCTGCCGTCGCAACTCTTCTGCCTGCCTTCGTTCCGCTTCCGCTTTACGGTAGAGAGCCTCGTAATCTGGTGAACTGCGATCAGCCATTAGAGAGAGATAAAGAGTTATATCAAAAAGCGAAATGGGTACGAGAAATATAGTGGCGTAGAGATAGGCGATAATCCTGTAGGTGGTGGGGAGAAGCGAAATAATGCCAGTCATCCCAAAATAACACGGATCAACCTTTGCCCGTCACATGTTAGTGTTTACAATTCATTTTGACTGCACAATTCATTCTTAGATCGAAGGGTAAACTGATGCGGCATAATGGGTTGCTTGTCGCATAGCTTCGATCACCCAATAACCCATCCACGTTCAAGTTCAAATTTCGCAATAAGCAAATACGTCGTTAAGAGGATCGAGCCTTGAAATACTGTTGAGAAATACTGTCACAATTCTAAATTAATCAGAACTACAAATAATAAACAAACTATAAATTTTGTGCATAGTAGATGACTTCAATGAGGCATCATCACTCTCTGTTTAATTTTCTATCAGTTTAAATGTTGAGAGGGAAATAGACTTGGAAAATATTTGCACTTACCAAGCAGATCAGGCATTGCAGATGTATTTTGTTTGCGCTGGCAAAATTTAATATGACGTTTCATATGTTTTGCATCTTTCAACTTCTGACATAGCTGACAATACTGTCTCTTGCCTCTGACACACTCATGATTTTGTGGAACTGTTTTGTTGCAATTCTCACAAGTACAGTGCTGCGCAATAAGTTTGAAACCATTGAGACCTCGTGTCAAAATCCACTAGTCCCAAAGGGGTTTAATGTTTGCACTGTTTATTGATGAATATGTGGGTAGGTGTATCCTTGCTCTCGAAGCTTGCATATAACAGAACGCAGTTGAGGGGTCAATTCCTTGCCCCGACCCATAGCAGATGATAGAGATGAAGGAACATAACTAGAGGAATGACAGCAGTATGAGGAAATAGTATGAGAAGGATATAAATGCGTCAGAATAAAGATGAAGCAGTTCCACCCACAGACGCGTTTTATTCTATAGATTAAAAATAGGGGGAAATGGGTGCATTTCAATATCATGTGACGCTATAACTACTACTAATTATCATGGGTTAAACCCCTTTGGGACTAGTGGATTTTGACACGAGGTCTCAATGGTTTCAAACTTATTGCACAGCACCTGTAATAGCCAACGATTTTTCTAGGCACTGATTCTTCACATGGTTGGAATAGTCCTTTGACCGGATAGTTTTCCCACAGAGTGTGCACTGTTTCCTTGGCGGGGCCATTGATAAAAGCTGATTTGAAAAACGATAGGTGGTGGTAGGATGGCGATGGCGATGTCGATGGCGATGGAGATGGAGATGGCGATGGTTATGATTTGCGAGCTAACAAACAGGAGCCCGGATAGCAACACCAGTGATAAGCTGACGACACATCTGCTTTCACCAATAGGGAGAATGCATTCTAAGCAATACCGATCACAGAAGAGTTCTCCACGCTAATAGCTATAGATTTAACATTGAAATTGTGTATTTCTTTTCGTTTTGATTTCTCCCTTATGGACCAGGGTTATATTCCAATATTAGTTGTCAAATTCCATATGAAACTTAACCTACGCGATGATCATCGATATCAATCAATTTTCACCCATACTACTTTTCTTCACCCAATCATCTTGTACGGTTCAAATAACCGCCAAGATAACATGCCAAGTAGAGGGCTACGGGGGCCCTCAACATGGGGTTTGAACCACGCCGAAAGTTTTTCCGGCCGAAATTTCGAACCGCTAATAGCGATGCGCAACATGTGAAATGAACATTTGGGAGTTGAAATTTGTGTAGGTGTTGTCAATAATATCTGTGAAATTGCCCGATATTGAGTAGAGAGGTAGGATTTGCAACCCTGATAGAAAATTTACTGGTGCTAACTGAATGTGCCTGGTGATCAATCAATAACTGCATATCTGAAGACTACCATAAGACAAATCATTGATTTAAATTCGAGATTCAAGAATATTATACATCAACCAGTGTTCTGCAACCCATGTAACCAGTGACGGAACCTCTTTCGCTTCCCATATTCGCTTTTCGGTTTCAACGATTGAGCGGCATGCATTGCCAACGACCCTCTATTCCATGAGTTCTCAGAATCGCCATATAACCGAAACCCCAGGCTTCACGCATTCCTATTCGGTATTGAAGTTCTAGTTTCACTTCACAATTTTTACATGTGTTGTCCAACGAGGCGGCACTGTCTTTCCAATATTCGGCGTATGATTGGATGGAGACCAGCTTTAACTTTGCTGAAGCTGCGTTGATATAGTCTATCAGCAATTGAGGCAAGGTGTCTTCGTACACTTCATCATTCGCCTCTTTCACGTAAAGACATTCCAATGTGGGGGGCAGATGATCGATTAGGGGTGATGGACGCGATACTAGGGATTCCGCCGGCACTTTGAGTCTGGTCAGGGTTGGCAGTGTGGCAAAGTTAAAGGTGGTTAGATGCACCACACCATGAAGGCGGTTAAGGCAAAATGACTTAAGGCTGCTCAATTGAGATAGCAAGCGTGCGACACTTTCATCCGCTGATGGCCTGATCTCCCATCCCGCCGCTTTCACCAATTCATCCAATTCATCCACCTGTCTGGTATCATCTTTTCTCAGATCACCGATCTCGAGCGTTTTGATATGTCCAGCCAGGGTTGAATCTTTATTGATCATTGCCGACAATTTTAACACATGGAAATATGCCTTCTTGGAGGCGTCCAAGTTGACGGTCTCATAAAGACATAGCTCAATCGAGAGGAAGGATTTGCAGCTACAGGCTAGATGTGCGATGTCTTTCATGTTCAGATGGCCCGCAATCTGCCGTTTCAGTTCAACGGGTAGTCTGGTGATATTTGCCTTCATGTTTCAATATCGTGGCGTCACCTGGAGAGGGACACTATAACAGCTCGTTGTTCAATCCTGTTTTCTCTTTGCTTTATGTGGCCGAGGAAATATTTTGACCAACTGAACAGGTAACCACACCGCAGCTATTGCAATTGTCCAGAAGGCAACACCAAACAAGATAAAAGGAAGGGTAAAAACTAGAAACCAGCTAAAACTCTTTTGAAACAGAGGCCAAGGAGCTGGTTGAGATTGGGATTCTGTGATCCCATGCCGGATAGCGTCGTTTCCGATGTGTGGAGAGAATAAGAGGATGGGAGAAGGGTGGGTGCAAGGCCTCTCTTTATGGAGTCTAGTGAGAGACACAACAATGTCCAGAGTGTAAGCCAGCCTTACCTTGACTGTTTCCTGCCTCAGGAACTCGGATTGAGCCCCTGGAATTTGTTAGCATGGAACAAATGGTTCGGATCTTCACTTCGCCCAACCAAACTGGGGATCAATATGTGCATGGCCGTCCATACCCAATAAGCCACGAAGATATAGAAAGGCTGACGGAATTTGTTTATGTACAGTTTACACCATTCATTTACATTCTTCAGTAGCATTTCCAACAAGCAATGACCTAATCACTCTGAGTGTGTTGCTTGGAGATTTGAGATCACTTTGAGTGAGTTTGAGATTTTATTGATAAGACGCATTAATATGCACTAAAACAGGTCATCCTCCGACAAGTCTGCCTCCAGTTGCTCCTTGCTTTCTTCACAAACAGCTTCTAAATCACGCATCTGTTGCTGAAGGTACTGTACCCCTCGATGAAGCTTAGCATCTTGCAATTGACGACATAATGAGCATGTGTACATGATCTGCTGTATATGTCTGTAATCTTCCCAGAAAGCGGCTATATGCCATCTGAACCCACCCGATTCCCCTGTTTCTATGCCTATACTCAAAGCGCACGTCGTAAAACCGGCCAGCTTTTCAAGCAACAAAAAAAGCTTGTGGAATTCAATGGAAAATTCTTGAAGATATTTTTGTATGTCACCAGTTGTCTTGGCGTTGTTAAGGTGCCGAAGAGGTTCCTCCAGGGTGCCAATATTTTCTTCAATATCCTGTCTCATTTGGAGTAACGCGCTATAGAGATCATCCAGGTTGGCAATATTTTGATCAATATCCCGTCTCTCTTGAGCAACAATATCGAGAGATTCCTGAATAAGATAAGCATTAAGAAACAACAAACTTACGGAAACAACAAACTTACAGAAGTGCTCAACTTACCATGATGGAAAGACAACTTGAAGCTGATTATATGCTCTTTATCGAAGTCTTGATCGACTTCTTCGTGGTCCTGAGGCTCCCGTGGATAACGATTTGTATTTTGCTACATGAGTGTGGATGAATATGGCTATTCTTATAGCTGCTCAGAGCCTCACAATTAATGACTAATTAAAAGATGCAAATGAGATAAGTGATGCTGCTCATCTGCTCTTCCTCGGCCGTTCTACTACAGAGAGATCGGGTAGCTACTGTATCTCCTTGTCTGAGTGAGGCACAATTAGCGTCATTTTCCTCGGCGCCTTTTTAGTCAATCACAAGTGTCCCTGTTCAGGATCCATGCGCAGTACTGGCACAAACGCCTCATTAAGACATTCTGCGGAATCTAAACTGTCGGAAAAATTGTTGATCTGAGAGCCCCCGAAAATACTCAGAAAGTTAAATTAAGTTTCTACAACACTAATGGAAGCATGCTGGGTAATACCCATGCCCAATATACGCATCCGATGTTGGAGGAAATTTTTAGCAGCTCACCCATTGATTCCTTGTATATAGTTTTTCCGCGTCAGCAATGAGGTGTTTGTGTCAAAACTGTGCATGGATCCTGGCAGAGGCACTTGGACATGGAGCGCTAATTATATTGCTCTACAAATGAATATCGGATATTACTCGTTTCCATTTTGCTTCAGGCTTGCATCAGGAGGAGATAAAAGAATGAAAAGGGAGAATTAGTGGTCATACATAGACTTAAAATATGCAGGCGGCATGGAAAGCCAAAGCCGGCCAGCCCCACACTACGTCATTCACTGCTGACTGACCATATGAAACGCAAAAGATCACCTGACTACATAATACTGCCATAAATTACCGCTCCATATTGGCCAATCAAAATATATCCAGTCGCAGCAACCCCGCCATCCCTCATTGTCGTCAGCAGAAGAAAAAAAGTATCAAAAACTTCTCAGGAAATTTTAGACCTCCCAAAGTCCCCTTTTCAAGCTTCGGCACTCACTCGTACGTGGGGTTATCGCATCCCTCACTAATGACAGAGGACGTCGGATTCGATCTTATTCCGTGTGATCCGGCGGATGAGACACTTATCGCCGCTGCAAAAGAAGAGTTTAAGGCTGAGTTGAGTGCGGCCAGCAAAGCTTCATCCAAGGAAGGATGGGTTCCTGTGAAAACTTTCGGAGCAAAATGTGATGAACTCTTCCATCATGGCGTGGATGTAAGTTTGCAATCCCGATCATAGTATAGCAGTTTTCTAACTGAAATGAAGTTGGCCAACAATACTTTCCTTGCTCGGCATTGCGGATCATACTTAGACGCACCCAAAGACACACTCGTTATCTCGATGGTGTCGAACGACCGACAGCTTCCTTTTTGGAAGTTAGCACCGGGAAAGGTCTTGATATTCAGACCGGTGGACTATGAGTTGTCGGAAGAGGCCGGTTTTCTAAGATATATCGAGGGCTCACACAAGATATCAAATATGGAGGAAGCTACCCGAGCACAGGAGAAAGGTATTCGAGTGAGGCTAGATCAGATGCTGATAATGGACGGAGATTCGGTTATACGATGGCCCAAAACAGGTGGAGGAATATGTATCTTGCAGGGAGTTCTGAAGAAGGCATAAGAGAGTCAGAATCGCGAGTTTTATCCTTTTATTGTTCAGGGCCTTTAGTACTTACCATAACTCCAAGTAACCCCGTTCAAATAATGTATGGGCGTTTGAGCTAACCTCGCTCGAGTTGAATAATGCCGAGCTCATTGTTGGATCGGGGTCGATCCGACTGAATAATGTCGAGCTCATTGTTGGATCGGGGTCGATCTGACTAAATAATGTCGAAGCCATCGTCGGATCAGCGTCAATTTCGACTATTGAACTTGTTGATTCATACTGGTTACGCCAAAAAAAAGCCGCTTCGTTCCCGGAAGCAGCGTAGTGTAGCTCAAGCGGATGATGAGACGTTCTAGTTGAATTTGGGTTTGTGGTACACTCGTTCTCATGCGGAGGATTGTATCCAAGAGCATGAGGGGGATGATTGTCCATGTTTCCGTTGCCGCCAGAATCCACTACTGGTGATATATTAAGCTGGGCGGAAGGTTCGGTAGTCCGTGGAACAAACCCATTGTCAACGGGTTGATCGAGGGCGCCTATATATATAATGTCAGCACAGACGGTATTGTGGATATAGTATCAGCCAAGACTGACTCTCTGCTACACCTCCATTCGACAAATCGTCAACGCCTAGTTGGTACACCGGGTTATTTTTGTCCACTTCTACAGGTTCCCGTGTTTGTGAATCTGCTATGTTTTCACAGATTGCATTTGGTAGACTCGCGGTGGTGAAAATTTGTGGTTCGCTGCTCTTTGTTTGGGAAAAGCTCTGTCCGAATTCGCTAGATACTCACCCATTCGGCTCCGGTATATGCTAATAAGGGGCATTTTTGTCAGCGAATACTAAGTGAGTTATCAGGTGTCCCTTGATAAAACAGGACAGGGCTTACATTTTGATCGCCATGTCCCTCGGCACGATTACCTTCATTGCGCTCAATTCTCCTTCTTTTTGTTCGATTGACAGAAAGATATTGTGAGGGATGGCACTTCTGTATCGCCAGCTTTCGCAGGCGCGATCCATTATTGTAGTTTTCTTGACATGATTCCCACCAATCGGAATATACTTCGGCATGTTCATATATTTTTCGATCCAGAAGACCCTCTATCAATGTAGGAAGCATCATGTAGGGAATCTCATGCCAACGAGAGCGGGCTAAAAGAAGTGCGGCAATCCCAGGAATGCCTGAAAGTGTTTGAATGACAAGTGACTTGATTCCTTCGCTGATCATCTTTCTCGCTGTCTTCTTGTCGATAATGCCACGTCTATTTAAAAATTTGTTGATGTTTTCTGTCCAGTCAGTTTTTTCGGACAGCACATTGACCTGACGAGCCACCTTGGACTGCTTAAAAGTAAGGCAATCCCAGGCCACAAATTCATTCGTCAATGATAGTATGCTCAAGGTCCGCTGGATTCGCATATTCATCGATCTCTTGCCCTTCGTACCATCACAAATGGTGAAGTCCAGAACCCGAGAATCTTCTACTGTAGATACTGGGTAACTGAAGTTCGAGGCGCCGTTCTCATAGGCTTTTTGAACTTCAGGAAGTTTCTTTTCAATGGCATCAAGCAGTTCTGTGACATGCTGAATCCTTTTCTCCTCTTTGCAACCAGTATCTTGCCTCTCCACTTGACGAATCGCGACATCACCAACATAGGGTTCGGTTCGGGCGTTCATACTGCCAACAACTGGTAGACTTCGGACCTCTTGGTCGTCGTGAACGGCGAGCAAACGGACTCGAGGGATGGGGGTAGAGTTCTGAGATGGGGCGCATGTTGGACCGCTATCTGGTTTGTAGCCCAACTTGTCGGATTTCCCAAGGAGGGATGCAGCTCTGGCTAATAGTTGACCAAGCTTGTCGCAATGCTTCTGTAGTGATGCGTCGGACGCATTGCAAATAGTATCCAGAGCAGCTAAAATGGCAGCCATGGAGTCTTGATGAAGATGGGCATGAAGTTTGAAGCTGCTCACAAGCTGCAACAACCTCATTTCCCCAGCTTGATCACATGATTGCCAAGGAGGCCCTCCGCTAGTTTTGGATTACAACTTGCTGGAATGATTGGACGTTAGTTTTAGGAGTGACCCTGGAAAGACGGGGCAGATACTATCAAGAGTTATGACCCTTAACGAACGGATCAAACGGGACGGGGAACAAGCCGCATTTTCATGGTAGAATGATCCGATAGTACTTAGGCGATGGTACATGACCCGCTACCAGATATAGAGACCCGGACCCGCGGCCCATACCAAGGCTGCTGTCTCCAATTCAGTTGAGCCGTAATTTTTCTCGCTGCCCTTTAACGTCCGGGAGAGAAAGAGAACAGAACGTTCCCTGCCATCATTATCCTTCTGATGAATTGCTGCTCCCATACCATCTTTGCTTCCATCTACGTAGGCGATGAATTCCTTGTAGAAATTGGGAAACTTGAGAATGGGGGAATCACATAACTCATTCTTGATTTTTTGCCAACATTGCTGCAATTCTTCTGTTGAGGCGATCTCCTTCTTAGCCCATTTTTTTCTGGGATTTCCCTTGAAAGGTGCCTGGTGGAATCCTTGAGTCTTCCAGATCTGCAATGGCTCTACCTTGTGAGCGTAATGCGCGACAAACTCTCGGTAATACCCAAATAACCCTAAGGAGGTCTCCAATTGATGAAGAGTTTTGGGGAAGGACAATTTCCTGATGGCTTCAACTTTAGATTCATGTGTTGAAAGTCCTAGACGGGATACTTTGTGGCCTAGAAGGGATACTGATGAGTAGGCAAAATGACACTTCTTGATGGAGAGGGTTAGGCCAGATGCCTCCAGGCATGAGAGAATTGCTTGCAGGTCCGAGAGGTGTTGATTCAGTGACTTGGAAAATATCACTATGTCATCGATGTAGACGAGAAGGCTGGACCATAAGAATTTGCGAAGAATTGTCTCCATCATGTTTTGGAAAAAACCTGGACTAGATGCTAGGCCCATACTTGATACAGTTAATTGTTGATGGCCTCGATGCGGAGTTACGAAGGCAGTTTTCCACCTGTCCTTGGTGCGTATGGGGACTTGGTAAAATCCTTTAGTGATATCGAGGGTGGAGAATACGACTGCATCGCCAAGGGAGGATAGAATGGTATCTTGTCTAGGGAGAGGATAGGCATTTGGACGTAGCCTTGTGTTAATCCTGCGGAGGTCGATTACGACTCTGGGTTTTCCGTTTCGCCAAACTATGAAGGCGGGGGACGCTGCGGGGGATGGATTTTGAAAGGGGACATTTTCAATGCGACCTGCTTGTTGGAGTTCATCGAGGATCGGGTCCATAGCTTCTTTATCACGTAGGGAAATGTTGAATGGATTTTGTTTCAGACCTTTGAGATCATTTTCATCGACAAACGGAATTGGCATTTCGAAGCCTTTGACCTTGCCTAGCTTCGGGGAGAACAGCGCGCGTAGGCTGGAGAGAATTTTAAGGACTTTCTTTTTGTATTCTTTACCATAGTGCTCTGAGACATCGGGGGAGAAGTTGGGGGTATCTTCCTCGTAGTTCAATTGGAATGGTAGGTTGGGGGGCTCTGCGTTATCTTGTGGAGTTTGGGGACGATTTTGGATTTGGGGAGATTGGGTGTGAAATGTCGCGACCGGAGTATCGTGTGGTAACAAGGTGATGTGGCCGACTATCATGTCAGCGGGAAGCTTGGTATCAGTGGCACCAAGGTTCGCGATGGGTAGGGCTGAAATTTGTACATCTGTCGACAATCCTTTTGCAGCGGAGATATGGGAACCTGGCCGATGGAGATGTAGGGGTTCGAAATACAGTCTGTAAGAGTCCGTAGCGGGGAGTGGTGGGTGGGTGACTGGTACGATTAATTCGCGTGTTGGGGGAATAATTGTAGATGTGGCTACGCGGACTGGGATGCGTCTACGACAAGGGGGTGACATTGATGTCCTTGGTGAATTCGATCGCGTCAACGGTATGGTAATTTCAGTGTTATCAGCGGAGAATTTGAGGGTATCCGGATGTCCTAGGGCAATCGTTATGTTCATTTCTCTCATGATGTCGGTGCCAATTATCATGTGTGGGGGAAGCTCGTCGACGACGTGGAAAATAGCGTATACGGGGGTATGTGGTTCTGATAGTCGCTGGTAATATTGGATGGGAAGGATGGCGTACTCCTTAGAGATAAGGGGCATTTTGGATACGCCGTGTATAACAATTTGAATTTGGTCGGGATTGGAATTAATGGAAGTGGATGGGAAGCGTTCGCGAACAGTCCGAGCTTCGACTAGAGATAACCCGGAACCTGTATCTTGTATTGATAGAAATGATAATCCATGTTCATCTAACATTGCAGCTGTAAGAGGTGTTGAAGATGGCCGTGAAAACTCAGGCATTCTGTAGACATTAAAAGAGTGAAAATCGGAATCAGGAAGAATATTGCACATATTTGTAAAGGAAAAATGGTGTCCAAGATTGGCTAATCGTTTTTTGAGCTAGAAGGAGCGTCTGATTCAGATGCGGTATCATTGCGTGGTTCAATGGCATCTTCATCAATGTCTTCTTCATGGGCTGACATGTCATCCTGGACAGCGTGGAAGGCTCGGTTTTGGTTTTGATTTTGGCCTTCCTTATAGGGTCTTCTCCATTTGCTTCGGTCATCGCGACGTTGGTTGTTATAACCCTGTGGGTTATTTTGATTGTTATTACTCTTGTAGTTGTTCCAGCGATTGGACTGTCGGGGATTTTCAGGATTAAGCAACTGGTTGGTGGAATTGGCGTTTGGGTTATTCATGGGCTTAGACTCCTTGTCATTGTGGGATTTGTTGAAAGGGCGGGAAGATTGTCGATTGAGCGATCACAATTTGTATGCAGCAGCATCCTGATTGAGAACCTTGCGTCGGAAGTCGTTCAAAGAAGGAAAATCATCAGCGAATTCATCAACAGGGCAAATTACTTGGAGCTGTGCTTCAAGGCCGTCATATAGATGCTGGACAAGTTGGATTTGATCTGCGATTCCTGCTTCGCGCAGGAGGGCGATTTTCCGGGTGAAGTAGGAGGATATGGATAGGCTGTTGCGATTGGAGAATCGGTACCGCAGAAATAGAGCTTCTTGCAAGGCTTGCTGTCTTGATTTCCCAAAATGCTTTAATAGTTCGGTTTCCCAGCAGAATAAGCCGTCATTCATAGCTTGGACAGTGTCGGGCTCTAGGCCGGTAAGCCACTCCAAGGCTTCGCCTCGGAGACATCGTGGGAGTACTATGCGTACTGCTTCATCTCCGTATACAATCACTCATAAGCTCACTGAGAGGCATATGCATTGATCATTGTTCCTCAGCTGTTTTTCATTCACAATTCATTATCAATCAGAAGTAGAAAACACTCTTGCAAATGCTCTGTTCTGCTGAGAACAAGATATGCCATCTGATGATCTGGATGACAGATGAAAACACTGAGAGCATCAGTTAATCAACCTCACAATCATAAAAGGTCCCACACAACCAGATGAACCCCGCGTACACATTAACCAGTCCCGAGCACAAGACCCCTCATTCAAAGAGCAATGGAGACAAGCAGCAGAAGTGGACAAACCTTGGCAACAAGCCACTGAAGCTGTACAAAGCAAGGCACCCCGATTCCCCGCAGGCGTATACCCAAGAATGGACATCTCGGCAGGCTCGATCGATGATGATGGATGCCTACGCTTCCGAGATAGACGGTGGGTCCCTGATTCAGAACCTCTACGAACACGAATCATGCAGGAGATCCACGACTCGCCAATGACTGGGCACCCAGGCTGTGAGGTCATGTACAGCATTGTAGCCCGAGACTTCTACTGGCCGGACATGTCAAAGGACGTACGCCGGTTTGTACGCAATTGCGATCGCTGTGGCTCAGTAACAGCATGGCGCGAACGACGAAAAGGAATGTTGAAACCCCTGCCTATCCCCGAATGAACCTGGTGTGATATAGCAATTGACTTTGCAGTTTCTCTACCTGAAAGTGGAGGTTCTATGAACATCCTAGTCATTGTCGACTGACTCAGCAAGGGTGTAATACTGCAGCCCTGTGACAAGATGGATGCTGAAGTAGTTGCGGATGCTTTTGTCCAGAGCCCATTCTATCATATGCACGGCCTGCCTTCATCCATTGTATCAGATAGAGGCAGCCAATTCGTCAGTGCACTCTGGACCCGCGTATGCCAGCTGCTAAGAATCGAACGAAAATTGTCAACAGCGTACCACTCAGAGACTGATGGAGCCACAGAGAGGATGATACAAACAGTGAAGAACATCCTCTGTAAATTCTGCAATTATACACAAGACAACTGAAGCCACCTGCCACCACACACTGAGATTGTGATTAACAGCTGAGATTCTGCCATGACAGGCATAAGCCCATTCTTCCTCCTGCATGGATACAATTTAGAAGTTCTGGACTTCCCTGAGAACCCCTGAGAAACCACGTACGCCCGCAGTCCCATACAAGCGGCAGAGAACATTGTGAGCAAGCTTAAGAAAGCCCGCGAATGGGCAGAAGCTTCCATGGCCAGCACCCAGCAAGATTATGAGGACCAAGCGAACACCAGAAGGAGTCCTGCGACCCGATACCATGTAGGAGACAAGGTCTGGCTAGACCTCAAGAACATAAGAACGGACCGCCCCTCGCGTACGCTAGATTACCGCCACGCCAAATATACTGTGACGGAGGTGCTGGGCACACACGATTATCGACTCGACACCCCGCCTGGCATCCACGATGTCTTTCATACGAACCTGCTCCGACCCGCGGCCGAGGACCCATTCCCCTCACAAAGAACCTCCGACTGGCAGCCACCCGCCATCATAGGAGAAGATAACGAACTTGAATGGGAGATTGAAGCGATCCTTGATGATGGAACCAACCGCCGCCGCCGCGAATACCTTGTCAAATGGGTAGGATACGATCGCCCGACCTGGGAACCCGCGTCCGCCATGGAGGACACCGCCGCCCTCGACGCCTACGAGTCATCGCTCACCCCGGTAAGGGGGAATGATATGACGGGTTAGCACCCGTTAGTGGTTAACTTACGCAACCAACCCCTTCTGCCTCACGCTCCGCGCTCGCGTAGTTCTAACGATTCTTCCGCGTAACCCTCAATGTTCTTCCGCTCCGTGCTCCACTGCGGGGCGGCTTCTGATATTCTTCCGCCCCGATCTCCCTTCTATAAGAACCCCCTTCGTACAACCTTTCCTTCTGATCTCTTTTCTCTTTCTTTCCTTAATCAATTCGTAATCTGTATTTAGGATAGTGCTAGATCGTTAATCGATGTACGCTCATTACAGCTTTCATTCAAAAAAATGAGTTGATTGAATAAATATTAAATGAGTTGAATTCATCATTCTGCTCAAAGTTCTTCATTACATTGAGTGGTTATAAACTCAATTTATATATTATATTGTTGAATTAACAGATTCTAGAGTGATATTGAATTGATTGCAATATTGATCATCTTCTTTCATGTTATATTCAATTTCTTCAAGATTCTAAATATTGAATTTGAATGGATATCAACATCAAATTCATTCTTTACAAAGAAGACTGTTTCATTGTGGTAAGCAGTTGAATACATTTTAAAAAAGTTCTTCAATTCAGATAAAATATCTGCTGTGATTTTTAACTTTACTTCATATCTTGAATAAGAAGCTTTGACAGTTTCAAAATAGTGAAGATTATGTTGAATTCAATATACAGTGATCAGATGACAGTCAAAGCTCTATGTGATCTCAGCAGATATATAATCATCATTAAGAAAGCATGCAATCTCATTAGTAGTGAAATCATTGAGTTGAAGTGGCATATTGATGATAAAGGTATGAAAAACACATTATTTGAATGATTTGAACATTGATTTGATGTTATTTGAATGATTATAGAAAAATGTGGATAGAATGGCTATTTTTGCAGTGTTTTGCTACTAATATTCAGGGTGGCTGGGCAGATTCCTGTTTTCGCAAGCAATTCGATCGCCACAATAGCCAGCAGCGCAGGTACTCACAGAGCAAGATATTCTATGAGGCAGAAAGGTCCATCCAGATCAATCACGAGCGATGAGGTTCCCAGGTTACAGTTGCACGGCCCAGCGGATTCAGCTCTGCCAAGGTACTACTATCACCTCATCTAGAATTCATTGTTGATCCACTCTCACCACTCACCGCTAACTAACTTTGGTGGTGGTTGGGATGAGGGGATTAACCAGTGAGAGGGTTAGGGCTTAAGAAACATCAAGCACAGCGTAGTTTATACTGTGTTTGGTGCTTGCGCGCGATGGTGCAAACCACGTGATCCGATGCACCAGCACAGACCAACCAAACTTCTCTTCTAACAAACTCAAAACGCCGAATTTGGAGACAGCAACGTTTGAAGGAACTCGCGCATCTCATTGTACGTTACAGTAGTCCCGCTTGACTGCTATTGACCGCTCTAGGTAGACTTTGTCGTCCCTCAAAGCTACTTTGACTACGTATCCGACCCTCAGAATCGCAAAGTTTTGAGCCCCGAGCCTGCGCCTGCAGCTGTGAAAAGCTATTAGTTTGTCGAGAACCTCTTCAGCACAAGATGTACAACCCGTACCAGAGTAAGTTTCCACTCTAGCACGCATGCTCATGTCTTCTTAGAGCTTCGCGGATTCCAACTAATGCTGATGACCTTCTTAGCACAAGCACCGTTTGGTAGACCGCCGGAGTTTACGGCGTTCCCTGGAGCACCGTCGGGCATGCGTATGAAAACCCCTTCTACCCCACTCCTCATACCGTACGTGTATATTGACTGCAATCTCCAGCGCCTCCTCCAGGATTGTCAGCACCTGGGACCGGTCCTCCACCTGCCATGCAACAGTCGAATACGCAGCAACCTGGCCGACCAGGTGGATTCCCTCCGAACTTTCAACCCCCCGCAAACATGCCGAATATTAATTTCTCCGCCCCCGTTATCCGCCTTGGTACCTCTGGCGCATCTAAATCAGCTGCTCCTGTGGAAAGTGGCCGCGAACGTGGAGGAGAGTCTGGCGGGAGACGCGGCGGCCAGGGGCAACACTCCTTGGAGTCACAGCGCCAGAATTTACGCGACGCTATGTTACAACTGCAACCGCCTACGAAAGAGGAGGTTGTGCGGACCATATTTGTTGGTGGCATAACGGAGGGAGTTAGCAGTGACGAAACCATAGAACGGATACTTCGAACTGCGGGAAATTTGAAGCGCTGGATTCGCGCTACGGATGCTGATGATAAACCATGCACGTTTGGCTTTGCAGAGTACGAGGACCCTGAAAGCCTAAGCACTGCAGTGGAAGTGCTAAAGGATATTGAAGTGCCCGTGAAGAAGCCGATTCCAGTGAGAGAGGATGAAGGGGATGAGGAAGAGGCTGAAAAGAGCAAGTTACTGGTATGGTTTTAGAGCTGCTTCTATTACTATTATATTGAAGTAACTAACGTTTAATAGGTGGTTTTTGACGACAGCTCTCTCAAATACCTCGAGCAGTTTGAGTCCACTACCCAGCGAGACCCCGAAGCCGAGCAAGCACGGTTGGATGGGGCCAAAACGGCTCTAGCAAAGGTCCTTTCAGAGCTTACCAACCCACCAGCCCCCGCAAAACCGGACGACACTTCAAACGCGGTGGACGGCGAGGGCGATACGCCCATGAAAGATGTAGACGGACAGAAGGATGGGAACCCTGCTGAAATTGTTACGATTCCTATTAACGTTGAGGATGAGTTGTCAGATATCCCTGCTGAAATGAGAGAAACCGTTGCAAAAGAAATCGCAGCCTTCCGTGAAAGAAGCAACCGTCGCGACCTTGAAAGACTGAAGAGAGAGGAAGAACTCGAGTCTTTAGAAAGGGCTAGGGCGAGTGCTCCCAGGCCAAACAGATTAGCTTCGCCTCCCCCAACTGCACCAAGTGGTCCTGCAGGAGGTGCGAATGGCATCCCTCTAGGACCCAGGGACAAGGGTGTTCCAAAGGCGCCTTCGGCTCCGAAAGGATTTGGTCATCAAATTCCAAGGGACTACCAGAAGGGAGTATTGTTTGTGAACGGGAGTGGAATAAATGGTGCCAATGAAGACGAGGATACTGATGCAAGCGATGAAGAGCTTGAAAGAAGGCGTAAGGAAAAGAAAGCTGTTGAAGCGGAAAAGCAATATTTAGATCAAGAAAGGCGGTGGCTGAATCGGGAACGCAGCAGAACAGCAGCCGTGGAGCGAGAGAAAAATCGTGACAAGGAAGAAGATATTCGCCTAGAGGAGGAAAAGCTAATTATGGCTAAACGCCTGCGAGAATGGAATGATGACCTCGAAGCTAGCCGAAAAGTCGAAGAGTACTACGCTGATCGTGGCGTCTGGATACGAAATAGAGCTGCATTTAGAAATAGAGAGGTGAGCATGGATGAAGCGGATCGTGCTACGGAAGAGCGTGAGAATGCCCGGACCCAGCAACAAGAAGAACAAACTCGTGGTATGGCGGATGACTTCCTTGCCCAGCAAGCCGAAGAGTTGGAATCCCGGACCCAAGCCCCAAGAGAGCCACAACGCTTTAAACTGTCTCTCGGTGCGGCAGCACAGAAAGCCCAAGCTACGGCGCGGAGAACTGTGGCAGAAGTCGAGGGCCTCCTTGAGGATGAGGAGGATACGGGAGCCGCCACGAGACGGCCACTTACGTCTATTAAATTTGATACAGCGGCTGGGTCGGCCGGTCTTACGGATGAAGAGCGCGCCCAGGCAGCAAGGCAGCTTGCTGCCGATATCCCATCTGACAAAGATGGCCTTTGGAACTGGGAAGTTAATTGGGAGTTTGTGGATGAATCCGTTCGGGGAGAGCAACTTAAGCCATTTGTTGAGAAGAAAATTATGGAGTACCTTGGTGTCCAGGAGCAGATGCTGGTCGACGTGGTTGAGGAGCATATCCGGAAACGAGGGCATCCTCAGGAGCTAGTCGAACTGTTGGAAGAGGTAAGAATCCCCTCTCCCCTCCTTTTCTTTCTACTCACTTGTGTCAAATTTTCATTATTCTCTTGTGACAAAATTCTTGCAATGCTAATGATATACTTTCTCACACCCCAGGCTCTGGACGAGGAAGCGGAAATCCTGGTCAAGAAACTCTGGCGCATGATTATATTCTTCTCAGAAAGCGAGAAAAGAGGCCTTTCCGCTTAAACACAAACAGATATGTTTTAATAGGAACGGGGGAGGGGTGACGACACCCAGTTAAGGTTAATTCTATAAAGTTTAACTGATTCGTCCCGTCATCCTTCATAGACACTAGTACTAGCACTAGTACTTGCCTACCTGCCTGCCTGCCTGCCTGCCTGCCTGCCTGCCTGCCTATATTCTTCAATTTGTAAAAACTGGCTGAAGGGAATCGCTTAGTCATTGCTCTCCTGAACTGAATCCTTGTATTCTACATTGAAAGCAGTAATAGTACTTAACTTCTATCCCCGTTTCGTCCTGGCAAGGGTAACTAGATTTTATATGTTACTCTATCGTTTGGCTAATTCATGGGCTCGATGCTCCTCTCCATGCTCGGGATAATCCGGACAGTCTTACAGATCAAAAATTTGTTATTATATAGAGAAAGAAACTTTTATTTTATCTATTTTAAACTTTTGTAAAATAACAACTGTTATTTTTTGACATCTGAGAGATCTAATCTATATACTAAAATAAAAACATTGCTAAAGTAAATACAAAGAAGTATCAGTATTCTTTAAATTTGTTCCTGGACTGAAAAGGAGTGCTCCTCATTTCTGCCCCTGCTTCGCCTGACTTACTGTATATCCACCCCACCGGACAACTAATTATAGCAAGACGGCCCTTCCAGCAACGGCTCTCTTGCTTCACTAGGCACTCACGGGTAGCAGTACCTGCGTTGGTAAGGCCGTGTAGAACAACCAGTACAGTGAATTCTTCTGCACTCTATATTGGTCGTGCAGGTTATCGCGTAGCACCAAATATCAGCCCTCAAGTGCATGGCTGCTATGGCAGCCGGTCGCGTATCAATACTCTTTGCCATGCTCTCATGGTTTGCTATGTCCTCCGCTTTACTAGGGGGACCCAAAGCCTGTGTGAGGGGCACTTCCCAACCATCGGCATCCTGCCAAGCGGCCATGTTGTGCTCGAGTTCATCAGCATCCACAGACGTCGTTTGTGCAAGTTTGAGCAACTGAGCGTTGGTTAGTCTTCTGAAATCAATAACGTTCCCTTGTCCATCGAGGGATCGTGCGATTCCGTCTGCGCCGATATCGGTGAATCCCTCAGGGTCCTGCTTTAGTTCACGAATGATGGCTAATGTATCCTCCTGGCTCTTTGTGTTCTAAAAGATAAAAAAAAGATAAAAATTAAAAATGAAAACGCACAATCAGCATATCCTATCTATGACTATGGGTTTAGGTATATGGACCTACTGTTACTGCAGCACATTGTACCGCAACTCCAAACAGCCCGAGAGAAATAGTGGGGCGCAGAAGCTTCATAATCGAGATATAAGATTGGAAGTATTCCTCTTTCTTTTCGTTCCTCAGCAACCTTTGGCGAGAGCTTGACTAATCTGGAGTCAAACTATGATGGGGAATTGATTCCATGTTTATATAGAGTGAATAAGAGGTTGAGTGAATAGGGAATTTTGGTGAAGAGATCTCGGAAGAAGGGAAAGCTATTGCTTTCGCATCCTGGGGTGGCATTTGGTTGAACTAGCACCCCACGATCTCCCAAACTCTTTTGCAAACCAACGTTTGAAGCAGCACTCTTTTTACTCCACATCGCCCAGAACATGGGGTTAAAAGGTTGAGCACCGTTATAACAAAAAGGCGACCCGGCGTGTAGGTACAACCACGTGTTAATGCAACGAAACCTCCAACTGCCAACGTCAGATTAAGGGGTGTCGTCAAATTAGGGTTACGATTAGGGTTGGCTCAAGGGCTGGGACGTGAGAAGTATGAAGAGAAGCGAGATATGTAATAGCATTTTAAACCCTACGCCGAAGGAATTTCCGTCTAGGCTTGGGAACTATTCAACTGAAAGCGAGCTATGTGGGGGAGGCATGATAAATGGGGAAATTAGCCAGATGCCGGATTGGGAATGGGGTTCAATGGAGTGCACATGATGCTAGCATTGGAGCTGTACCGAAAAAAATATTCTCTGGCTAAAATCGGGGACAATGGTGCCTGAATTATGTTCAACCGTGGGCTCGAAATAGAGGGTGCCGCATAGAGAGCTGGAGGGTTTGCTGTGAAGGCTGCATTGATTGGATCGGACCACCGTATTGAGAATGTTGGCTGCTACCAAGGTGCATTGGAGAGTTGGATGAAAAAGAAAGGAGAAAATGAGTAGAGAGAGTGAGGGGAGAAAAGGTGTCTGTCTCCACTGTCTCCACTTCCTTCAAAATTTCAAAATATCAGTCACTGGAGGAGAACATCGATATAGCTTCCCCCAGGTGTAAAGTTAGATATCTGCCACTCAGATGATTTTCATCAAAAGCTGAGAGGAGGGGGAAGGTAGGCTATAGGTAGGAGAAATGTGAAATATTCAATGGAATGGGGTCACTGAATTACGGTGCAACACGCCTGCTGAAGACACATAGGTATCTGGTCACAGAAGGACACGCAACTATCATCAAGTTGACATATGACAGAACTTCTGAAGGCTCAATTCTCTCACCCGTTCGCAGGGCTGAACATTGCAAAACATTGAAACATCTCGCCAGCCACCACGTATTCTTTCCTTGTCTCAAGCCATTCTCTGAACAAATTGAAAATTGGTAAAAGATAAAAGTAGAAATAAAAAACAGAGAAAATAAGAAAATGAATGGAGAGCCAAGAAGGGGATATTAACAACAAATAACATGTAAACCTAGAACACCAAAATAGAGATATCTACAACTTAGCAATCATCTTGTTTCCCTTCTGCAGCCATTTCACAGCATCCCCAACAAGCTCATCAACAATAGCCTTGGCAGGTTTCTTCTCGTTAACGACGGCAGCAACCTTACCCATGAGGAACGGACGGGCGTTCTCAATCATGTCGTCATCGGTGTCGTCGGGGAGGTTTTCAAAGTCATGCTCAACGGGGATAATACCCTTGCTAGTGAGCTCCTTAATTTCTTCGGCGCGGTTTTCTTCCCAGTTCTGGATATAGGCGTTGTTGCGAACGCGCAAGGGTCGTCCCTGTAAACATCACAACAGGACGATGAGTTAGCAAAATAGGAAGCTGGAAAAATATCACTAGGCGAAATGCACCTAGGAAACGAAAATAACGCAAGGAGAACGGGTTGAGGGGGAGGGATGGCATACAGTGAAAATGACGGTGCGGATATTATCATCAAAGCCGGAGGTGCGGACAGCCTCTTGGTGAGATTCGGGGGCACCGGCCTCATCTGCAAGGATGAAACGGGTACCAACCCAGACGGCAGAAGCGCCAAGCATCAGAGCTGAGGCCACAGATTGGCCGCTGAAGATGCCTCCGGCGGCAATGCACTGGACTGGTTGTTTGGTGAAGGGGCTAATGTGTTGTGCGCAGAGCTTGGCAACGGTGGGGATAAGGATGGAGGTAGGGACATCTCCCGTATGTCCACCGCCCTCGCCACCTTGAGCGCATATCAAATCTGCGCCGATGTCGATGGCTTTCTGGACGTGCTTGGGGTGGCCGATCATGTTCATGTAGAGAACTCCATTGGCATGGAGCTTCTCGACGACAGCCTTGGGTGGGACACCGATAGCGCAGACAAAGAGGCGCGCTCCACTCTCGATGATGATATCGATCAGCTCGCCGAGCTTGCCCTTGGTGTAATCGTAGCTATATTTAGATTGATCAAATCAGTATGCTTATATATATTTGTGTGCGTGTCTAGGAATCATAAATATCTTTGGGGTAGCCTGTGTTGATTTGAGAGGTAGCAGGATTACACACTTGGTCTTTCGCGCATTTCCTCCAACCTGAGGAAGCAATAGATCAACACCGAAAGGAGCATTCTTATCATTCAAATATCTCTTCAGCTCAGCAATCTGCTCTCGCAACATATCCGGAGTGTAGCCAACTCCTCCGATGACACCGAGACCTCCGGCATTTGTGACTGCGGCAGCGAGTTTGGGACCGGCAGCAACGTTCATACCAGCCAAGAGGACTGGATGCTTGATCCCCAGAAGATCAGTTGCCGTGGTGCGAAGTTGTTCTGCGAGCAAGCAAAAATAAAGCGGTTAGCAGAGAAGTCATCTCTTTGACAGACGAAACATGCATGTGATTTTCGGGGAACTCACGAGGCGAAGCCATTTTGTCTACTGTGAGGAGGACTTTGGGATGGCAAGATAGCTTTCTGGACGGATGAATCAAGTAGGTATTGTACAAAGATCATACAGAGGATTTCGGGAGACAGGTATGTGATAGCGGACGATGGAGGTGGGAAGCCCAGGACGCGGATATTTATTGGAGGCTGTTCAAAGGCACGAGTTGGAGATGCCTCGGTAGATGTGGCAGTGTTTGGGTGTTTGTCGGCCCGGAAAATAAGGCAGTATCGAGTTGCCTGTTTCTTGTTTGGCTGGCATAACTTCGAGTTCAATTAATCCCATTAACTCGTGGGCGCCTGAGCTAACTCCCTCTGCGCTTAACCGATCGAATTCGAAGGAAGTATCCTCAAGAGGAATCGACTTCCATGCGGAGAGATCAATGTTTTGGCCATTCGGCTCGATTCGCCAAACGCATCCGTTACCACAAATACCCGTCCTTGTGGAGAAAATTCCGCCAGAATACACCTCTGGTCCGTATTCGATGTGTATTTGACGATACCGATGCCGCTAGATCAAATATGGAATAACTAGTTCGACGCTGATTCTGCTTATATAATGGTATTAGGGTTTTATAATCATGTGATTTCACACCGCATGTATCTCGGCACGGATTATCCAGGCATCCGACCCGCTGGCATTATCTTTCCCCACCCAAGGCACAAATAACCTTTTCTGAACCTTCTTCCCCGCGATGGCATGGATCGTATCGTCTCGATACCGCCAGGTAGTTTGCGCCAACGCATCTACCAAGCAGACTACTGCACTCCATGTCAGTCTGTGTACTCCGTATGCCTTACTCCGACGTAGGGGCCTGTGCTATTGCGGAACGGTGCCTCACATGTCTCGCTGGCCCACATCTCCAGCAGCTCCAAGCCGTAAGCCAGATGGAGTAAGCCAGCGCCGGCTTCGGGTGGGAATGTGACTGGTGACTGCTTACAGGCTCCATACGATGTATCCTTCCTGTTTCGGAGGGGTATTTTGCTCAAGTGGGGGAACTACTTGGAATCAAGGCCTGGCGATGGCAGCCTTCATCCTTAGCATCCTAAGTGGTTGGAAATCCAGGAAACGGAGAGGTCGACTCCTCCTCCGTCTTTGCCAGCTTCTCCTGATAAATTGGGAAAATGAAGTCAAACTATGGATTTAGTGTACGGACTGTTTCCGATTTTCTGAGCAATGAGAATGTGGCAAAAAACCACAGATTCGGAGCCGTACACGACGTCAAATGATGGTGTTTTGTGCGGGGTGTGCGCGTGCGCAAGCTATTTCAATAAAGACCCACAATTGGCCACAGTTGGCCACAGTTGGTTCACGGTTTTAAAGCTTGCGAGGCACCCGTCATGCCTTTTAGCTTCCTAAGTCGACCCATGCTAGCCAGAAGGAGGTAAATCGTTCGTTACACAGCGAACTCCATCTCTCTCCTGCCAATATATGAGTTCTCTCCCTTAACTCTCCTCTTTAATTCTCTCATCCACGAGCCTTTGAAAGTCACGCTGCGAGCGGCGGCGAGACTGTTAAACAGGATCGATCTCCAAACCAAATCCCGATCGCTTTCTACTTTTGGTCAGGTGTTTCTTTTGGATCTTGATCTTTGTTTCTTGTTCATCGTTCACTCGCTTATGTCGCTGGTCCCATCTAGATACCTTGCCCGCAGCCCACAGCTTCTGGGTTGTGTTCATAAGACTCAAAAAGTGAAAGCTTCGAAACAAATAGTGAATGAGTGGCCAGTGCAAGACATGCAAGGGTAATCCTGGCAAAAGGAATTACCCTGGTCACACATCAATAACCGTGTATGACCTGTATGACTGGAAACGGTTTTTTCTGTGTGATGCTTGGTGAGAATTGATCTTTTTTTTTGCTTGGGAATTCTGATTTAGAGGTACAGGACAAAGAATGAGTCACCAGCAAAAGTGGGTCGATCTTTTGGCTCAATAACGAAATGGATTTCAATAGATAATGGCGGTGGTTGGAATCTACGTCTTTTTTTTTTTTTTTTTTTTTTTTTTTTTTTTTTTTTTTGGGGGGGGAGACCTAACCAAAAGAAAAGAAAAGAAAGACCTTACCAAAAGAAAAGAAAAGAACCAAAACGGGCTCCCTCAGGTGAGGAGAGGACAGCTGCGCTGTGGGCACATCAATTCCATTTTTATGTACTCTGTAGCAAGATGTGGTTGCAAAGATGATCCCTTTTTTCAATGAAGCGTCCCGGTTAGCGGGCCAACTACGATCAGAGGAATACAGCAGGGCTTCTGCAAGGGATTTTACTTAGTTATTTTTGAGGCTTTTGCTTGAAGGACCCAGCTACGTCAATAGGCCACAGGACGAACGTTCATTCGCTTCATCTGCTACATCAACTTCTCCTGTTCATGCATTTAATTCTCCTATTTATGCATCCTTATTCAAGGACCCAAGAAGTTCAAAGGAACCAAATAAGGAACACGCAGCAGCGTGCGTTGTTTTGGATTAGGTTGTGTCCGTGTGTGCTTTGAACTAAACTCGGGTCGAAAAAGCTCGAGCCAGGCCAGATAAAATAGATCTACGGGTATGCGGTCCTGTCCTTATTGTTCACCACCTTTGGCAAATATCGCCCAACGGTTGGAACTACAAAGCGATAAAGCGGACGGGAAGGTTTATAAAATAAATGGCACCGCAAAGGGGAAGTAAGGGATGATTGAGGGTTTCAATAGAACAGACACGAAAATAAAATATTGATTCCATCCTTGTGGCCTGTCCAACCTTTTATTCGAAGCAGCATAAAATTAAAATGGAAAGAAAGAAAGGAACGAAAGAGATTTGGCAGAAAATGGATGAACCGTGGTTCAACCTGTGCACAACAACGGCCATGGCGCGAGTGGCTGACAACGCAGCCATGATCTGCGAGTAGAGATTGAGATATGTCACAGAAGATCTGGACCCTTTTCCCTTCGTGGGTTGGTCTTTGGTATCTTCGTGGCCATCGAACTAAGATAGTAGCTCATAAAATGGGTAGTGTGACGAGCCACTGCATTTCGGTATCAGGTTTGTATATGTAACCTATGTACATGTACATGTACCTGTACATTGACATAGAGAAGGAGGCTTGGATGCCTTCAAATTAGCTGGTCACTCGGACGTCTGGGGGATTAAAAATATCCGGATGTGAAGATACATGGTCATCAACATGGGAGTTCGACCTTCACATTTTTCACATTTTCAACCATCCCAGACTGTACCTCATGACAGGAATCTCACATTTGATCCCCTTAGTTCATGGAAGGGGAGTTTGCCTCATGCTTCCCGAGTGCCGATCAACCCTGAGGAGACCAGAACAGCGGTTTGAAGAGATCAAACACCTCAGCGACGGATGAGGGAGAGTCAATTGCTTAACACAAGCAGCCGCAGGTTAAGAAAGACGGGGTGCCGAAATAATCATCCGCTTTCCACACTACGACTCCTACCAGACTCCTAACCAAAGGTTTTCTCCTCCCATGCATCCAGACAAACCTACCTCAGCAGAATTATTCCTTGGCAGGGTCGTGATGGTCGATCACAGATTCTCACAGCCGCACTCTTCAAAAAAAAAAAAAATAAATAAATAAATAAAAGACGACGTTCCCACGTGTGATATCTCAATCCTCACTGGACAGTAATGGTGGGGTTTAGTCTCGGGGGACGGATGAAAACGTAATCAAGAGGAAAAGGTTGCTGGAATTCAAACGCTGATTGATCTGTGCTGTCGGTCGGCCCGGATAGTTTTTCGATCACTAGTTGCGCTAACACCTCCATTTTGATGGTGAACGAAGCTGAGTTTTGACCGATGTTCAGCCACTTATGACAAGCAGGATCTCCTCGATCTTAATTCCAAGGCCATGGTTGAGCGAAGCTCGGGGATGGCTGTGTGTGGGATGTGGATCAATGCGCAGCGGGCTAGGCGGGCCTAGCAGGGCCAGCATGTAGCATGCGGATGGAGGAGATGAGGGGAAAGGGAGCGGTGGGCAAGCCCCAAAATAGAGATGCACCAGGCTTGCATGTTCGATATGGGTTGTTGTTTGCTGTTTGCCAGTGTGCTGATTGCATGTACAGCACTGTAGATGGCCAGGACAAGCGAGTACTAGTACCCATGTCAGTCACCAACTCATCGAATACGAGATATAGATTGAGCACAAGAGGGCAAAAAAAAACCATGCCCAATTCCTGCCCGTGTGCACTGACCAGAAATATTACAAGACGTCAAAGCTGGCACATCCTATAGTGCTAGTAACTTAGGCAGGAGGAGAGCTGGGTAAAGCTATCAGCTCTAATTTGATGCTCCAAAATCGTTTGCATCCACGCCTTCTACTTCGAATAGTAACAGTTAAAAAGAATTATATTTGAACGTGTCCAAAATTCCTAACATTTAGCGAGTTTAATTTACTAGTACTCAGTATTTGAGTTTTCAGCTAGTTGCTTGAAGCCTGACAGTGTGATTTTAAGCGATGTTTAACCGTGTGCTGTTAACTTTGCACTCATAAAAGTTATATCTTCAATTTAAAATTCTTCTTAGTAATTATCAGACAGTAGTTATCAGATTGAAATGAGCATAACAGTACAAACAAAGCTGAATGAGAAGTTACTCATTGCCTCACTTTGAGCATTGCTGTATTGTCAGTGTGGTGCTGAACAGAGGTTGCCTTTCAGGGATGTATCCAGAGTTTTATGGATATAAACTCTGTAAAAACTGCGGCTTCAACGACCTGCCCAGCCAGAAAGCAAAATAATCGATTACAGGCAATAAATAAATAAATAAATAAATGGATAAATTTACAGGCTGCGGAATAACTTCATTATAGTTGAAGATTTCCAGAAAAAATCGTTACGAAATTTCCCACGTCATAAAAGAATCGAAAGCTAACTTAGGTCGCTAGCTAGCATAACACGTTCAATTTGCTTTTAAGTTTTGCTATGGTTAACAGGGTTCAAAAGCGGTTTTCAACCCTTTTCATGGATTCTAAACGCCTGCTGATTGGAAATAGGTTATACATCATTATCATTTACCTAAAGTAAGCCATTTCCACGGCTTTATTTCATCGCATCGGATTTTATGAATGGGGCAGAATGGCATGAGAGTGATATTGTCATCACGGAGTAGCAGATTGTCAAGATTTTGGTTCCGGTGAGAATCGGTGAAAATTGAGATGAGACTCCGGGGTAAAATAGATTGCTAAACTTGCATATTAACGTTAACTAACCATTAGCAAGCCGGCTTGATCAACAGAAGCAAATTGCTCGATGTCTCCGCCAAAATTGCTTGCCAAGCCTCTAGCACGCGGAACTGCTCGCTACTATTGCTGATGCACGGAGTACTGTGTGTCGGTAGGTAGTCACTCCTATGGTCGGTCAGTCCCACCTTCAACAGCTGTCCGCAGCATAACTACAGGACGATCGAACTGATGACACATTGTGGTTCATGACCAGTGCAGGCCGCAGCTGCACAGGTGAAAACATGGGAAGCCGGAATGATCTTCCGGGACGAACCACCTTAGCTAACGAAAGCTAACTGACTAGCTTAAGTTGTTTAGGTCGATTCGAGTAACGAGCCTCAAGGCTCAACCCTTCGACCTCCAGGGCTAATGAACATCCCTCTCGCGGGAAAATGGGCCAGGCATTCCTGTTCGTGGCAATTTCGTCCTCTAGGATTTGTGCGATGACCAGGCCAAGTGCCAGGATGAGATGACAATGAACCCAAAACAGAGCCAGGGACTGCACCTGCCCGGTAGTGGTATTCCAGGATTGTAGCGGCGCATAAGAGAGGGCAAGGGTTTCGAGTCGCTTAGCACTTAATCAATTGGAGGGGATTTTCACACGCAATCGACAATTCCGCACTACCCCTCCGTTGAAGGGGGTGGAGGACACGGAATGATGCAACTACGGTAATGCGGGATGGAGAACGCAGCACCACCAATGCAAGCGGCGAATCAATCAATGGTCAATAAACCTGCGGTGTGCATGGGAAGGGTGTATTTTACGGGGTGGTAGTATGGTCAAGGTAAGCTTCGTTGAGTTCATCTGGGAATCACCCAACCAGAAGACCCAGTGACCGCTGGCCTTTGAGGACAGGTTGGACTGATGTGCATGACAATCATCCTTGCGTTTAAGTTCTGTGGGTGGTGTCTGCTGGCCGTGGATTCTATAAAGAAGGATGTATAGACGCAGGGAACTGTCATTTCTGGTATGTTTCTTAAGAATTATCCGGGGTTCCGAGCTGTAAGCACGTCAGCTTGATATACATATTAAATGTCAAGCCGATTCATCTCCTGAAAAAAAGTTTTCCTTCAATTTTTTTTTCGCTTTTCTTCCACCTCACTATTTCCATACCTCATCCTCGTTCATAGTTCCTAGATATGGGTTCTTGTACCAGCATTGTTGCCAGTCATACAAACGAGTTGGGCGATGTGGTCCGAAGGCGGGCGAAGAAGATCCTGGCTCGTACTTCTCACTCTTTACCATCGCCCCCCAGGCTATCTCCGAAGAAGGAGAAGCTCAACGCTCTGATAAAGAAGAAAAAACAAAAATCCCTCGAAAAGGCAGAACGTCTCTTCCGAAAATCAAATTCAACATTCGACGACACTTCCAAAATAGATCACCTGCGTGCAACAGATTATCCCACTCTTGACGGAGAGGGCCATATCTATTTGGACTATACAGGTGGAGGACTTTATGCAGACTCTCAGCTGCGAGCACATCATGAGCTCCTCGCCCGCAATATTTTTGGGAACCCGCACTCCCTCAACCCAACTTCTAGCGCCATCACGGAGCTGGACGAGCAGGCTCGAGCACGAGTCTTATCTTTCTTCAATGCATCCCCAGACGAGTATGCCGTTGTCTTCACACATAACGCATCTACCGCTATGAAATTGGTGGGTGAATCCTATCCCTTCTGCCCGGGTGCAGAAGTCATATTGCTATGGGACAACCACAATTCTGCGCATGGGATTCGTGAATATGCTCGCTCCAAAGGTGCCACCATCTCATATATTCCAGTGTCGTCGGATGAGCTGCGCGCGGACGAGTCACTGGTCGAAAACGCTCTTCTTCCCAAGGATGAGAAAATTAGCAATTCCCGCCTATTTATCTATCCTGCCCAGTCAAACTTCTCAGGTATCCAACATCCACTCGAGTGGATTGACAAGGCCCACGAACAGGGGTGCCATGTTATGCTCGATGCTGCTGCTTTTGTTCCGACTAACCGCTTGGACCTCTCTCGCTGGCATCCTGATTTTGTACCCGTATCCTTCTACAAGATGTTTGGATATCCGACCGGTGCGGGGTGTCTAATTGCTCGCAGGGAGGCATTGGCACATTTGAAGAGGCCATGGTTTGCTGGCGGCACTGTCTGGGGTAGCTCTGTTCAGGCCGACGGACACGTCCTCTTGGAGGGCCACGAAGCTTTTGAGGATGGTACAATCAACTACCTGAATCTCCCAGCCGTGCACATCGGCCTCAACCATCTAGCGAGAATTGGAATGGAGACTATCCATGAGCGTGTTGTGTGTTTAACAGATTGGGTGATAAAAGAGATGCTTGCCCTCCGCCACTCTAACGGTGTTGCGGCCGTCAGGCTCTACGGAGCGCCCAACACACATCGACGCGGCGGAACCATAACATTCAATTTCATAACACCCGCGGGTGAAGTGGTCGATGAGCGTATCGTCGAGAAACTTTCGTCTGCTGTTAATATTTCCTTGCGCACGGGCTGCTTCTGCAATCCTGGTGCCGGAGAAGCTGCCCTCCGTCTCTCGCAGAAGGTTCTTGTCAACGCGTTCAATGGCGAGGCAGAAATGGAGATGCATAGTGGTCACAAGAAAGCCTGGGACGACTTCTTGGACGATATGGGACTACCCTCTGGCGGGGGTATCCGCATCTCGCTTGGGCTCATGTCCAACTTTGCCGATGTTTATCGATTCGTTCAATTCGCCCACACCTTCATCGACACCATTCCAGTGGTTGAGAAACTTGCTCCACGGTTGCATTGCTGATGTGAATTATAGCCGATATCAGCGTGATTTTTTCTTTCTTTCTTTCTTTCTTTTTTTTTTTTTTTTGGAACGTGAAAAAACAATCAACGACCAAACCACAGGAGTTTGTATATTAATTATATCAGCTGACGTGAACATGTATATAACGATTTTTAAGATTAACTGACTCCATGAACATACCCAACTCATACACGACATTTCAACTCCATATGTCTTTGTCTTTTTGACTAGGGTCGCCCCGGGCGTTGTCGGACGGATGGCCCACCAGGTGGTATTATGGATTTTCGGGTATTTTTGATATTTTCCTCCTCAAGCTTTTCTTGTTTTCTGGCGTTGCTGGAGTTGTTTGACTTGCGGAGAATTGGATGGAACTTGCGTGAAGTAACGTTAATTAAGATATCGGCGGGATATCATCAGAGATTATGTATATATATATATATATATATATATATAGGCTATAGAACTGCCGAGAATGCCAGTCGATCCAGTTCTCCAACTGCATGATTTGCTAGGTTCACAGGTCACAGGTCCGTTCAAAATCACCGAAAGTAAAGTGTTCTGTTGAAAGAAAGTGAGAGAGACAAGAATGGAAAGAGGATGGTAGTGTTCTTAAGAAAGCCTTTTAAGAACAATAGACTGCTCTGCTATTGTTCTTGATATATATATATTTTTTTTTTTTGGGTTGAGGGGGTCTGCCGCCCGCACCCAACATAACATCCATTAGAGTAGATATCACGGGTCTAACTCCACCAGGAATTCTCCTGTGCTTTGCATAGGAAGGCTTCCTGTTAATCATTTTTGGGGGAAAAAATGGAAACAGAGTTTAGTTGAGCATTCAACAGCGAACATGTTTCTTATCTACTACCCCAGGCTCCCTGGGAAAAGAGTCCGGTGGGTCATGCCAACGAGTCAGAAAATGTTGGCTGTACTAAATATGTAAGCTGATCCAGCTAAATAAAACACGTAGCGCCTGATTAGTTACTGATGGCTGGGTGTATCGTTCCTAAGTACTTACAACGGTGGAAGGGATAAATGGAAGACAGCTGGAAAAGACATATCGTAGGGCAAATAGACGTAGGATCAATGACACCGAAACCCCTCTCAAACATTTATCCTGTGCTCAAAGATACAGATAGTGGCCTGGGGCGCTAGAATATTAAGTGATGAGGACACCCCAAAGTCTAACCCGCTGTTTAACTTGTCAATAGTGGTCTGGCATCCATATCGTATTAGGGCGATGCGGCCACCTTTTTACGTTGTGCCTCGGTCTACTAGTACACAGTGTTATATTTTCGCTGCTTGAGGAACAGCTGAACTTCATCGGAGTATTGTCGAACCTGATTCATTGGTCAAAAATACGCATGAATGGAGCAAAATGCTCCGGCTGAATGTGTTTCAAATTGTAAAGTAGACACTTGTCATCTCCATGCTCCAAGCTTGATATGATGACTAATCGAACCGCATCTGGCTAACTATGGAACAGGTTGTTGCTGCTCACAACAGAATGCGCCAGTGAAGCTTCTCCTGCGTCTGTTGTGTCTGCCATTCTTGGTGATTGGTATGGAAAAGCAGGCACTTTCACAATGTGTTGGCAACATTGTTGGCATCTGTCGTCCTGGTTTGTCGTCCCAGAAGCTTCATCTTAGAATTCACAGCCAGTTGTTCGTCGCCCCTGGAATGGGGACCCCGCGAAGGTGAAGGTGACCTTGCTTTGTTTTAAAAGCGAAATTTGCGTCCAGATCAATTAGCTAATTGTAGGATAAAAGAGAATCTGTACTCCTCGTCAGTCGTGGTCGTCAATCACCTGTTTCAGCCTTCTGTTCTCTGAGCAATGCAAGCCTTCGCATTAGCTCTACCTCCATCAGGTATCATTGCGTCAAGACATCTTCTCCGTTGGGAAGAGTACTTGATTCTAGGCGCTCTTTCTCGCTATACCGTCCTTCGCTGGGTCTCTGCGACCAATTGATGCGGCAAAGTGTAGCAAGTGAACATCAACTTCAAAGTGAAAAGTGTTCTAGAGAACACGGTTTTCCCCTTATGAACCACCAGCGAAATTACTCCAACTCCTCAACACCCGGAGCTAGCGCATCTGCAAGCGTACCTAGTGTGTCGCCATGTCGCGCGTTTATTGCTTTGGGAAGCAATATGGGCGACCGCATTGCTGCAATCGAGGAAGCCTGTCGGGAAATGGAAGCTCGTGGCATCAAAATCATACGAACCAGTAACCTCTTCGAGACAGCCCCTATGTATGTCACAGATCAAGAGTCGTTTTTCAACGGTGTCTGCGAGGTTAGCTTTTGCCATGTTTTTTTTTTTTTGGGTTTGTTATTATGGCTTAAATTGGCTGTTCTAATACCTCCTCTAGATTGAGACCGCACTGGGTCCTATGGCCTTACTAAACACGCTCCAGTCAATTGAGACTGGTATGGGAAGACGCAAAATTATAGACAAGGGACCCCGTAACATAGATCTCGATATCTTGTTGTACAATAATTTGAAATTCTCTAGGCCCCGATTGGACATACCTCACAAACTCATGTTAGAGCGGGAATTTGTCTTGCGGCCACTGTGCCAGTGCGATTCAACCTTTCCCCCGATCCATGATAGTAGCGGAGTCGTATCCTACTGACACAAGAATAGGCTAATACCTGGAGAATCCCCTCCCCTTTCAGACAAAGCTCGCCCATATCAATCGTATCTTGACTCTCTTCCCCCTTCAAATCCCGCCCCGGTTGCCGTAACCCCGCTATCCCCACAATTACCACCCCTCTGCGCTTCCGACCCCAAACGCAAAACACACCTTATGGCCACCCTGAATGTAACTCCAGACTCCTTCTCCGATGGTGGAGAACACTCTCCCACAGACCTCGCATCCCTCACTGAGACCATCCGCAAGTTCATCCGTGATGGCGCTAGTATAATCGATGTAGGCGGCGAGAGCACCCGCCCCGACTGCGACCCTGTAACCGAAGAAGTGGAACTCTCTCGAGTTCTTCCTGCTATAAGACTTATCCGTTCCCTCCCCGAAGCCAACAGCGTCGCCATTAGCATCGACACGTACCGTGCTGCAGTCGCGGAGGCGGCGGTTAATGCAGGAGCAGATATCATCAATGATGTGTCTGGGGGCTCCCTGGACCCTAACATGCCTGCTACTATGGCGAAACTTCAGAAAACGGTGATTCTTATGCACATGCGCGGCACGCCACAGACAATGATGAAACTTACCGACTATAGCGCATATAAGCCTGGTCATGGTAGTGGCACTGGCACGGGCAGCGGGGTCGTTGACGGCGTTGCCAATGAACTGATGGAGCGAATAAGAGTTGTGGAGAACGCCGGTGTGCGGCGGTGGCGGATCATTCTGGACCCTGGAATTGGCTTTGCGAAGGTCAAAGAGCAGAATCTAGAGCTGCTGAGGAATCTCCAGTCGCTACGGGAGAGATTTGACGGATTACGTTATTTGCCGTGGTTGTTGGGCACGAGCCGGAAAGCGTTTATCGGGCGCGTCACGGGTGTTAAGAAGCCGAGCGAGAGACTTTGGGGTACAGCGGCGACTGTCACTGCTTCAATTGCAGGTGGGGCGGACATCGTGAGGGTTCATGATACTGATGAAATGAGCCAGGTGGTGAAAATGGCGGATGCAATTTATAGGAATGGTGATTGAGAGCCAAGGAAGTCTTTCGGATGAATAGCCGCAAGTGTTTTATTTTATTTTAGTATTGGCTTTTAAAATTCATTTGTATTTTTATACATTCTGCCTTTCGGCTGCCATTTGACAGAATTGAATTTCTGAGGTGGATGTGCCTCCCGGTTATACATGTATTTTAAATAACTATAGTAAGATGGATTCAACTTGTTAAAGGTGAGGATTTTGAATGCAGCTAACCTCCAATAAAATAAAAACTAACAATAATATAAAAATAAATTAAAATAAAGTAAAAGCGAAGCATAACAAAGCAAAACGAAACCGCAAATTTGGTATTCTACTCTCACAAGATTAGTTTAATGCTTTTAACTCCTGTAGTAGCCAGACGTCGTCGGGGCTATCATCTTCGTTATCGTCCCCGTATCCCGCTTTCTCGCCGAATGGGCCGGTGTCCTCTTTTCTTTATGCACTATCCGGAATCCCACCATCAAACAAAACAAAGAAAATAGAGAAAAGAGTTGGGAAAAATGTTATGTAAATCGATGACTACAGGGAAAGAAAATGGGAAAGTATCTTCGTATGCTTTTTTCACAAGGGGAAACAGGGGGTAAAAAGAAGAGCGAACCGAACAATGCAGATACGTAAATCTAACTGTTCAGATAGGTTCGAATGGCTCCTATAAATAAGAGTTAGCTGGCTCAAAATCTAACTGTATAAGGAAGTGGGGACAAGTAGAAAAGTAAAGAAAGAGATACGAAATGAATAAATAAAGGGTAAAAAGAAACTTGCCTTGTAACTTAGCCGCACCATCACCAATAAATTGTGTCAGATTCTCTAAGTCATCGCCTGCCGTAACTCCAAATCGTCGCACGAAGTCTCTCGCTGCGCTTTCCAGGTCATCATAATTGCCATACTCGTCGGTAGATGGTTGGTCATTTTCGGGACGGCCGAAATATGCATTGCTGGATATAGAAGTGGCGCCTTCAAAATTTGCGAGACGGCTCTTGGCTTCGGCCTGGGCGGCTGGGTCAAATTGATCGCGACCAAAGAACTCGTCCGAGGAGATCCCTTTCTGACTGCCAAATTTCTGTCTGGCATATTCTAGTTCCTCGTCTGAACAGGCGAAGAGGGCAAGTCGTTAATACATGGACGCAAGTTTCCCAATCGATCTCGATGACCACTTACCATCAACAGCCTTGGACGCGGCAGTGGCTCCAAATCCTAGCTTCTTAGGGGCAGGAGCTTTTGCTGCCGCTCCAACTTGACCAAATCCCAGGCGGCCCAAACCCATTCCAAGACGTTCGATTTCACTGGAGCTTCTTTCGTGGCTTCGGGTGGCTCCAAAGCTACCCCGGCTGGGGCTGACGGGTGTTGGGGCGGCTATTTTGGAGGCTGAAGATCCGGATTTTTTCGCCTCAGCTGCGGCCCTCTCCGCTTCGGGATCGTATCCCAGCTTGGCAATACGCTCCGCCTCTTCTTTTGCTCTTTTTTCCGCTTCCTCGAAGTCAATTGCATCGGAGATGATAAGTTTTTTGGCGCCCAACTTCGGAGCCTTTTTCGACCCCAATACACTGCCCTTCTTGGCGCCAACTGCCGCGGTCTTGCGAACTGCAGGATTTGACCGAACAGCCACGGGTGGGTCTGACACTGGGGATTTATCATCTGAGCCGGAGAGGGGGGATTTCGGTCGGGAAACTCCATTACCGTTAGCGCCCGCGTTGAGGAACGGGGAATCAGTGCGGCTGACTACAGGTGGGGTAGAAGTCCGCGAAGGAGGGTTGCTTGGTCGTTTGATGGTTGGCTTATCCCACGATGAGAAGAAGTCATCTTCGCCTTCACCTGCGGGTGTGGAGGTTCCGTCAGATTGAGATGCTGGCCCAGCATCAATGATGACAACTTCGTTGGGAAACCTAGAGCTCGCATGATTCATTAGAATAGAGTTAACTTCAAGGCAACATATACATGTTAGAATAAACATACTCTTGCGCATCCAGCTGTGCTCTTCGCTTCAGCTCTTCTTTATATTTCACTGCTGCAGCGGACGTATATTTAACTTTGGGGTCCTTGCTGGCCAAAGCCGCGGTCCCTCCATGTGACCGGAAATATTTCGTTGCGGACTCATTCCCTCCCACTTTCATAATTCGTAATTGTTCCCATTGCCACTCTATATCCAATATTAGAACACGCATGCATCAAATTACATACTAGAAAAAGGGCCTGGTTGTAGACGCACGATCAAGGTTGGTAGAGCGAACAAAGGAAATGTGAACGCCGAGGTTTCGGTGGTTAGACGAGCAATCCAAACACAGATAAATACCAAACGGAACCGAAGACCAGGTGGGATTGTTGGTGCCACAGTCAAAACATATCTGCACCAGCCAATATGAGTCGTGAATGGCAAAGAAAGGGGGGGTTCGGCAGTGTACTCACTTTATTTGCCGGTTTGGATTTCAGTTTTTCGAAAACTTTCTGGGATTGTGTCTTTGTTGCACTCATTGTGGATAGCGGCACAAAACGGCCTCGTTAAAAGAGACACTGCGGCGGGAGATCAACGAAGGTCTTCGGTGTCTAGGGGAGAGAGGACGTTGTGGTCGGCGGCGATAATCGGCCAGCGTGGTTCCAAACCAGAAAATAGGGCCACCAGCAAGCGCATACAAACGCGCGCCAAACTATATGACTAATAAATCATGTGATCTATAACGCTTCCCCAGTTTAGCAGCAATGACAACATGGAAGCAAGGAAAGGGAATATGAACGGGCTGGCGAACAAAAGTTCATTTTGTGAACGTGGGAGAGCTTATGGCCGATCTGGTATTGTCGAACTCGTCGCGATACGCTCCATTGCTTGCGCCGGTGCAGGTGCTGGGGCTTTAATCAACCTTAAGCATGACTCCCGTGTTCCGAACCCGATCAGTTCTCCGAAGCCTCTCCGCCGCGAACCCCGCTACAAAACACACATTCAAACCATGGGAGGCGCTTTCCCGGTATTATGCAACTCAGAACAGCTTGGGGGGAGCATCCTCATCATCAAATCCCAAGCAGTCCAGAAAACAAATAACCGTCACCAGCGACGATGGCCGAGTACGGTGGGGGGAGCTCTCTAGAAGAGAAAAGGCAGCTCGGGCAACTCAGCAATCTGCAAATTTCCTTATCATTGTTATTGGGGCTGCCATGACTGTGCGCATCCTTTAGCCATGTAAGATATAAGTGATCAGGGCATTGTGCTGATATTTAGTTTAGGGTGCTGTTTTTACTCTGCTTTACCAGGAAGTTTTTGCGCCAGACAGCAAAACTCGGAATTTCAATCGAGCCGTCGACCGAATTAAGGAGGACCAGAGATGTATCGAGCTACTTGGGGATAGCAACAAGATACGGGCCTATGGCGAGACTACATGGAATAAGTGGACGAGAAATAGGCCCATCGCGTGAGTGGAGCTCCAACCGGAATATCTACTGCATCATATTGGCTAACTACTGCGCTAGAACCACCGTGGAAAAGGACCGAGTTGGTCGGGAGCATATGAGAATGAACTTCAATGTGGGTATTGTTTTACTATTTCACTTTGCGAAGTACACCAACTAACGGCACTTGATTATTTTTAGGTCAGTGGCCCACGCAACGATGGAACTGTGAGCGTACATCTGATAAAGAACCCGCAAACAAATGAATTTGAATACAATATCCTGGCGTTGGACGTTAAAGGTATGCTGGTGTCATTCGAGGAAAATAATGAATTTTCCCTAACTGAGTACAGGTCATCAACGACTTTATCTTGAAAACGCAGAGGCAAATAAAAATGCAGCGAAGAAAGCTGCAACGAAAATATTTGGAATACAATGGCGTTAGCGGGGTTGTCACGCCGTTTTGATGGCCGTATGAAACCTTTATCAGTAGTTGAAGGCCGAAAAAGCCATGTCATTTGCTGGGTAGATGAATTTAAATGTGATGTCCTACCTCAATTTAACAACAGGAGACCGTATTATCTATGCATGGAGTTATTTTGGAACGCAAAGCATACACAGATATATATGGCGAAGCACATTCCCGACTATATTTTATAGGATATCGGCATCGCTTTGCCGATATCTAGCCCAAATATGTATATGTAACTGAAATCGCGCATGATCCCAAATGCATCTTGAAAGAAGAATCCAAAGAAAACCGCCAAAAGTTACAGAAGAATTACTAAATCTCATCCTTAATATCTGTGACCCTTGGCCAACCTTCAATCGACTTCCCAGACCAAATGGCAACAGCCTCCACGGCCTGCTGCACCTTCTCGACATCTTCCGTGCTCCGACCAACTCTTCTCAGGCCCCGGAGATGCCACAGTGCCGGACCTGGCCAACCCTGGCACATTATCGAGGGTAGCGTGACTAATAGCGTTTCGACCTCAGATAGTACCGTCTGATCAGCCAAAAAGAGTCCGTAGATCACACTCTTCTCCAGCCACACGAATTCTTCCCTGTAGGACCCCCAGGTATCAAAAATGGGTTCGAGATTCTGTTTGTATAGAAGCTGAATAAATTTTGTGCCGCGTTCCGAGATACCTTTCTCGAAATCAATATTTATCCTGTCCAGTAAATTTAATTTAGTCGCCGCCCTTTTCAATTTTATATTTTAATATAAATTAATTCCCCAACTATCAGCATCCCATCGTTACATGTACTGAGGTACAGAATCAAGACAATATAGAAGTAGTCAAAACAAGAATTCCAAATAAAAGTAAATTGAAAAAATTGAAAAAAAAAAAAAAAAAAAAAAAAATGTAACCTAAGATATCATCGAAAATAATAATTAACGTACCTCTTGTCCTCCAGCCCCGTATTACTCGCTGATACGAATCTCTCCGCCTTAGCTAGCGATGAGACAGCCATCAGCACACTCGGGATGCCGACAAGTGTCCATGCTTTCATGAGCAGATCGCTGAACCGGCGAGCTATTCTGCGCTCTTGCTCCAGGGTCAGATTGGGATATTCCGTGTCCAATATGTACTCGTAAAGCTCCCCTAGTTCGGTCGGCTTGCCAGAAGCTACTAGAGCGGCGGCCTTTCATTAGTCATTAGAGCTTGTTTGTTTCAATATTACGGAATGGCAAGCCCGTAATTCCTGTGTCCTAAATCGTAATGTGCTTGTCTTCCTCGATCCCCTCTATTTATTCTTCCCTGTTCTCTGCAAGACGTAAGCAACTTACTGTGAGTAGATACCATTGGTCTTCTCGAAGATCTTCGGGGAGAAGACTTTTAACTTTCTCGCAGAGCGCGGGGATAGATGAGGTCATTGTTGATGACGGGGAGAACTGTGTTTCATACGGAAGAATGGCAGGTTTGCGAGCAGAATTGGTTCACATAAACGAAGGATTATAAACCGCGGCGTCATTCGGGTCCGGATGATCACTTTTATATTTGTTAGTGGGTACTACGGCTATGTTAGGGGGTTCTACGGCTACCCTATCACGTGCCCCCAACATATTCAAGGTTGTGTTGCTCTCGCGTAGTTAGTTTAGTAATGGACAACAACGTTAACTAGTTAACTGTTGAGGGGATTGGATTGGGTGATTCGTACCCTCTATACCACCACGGCGCTGGTGGTGATTGAGCTCTTTTGCCCTAGTGGCCTAATATTAACTAACTCCTCCTACAATATTATTACGTAATCGGATAGCTGAAGAATAACTAACGGACTTCTTCACCGCGCTAGTTTAGTATGAGACATTAGCTACTCTCTCGTACACTCATACTAAATTGGCGTGGTGATATAAAGTGGCTGAGAAAGTGGTGAAGTAAAAAGCACGCTAGAGCTCTGATTATTGGATTTACCATCAATTTATACCTGATAGATATAGCTTCTCACTCAAAAGGAAGAATGAGATATCAAGTAAAGGAAAATAATAATTTTTGTGTGATGAAACCTCGGTTGCCAAATAGGTGCTGATTCGGCTGAGATGTCAAGCGTCCCCTCCTAAAAATGATAAAAGAACGGACGGAAAAGAATAAAAATAAGTTAACCAATCAGAGGAGCAGAGGGGAACACCACGTCGCATATTGTTCCGCTCTTCGTTTGTATTGTCTCCGTCTTATGGAGCCAAAGTTATCTTGTTCTTTGCTGTCCCTCCATCAGCCCTGTTTCTCTTGCGGGTAATATTTCCCTGATGAGGGTCGTACCTCTTTTTGCAGTACGCAATCTTCAGATTTCACTCCACAGTTGACGCCTCTTTTTTTTTTCTTGGTTCAATTTACCTTTTTGAGATATTAGGTGCTTACTAGGTTAGCATTAGTTTAGTGATTAGCCGCCGATCATCTCACTGGTGTGCGCCTAATTGCACCGCTGCCGAGATTTTGATAACGGTTTGCAAAAGGATCAGATGGCTTAACATGAGAGAATGCAAGCAATAATGGCCCCACACCTTCATGTAGACAAGCTTCATAGCCTCCAAATGATTTATGTCGTTGTCAAATACTCTGGCACCGATACGTTTGGGAAACGTTACTGCTTGGGTTGGTAGGGTCGAATGGCATCAAGCTAACAAATGGTACCAGTGTGAAAGCGAACTCAATTTCCCATTCCGCGGCACGCATCCAAGCAGGAGTGGTGTTTTAATCTAGATCTGATCTCTTCCACCACATCCTGGTCTAGGCAACGGATAGATCAAGACTTCGAAAGGAGTCGATTTGGCTTTCGCGCGGTGCCCTCACTGTGATAAGATTGCACATTTTTCAGAGTTATGAAGCACTAACTTTTTAGACTCACTTCGGGGGAGGAGCTTTTCGATTAAATTCGTGCCCCGCCTCAATCGTCCAGCTTTGCATCGGTCTTATAACTGATAGTGGTCTCACACTTTTGAGAAAATATATCGCAATTATCCCAATGGTAACGGTATTTCCAGCGTTTTTTTGGAGCTAGAATGGACAGACAGAAAACTGTCAACACAATTGAGGATACATAAACATCAATCTCATATCTCCTTCAGAGCCGGACGCAACATTTTGACAAATATACTGCTCGTCGGAAGGGTTTTGGGCAAAGTCGTACGGAGACTGATACAGCTCTGCATTCGCGAGGCTCATCGTCATCAAGAGATACAAATGAACAGGTCAAATGCTTGAAGGTATTTGGTGGGTGTCAAGAACCTGCTGATCAACGATCCCAACGCCGCGGCTATCAATGAGCAAGTTAACATCAAGTGTAGAGAAGCGAGCAAGAATTGGCTGAACAATATCAATCGTCCTTGCGTTTCTGTTAGGTTGAGACTCTAGATATTATATGATATGACCTCCTGTTGTCTTTGATTCGTTTCCACCCATGTTTTATATTTGGATTTTAGCGCGACCCAAAAATGCAGTAAGTACTAGAAGTTCCTGTGAATTAGACCTCTCCGTCTGTTAGAGATGCGTTTCGAATGACAGGAGAATGTGCGATAGACGGGTAAAATGGTATACCAATGATACCGGAAACTTGCTTGAATTCATGTGCTCAGATGACGCTGGTATATGGCGGCCATGGTTACATTTGCGATTGGGTCAGTGGTGAGGCTGATAGCCGCGCAATCAGCTGGAATCTGCTTAATTCATTCAATGAAAAAGCATTGTATTGAGCAATGATCCCAATCGATGTGGGTGGTTGTGCGCGAGCGTGAGCATGGGACCTTTTTTTTCATATCAAACAGGCCACATGGTTCTTCTTATTAATCAAAGCTTGTACTGGAATTATTTCGTCGATCGGTTTTCAATTGCGACTTCGTTCTGGGAGCATTGATCTGATAACATGATAGAGCTACTCAGCAACTGGGCCTGCAAACTCCATACATACATACAGAAACCCTCTCCTCAGCCGCCTTCATTGTGGTACTTCTGGGAGATGAGGTCGTCGTGCGCCAGAATCCAGATGAACGCCGTGATCGAAGGTATTTGCACATCATGTGGGTTGCCACCGTAGCCCACACCATTATCCATCGAACAACTATATCACGGCCTCTCGACACCTCTAGCAGGGACGTCTCCGACAGCCCTTGGGCAGTAAAAGACAAGAAACGGGCTTCTCGTACATTAGTATAGCTATCTTGGACCTGGAAAATTTAATAATCTGCCTTTCACAAGCCTCTGATGCAGACCTGATGCAGATAATAGGATGCAATTTTTAATTTGCCGTTAAACACATTTGGCGCAAAATAAGTGGGAGTGCTTTAGAACTTTCAGTGGCCTGACAGTCCCAAACATCTGTCAGGCCAGCTTATTTAGTATCATATGTTGTCCATATGAGCGTTCGATAAACTTCAGGGAAAAAGGAAGCCGTAAGGTCAAATGGTATGTCTCTCCCAGCTCCCAGTAATTGAATAAAAATTTTCTCACATGAACCCTGCTACGTCGCTGGAGGTAAGGAAATTAGGCCTAGCGATGTGAACACAATTGAGGCGAAAATCTGGGAGAATTATAATTTTGTACCATAGTTAGCTTTTTTCCTGTTTTCTTTCTTTTTCTGACATTTTGGCATATCTTGAGGCCTTTTCAAGCTACTGCAGCTTCTTTGGATTGATAGTGTAAAATAGTGATGTTTGTGGGAGGAAGCTTTGAGAGAATACAATCCCTCATCGATTATAATGTTTTGGCAATAGAAGTATGTCTATTCATAAACCTGCATTGTAGATAATTATCACGCTTTCAATGGCGCTATAAGCTCCAAAAAATGACCCTCAGAGGCACATCAATACTGCGGCCTGTATGTTGCTGTAATAGAATGAACCAGGCTGACAAGGGATCTAGATGGAGTCAAGGCTGCTAGCAGGATATAGGTTTGGAGTGGGAATATGAGCCATCATATCCGTAATTAAAACCGGGGATTGGAAATGATAATGATAAAACATCTGAGGCGATTGTACTGTACATGTCAGGATATAAGCAGTACAATTCTCAATCGACTGTGGGATGTTTGACGGGTCTCTGGTCAAAATATACTGCATTTCATTCGCTGAATGAGATTGGAGTCTCAAAAATGACGCGGCATTTTCTTCAATAATTTCCCATTGAAGAAAACGAGAGAAGCTGGACTGTTTCTCACGGGAGCTTTCATGGTCTGGAGGCATAAATCGCCTTATGTTCTTTGTCATATTGGGGTCAAAAAGGAGATTTAATATTATGAGAATGTATGTCGGGCCCAATTGATAATTGGCAACTCATCTCATTTCTCAGACGAGGCAAAAATCCATCAACAGTCTTGACTATCACTAGAAGTGATGAAGGCCAACCTGAGCGTAGGAGGGACCGGATATCAATACAATCCAGTGTCTATTGGTTTCCCGGTTTTACCAGATGATTGGCTACCTGATTTATGCTCTCTAATATCAGAGGAAATCAGGCGATCAATACACAGGAATCGGTCATTGACAAGATTGAGAGCCATGTCTGTGAGAAAAATCCTTCCAGCTGGAAATTCTGTAGGAGGATAACGTTCGTTGTTATTACTAAACTAACTACGCGAGAGCAAATACAATATGTTGGGGGGCACGTGATAGGGTAGCCGTAGTTGTGGGACGTCTAAGTGGTTGTATTAACATGCAGGCAGCTGAGGCATATATGTGCGGTGCGCTAGTCCGTGATAGGCAGCCTAGGGCCAACAGTAGTACCCACTAACAAATTCCGATATCACATGATTTTAGGGTTAAACAGTCCAAATACAGTTAGTGTTGTATCATTATCCTCCGGGCCGACATAGATCCGGGCTTCACCCGTTGCTACGAGTTCTGGATAATTGCACATTAAAATCAGGACAATCGCAGCTCCAAACAAGCAAACCGGAGCTACTTCCTACATAGTAACAGACTCTTTAAACATGTCGAAACTTGCTAAGTACGATTTTTCTTGATCTTTTTCTTATCCCTAGCGGTCAAGAAAATCCTCAACTAACAAACTGCAGTCGTGCTGACTGGGCGGACGACGAGGAGTTCGACGAAGCTCAATCCCTCCCACCCCAACAAGTGATCACTAACAAAGACGGTACCAAGACTGTTATTTCTTATCGATTTAACGACGACGGCAAGAAAGTAAAAACCAGCCGCCGAATTCGAACAACTGTGGTCAAGGAACACGTGAACCCCAGAGTCGCAGAACGGCGAGGATGGCCAAAGTTTGGGCTTGAAAAGGGCCATCCGGCTGGTCCCTCGTTCGATACTACCTCCGTTGGTGAAAATATTATCTTCAGACCTAGTGTAAACTGGAAAGCACAAGCGAAAGAAGCAGAGAAAGCAGGCCCTGAGAAGGGAAGCATCAAAGACCAACTAAAGGACAAGAAAGTCAAGTGCCGAATTTGTTCCGGGGAACATTTCACTGCCAAATGTCCGTTCAAGGATACGATGGCACCAGTTGAAGAACCTGGTGCAGGCACCGGTGACGATGCGGGTGAAGAGCGGCCAACTGGCGCCCTGGGTGCTGGTGGCAGCAGTTACGTGCCGCCCCATCTACGCAAAGGTGGTGCTTCAGCTGGAGAGCGCATGGGCGGAAAATATGAGCGAGACGATCTGGCAACTCTTCGCGTTACAAATGTAAGTTCATGCAAAGAGCAACCATTTTCCTGTTATTGGAGGCTGACTGTGCGCAGGTGAGCGAGCTGGCCGAAGAACAAGAAATTCGGGACATGTTTGAAAGATTCGGTCGCGTCACAAGAGTCTTTCTGGCAAAGGATAGGGAAACAAATATGGCAAAAGGCTTCGCCTTCATTTCGTTCCAAGATAGAAGTGATGCTGCTCGCGCATGCGAGAAAATGGACGGCTGTAAGTTTTATCTGCTGTGTATTACCAAACGGATAATTCCTCTGCTAATGCGATATGTAGTTGGTTATCGGCATCTGATCCTACGCGTGGAGTTTGCGAAGAAGACTACGTAATTTAACTGATCTATTTCCGGCTAATGTGGTGTTTTCAAATTGATATGGTTTCGGTAAAGAAAAATTTCCCCAAGTGTACTCTGTGATGATTGTTGAATGAATGCATTTACGGCTACTTCGATTGATTCTTTGAAAATATGTAGATGGCCTCAACATAGTGAGTGTGTCTATTTGGTTCTCCTATTTTCTGCCTCTGTCCATACGACCCTACAGTTAGCGCGCTTTATCACCCAGGATTAGAACCCTCGTCTAACCCCTTCCTCCCCACGGATCCGATAGGGGATAGGGTATGGTTTCTTATCCTTTTGATGCCGTTGCTGTTGCTGTTGCCTTAAGCGCATCGTGTTTGCTCTTTTCATATATTCCCGCTTGCAAAATTCAAATACCACATGAAATGACTAGAGTTCCTGCTGCTACCGCCCCGACCACGTCATTTAGTCAAGGTCCCATACGTCTCAAGGTGTTACGAATATGTGTGAGCCCCGTTCGCCCTATCTACCCGGATTTAACTCCTTGCAGCAATCATCGGCAACAAGCAAATAATGTTTGCGACCCCTCTTTCTCCATTTCTTTTCGATTCTTCTTCCGATTCTTCTTCCGATTCTTCTTCCGCATTCCTTTCGGACATTTCTGCATATTTGCTTTTTGCGCCCCCAACCAACGCGTTACCTCAAATATGTTTCGCCACTTCCTCTATCTCTTCTCCTCTCTCTATTATAGATAAATACATATACATTCCAATGCCAATTTACTTGGACCAGGCCACCGGGTAGCCGGGTTCTGTTGGCCAGCAGATAGAGGAACGCCCAATGCACACATGCATCTAGGCGCGCAGAACAGCCGGCCAAGTAGCATACTCTCGGTCCCATATATTTCATTATTATTAACAAGCACGGTATTTCCCGCCTATGGATGCTCTTATTTTTTCCCTTCCACTGCTCGGGAAACAACAAAGGGCTGTAATAACACGCGCTCTTCAAAGTCTCACAACATCCTTTGAGCCGCCAACAGACACATCACATTGCATCGGCTGCATTACCGTTTGAGTCTATAACAAGTTGGTGACCCTTCTGATTGCCTCTCCTGTTGACCCAGCAACTCTTTGCGAATGACCCGGGGGATAGTGGAAATTGCCCACAACAACAACAACAATAAAAAAAAGGGGAGGAGAAGAAGCTGCTAAGTGTCGTCCATGCTTTACGGCTAGTATTGGCCCTTTTTTTTCGTTTTTGCGTTCTCACTCCAACCCTCAACTCTACTGGTTATTCTATCTCCCGTATCTATTTCTACTTGTTGGCGTTTTCAGGATTTTGAAGTATCTTCTGTCATATCTGCCTCATTCTTCGCAGCTTTCTCCTTTCGTGTCATATCCCATTTTGTTTCCCCCAACGTATCATACAGACAAACCCGCTATCAGCACCACGCACTTGACGGTTTTTACGGTATATTTGTTTGCTGCTGTTATCCAGATAGGACCTCATTTTATCCTGCTCAGGGCTCATATATCCTTTTTATTGCTTGTTCTTTTTGCTCTTTTATGCTTATTTTCCTGTATACCCACGGACATAAAATCTTACTCTGTGATGGACACCTATGTTTGTGATATTACGGCTGAGCGGGGACGGAAAGTACTTTATCTGCTTCCGTCAACTCAGAAATATCGTTTACCTTATAAAGCGCCCGCCATATTTCATTTCAGTAATAGAACCCAACCAACAAAGAAACAAGAATGCGGACGTGGGTTTGTTTGAGAATAGCAATTCTTGGTAAATAGCAGACACATGCAAAGGGGTTTCTCTGGAGGCAAACAAGAAATGGGAATCCGAAGAATTGCAAATGATTCTGTGCTCTGTTTACCTCATTCTCCAGCTTTTGTTCATCCACTCACTCGGAAGCGTCCATTATAACACCCACTTGCTGCCCAGGCTGTAGGCCGAACCGACGGCAAATGAATGACACATATCCCTGCCAAAATATTCTTTTTGTCAAAACCCGGCGAGGCGCGCGCGTTAGGACGGACAGTTAGTTTACATGGTACATGCATATATCAGAAAAAGAAAAGAAAACCCAAGAAGAAGGGCCTTACGAGCTGACTAGTTCTATACGCGCACCCGTACATTGCAATATCTCCATACAGTTACATTGGCGGGCACACCACGACATGGCTTCACAGCCCTCCCCCGACATCCGGCAGAGAGGACAGCCAACTAACAAAAGCAAGCCGGTATCGCCTTTGCGCCAACATTCCAAGAATGAAAATAACAAAATCTGGGAGAGGCACGGTATACGTCATCCAGGCGGCGCCGCCCCGACATCAAGATGAAACCGAATCCCGAATTTAAGCAATGTTTGTTAGGTTCTGGGGGCGGAGAGCATAAAGAACATTCGTCTCTTAAATCTATGTACGAGATCGGACATCTACCCACAAATGTACGGTGTCCGGGCTCACTTTTGATTTGATTTTACGTCTTCGAGGGTCTGATGACTTGCGATCTTGGTCCTCGAAGTTCATAACTAGTACGTATGGTCGATATATACAAATATACACTCGAGTTGAAACAAAACCACCCATGCGCCTGCTCAGGTACCTAATAAAACCTACCTCGGTACAAACCTTGACCTATTTTTCTTTTTGCAAAGCGGGCGGAAATGCGGTGTCTACGTACGAAATACCTTGCTTGGAACTTGGATAGATGGATGGAGGGGCGCAGTTTGCGGCTAGATTAGTGGATTCCCAGTGACGTGGGCAAGGGACAACCCGAGACCCAATCCCTGGCTTTTTGCATCTAACTCAAGGTCACCGCTGTTCTTGTTCCCAGGCACAATGTGCTGTGCTGTCCATATACCGTGCATGTACAGCTTCAGATCAATTTCGTCGATTTCAGCAGATCACCCTTTTCCTTTTCCTTTTCCTACCACGTAATCTTTGGTTTCCTTCTTCCTTCCCATGAAAATCCACCAAATGTTGGATTCCGGACCCTATCTCCCATCCATTCGGAAGCCCCGGGACTAGTCAATCTCTCGACCAACGACGGCATGGAAGAAGCTGAGAAAATCCCCTTCTTTGCGACAGACAGTCGCATACCATTTTAGCATCATCACCCTCCTATGATAAGCCATTATGAGCATTGATGAGCAAATGCGGGAGGAGGAGTTAGCGGGAGCCACCAAAGCCCTGACCACCGAGGCTCCTGCGGAAGGGGTACATCGCGGAGCCTATACCTACCTAGGTATTTTCATTCGGGATCTATGTAGGTACGTAACGGAACCGATCTTTGGTTCCGTTCTTATTTTTCTCGAATATGTGAGATGAAATAATTCCGATACCTAGCTCCAGGTTCCGTGCCGGTATTCGGTGCAGACACCTACATGTACTGTACCTGTACATCCATGTCTTTCGTCGTTAGTGCGGATACTGCCTCTTCCGCCTAGTACCTCAGGAGTAAATATGGGAGACAAAGAAAATGATACAGAAAGACGACCAGAAGACGGAGCGACTGGTTTTCAAGCTATTCTCCGCTCTTGTCTAGCTAAAAGCAGGAAACGAAGAATTTGAGTTAGCCTAGCTTTGTCTTTCACATTGTGCCTTGCCCTTATCCCAACCAGGGTAATTACCATAATTTTGCTCCATTCATTTCATCTCGTTTCCTTTCGGGCCTCTTCCTCTATTAGTATTCGTCCGCCGAGGCCAAACCCGCTCAGATCTCAAATAGAAGACGCCCTCAGCCAAAGGGCGGGATTCCAATTTATTGAGGAGAAACTTGCTGAGTTGCGAAGTCAGGTTAGAGTATGAGGTAAGAGGCGCTCGAAGATCGTTAACCTACTGGCCTGTTAACTACTAGGTGATCTACAGGATCGACTTAGAACCCAGACGAGGTCAAAACTTAAAGGGCTCAAGGTGGGGGTTTCGATGGATGGATTCCTGAAACTGTTTGGGAGGGGTGGGAGGGGAGGACAGGTCAAGGGCTGAGTCTGGGAGGCCTGAAGGAGTCCGGCTTCAAATCACCAACCTTTTGGGTTCCTGAGTATGCGCGTGCGTGGGCGATTGATTTTCGCTGTGGAGAAAGGCAAGACCCTGTATTTTAATATTTCTATTTTATTCCCAGCTAAATACCAAAACGGTTTTAAATCGACATTTTCATTTGTTTTAACTTTTCTTCGGCAATCCTTCTGTTCTGTGTCATATGATCGTGGATGGTAATAACAAGCGATTCGACACTCCAAGAAAATGGAAGTGTGAAGAATAATCTACGGCTATCCCTTGTTTGGGGATGAGAGCAGTTCGTGGTGTCTTCCTGTGTACCCATCTATTTGTACTTTATTATTTTTATTTTGCGAGCCCTTGACTTGGTATTTTTCAACAAGAATATTTTTCTTTTCTCGGGCAGGGGTTGGATGAAGTCGTACACGTTTAGATCGCCTCGAGCTTGATTAGTTTTCCAATCCAGGATTTTGGCGATTCGATTCCCCGTGGGGGCGATCAATTAACGTAGCAACGCATCTAACAAGGAGTTAACAACGATTCCTATACTCCTCCATTCATCGGACATATGATTACCTCTATTAGCAAATGCCGATACCAAAACATTAGAAATGGAGAAGAACGGCGTTAATTAAGTATCAACGGATACTTCGCCTGGTAACCAAAATTGATATTGGGCGAAATTTGGCGGCAAAGAAATACGGAAATGTCTCATCCATGATAAAAATGGTTGGGCAGCGTTCTGGAGCGAGCCAGATATCTAGAAACCACGGTAATTTCATATGCACTTCACAAAGGCTTTCTGTTTGGCTGCTGCTCGGAGCTCAAGCATGCTTGTTATTACCTTGTGCTCCCGTTTCATGCTCGTTGAGGTGGTCAGGGTAGTAAAATAAGGGGACAGATGGTCTTCTATCCGGACAAAGGGTTCCAACCTTAAAACAGGCGTTATACATGCACAACGTTGGATTTCTGGGAGGCCGGCTGTTGGATGCCCCAGCTTGTGTATATCATTTATTGCACCGTTGGCTGAGAGTTGGGGTGGTTCACCCCAGCAGTCGCGACTGACACGCTAGGGGGGAATGGTTCGTTGACGATGAGCCAAGGCATAGCTCATGATAGTGGATGATAAAGTGTTTCCTCCCGCATCTTGAGTTGGTCTGAAATTGGAATCTTTTAAACTGGAGATCCAACAGAAATGATGTGGACAACCCATTAGAATGTGTAACAAGTTCGCAGGCGGTGCAAACTTCACGTGGTTGCTGGTCTTGCCGGATGTTGGTCAAAGAGGCACTGTTGACTGCGGTAGCGGCATAAACAAGTTTGACAAACCCACAGAATGATAAAAAGGGGCGACCCACATACCCGTATTAACGCCACTGTTTAGTTGACGATAGACAGCAATACAATCGACTTATCCTGGACAAAATCTATCCAGAGGCTATGGCGGGGAATCTAGACATTGCTCTTAAGTCAAGTCGACTTGACAGTTGCAAGCCTAACGCTGTCAACCTCACCAAGCAAAGTGATATTAAAAATTATAATCGATTTCAAGAAAACCAACGGACGATCTCAGGGTTTGTGTGTAGTGTCACCAATTCAAAGTACCCTGAGCTCTAGGCTCCAGGTTTGCGGCAGAAGAGGATCAGGGAAAAGAAAAGCGGATGGCGATCAGTGATTCACTATTCAAACGTTGAACTCTGGCAAGGGGATATTCATTGCCAATAGTACTCGGTCGACAGTTGCGAGACTGTGGTGTTACGTGCCTCTAGGTTGATAAAGGTTAGCTCTCAACCACACTTCAGAAGCTTTTGGGTTTTTCTAAAGTAGCCAATTGCTACTCTGTTTACAGGTTTTCAAGAAATAAAAAGTGTCTGCCATCGAATCCAATTGCAGGAATGGCACATGGTTACCCTGATTATCCCACTATATAGCTCATGTAGTACGGACAGGAAGACGATGGTTTGAAACGGCCACTAGAATCTATGAACGTCAGGCCGGACCGAGAGTCACATGCGAAACAAGTCGAAAGGAGTGTTGGAGACCCCGCTGGTGGATACTGGTACCAAGCATATACAGCCAGGAAGCACCAATATACCTAATAGATTCTTCCGTGGAGCTCCTAATCCCAGAATTTTTACCAACACATCTTAGTCAGTACATAGAGTCGAATATTTAACAGCGAAAAGTTAGAAATGTGTGGATATTGGTACACTGGCAATCCCCAGGGATAAATATCCGCGATTTCTCAGGATTTCTGGCCATACACACAGTAGTGTAATTGCATTTTTGTTGACTTCTAATTCTTGCACAGGCATCTCGATTTCCTAGATGTTATTTAGATAATGCTCATGGCAACGGAATATGCCGGCTGTCTCGGGTATATGGCGTATCAAATGCTGCATCATTGGCCAGGCGCATCCAGTGATCACAATGCGAAGTTCCCGATGTGAGTTGGCTCAACTAGCCCTGACTTGATTCCAATTCTCTCTATCACTCCAGGGTCATACTTTAGAAAGGTTTGAGGTGATTAGCAACTCCATCAGAAGACCAATAGAGAAAAGTATATCGTATAATCCAGAACGACATCTTTTGTACATCAGAGAGCATATTTCTCATAGATAGAAACGGAGGGGGATAAATTATCCACTTGGTAAAACATAGATAGCTCCTCACTGCATCGAGTGCTGGGCGAAGCCATGGCATGGAGAACAAGCAATGCTTCAATCAAGAACCTCCCAACGACGAGTAACATGCCAAAAAGCCTGCTGCCCCTGTTGTCCTACAACCAGCGTGGCACGGGAGTCAGTGTGAAAACGAAAACGTAAAAACACCCAGTCAGTATTATAGAGGGATATAATATTTGCTGCCGGATTTACCATTCTTCTCTAAAGCGAGGTGTAGAAGCAAGGGTAAGGTGTAACTATGATAAGAAGGGAGTTCTAATGTATTTGAAGGATATCATCCACAATATTAGGCAGGCTTATCGTATATAAATAGTATCAAAATCCGGCTTTAGCAGTACGGCCCCAGGATTTGCAAAGCATTTGTTTATTTGTTTTCTTTCGTTTCACAGGCTGCTGCGATGTGTGGGCGCGATGACTATCCGGCATTACGGGTTTCCTGCAAGGAGAGTGGAATTTCCAGGTAAAACGGCAACAGGGGAAGTCTCTGATGAAGTATCTGAAAGGACTTTAATCCGGGTGTTCTGAAGAAGTGAAGTAGACCGTGTCGGTGATCTCGGACACAACCAGGCAAAGGTCGTTGAGATGCAAGTCATGTGCGGGCCAACTCTCAGCCTCAATACTAAACGATGAGAAACGTTACGATATACAGCATCTTACCGTAATATCATTACTTACACAGCAAATTGGAGAATATTTCCCGTACACGAATATAATTTTCGAAAGTAGTATTATACTAGTAACAACGCCATGTTATTATAAGCTTAGCGTTGCACATCATGCGCACGGACCATGTACTTAACTTGGACGGTTCCTTTCAAGCCTCAACTTTTTTCTCCGGCCAATATTTTCTTTTTCTTGCAACTCTCGGTCAACGATGTCTTTGTTTCAGCAGTCATTCCTGACTGGTCAAGAATGACTCGCCGGTGAGTGGGGTCATAAGGGGAAACCAGCCCTTCTCAGGTGAGGGACCTGCCCCGAATGGAGCAGAAATCGCGGTAAGTTGGTACAGCCACCCTGACATGGTAGTTTGTTGCATATGGGACCACGGAGCCGTCAAGCCTCATGTCCAGAATTCCTGCAGGCCAATCATTCAGGGTTTCCCCTTTTCAGACTGTGCATGAATTTACACCACATATTCCAGTGGAATGGGCCCCTAAATTGGTATCGACCAGTCGACTCTGACATGGGGGCAATCAATCTGCATTCCACCCGCTCCACCCTTCCACTCCCTTGTGCTTGTTTTGTCGGTGTATCATGCAAAACATTGTTCACTGCAGCCCTTGTTCCCGCACCCAACATCCAATTCAATTATTCTCTGCCTCTCACAATTCCCTACCAATCAGAGGCAGAGCTATCAATTGCTTGTACCCCTTATGTCTTTCCCATTCTTCAATATTTTGGTGCCGGTATCTCCCTGTTGGCTCAGATCCTTTCCCGCCACAAGATACATACATAGTAACCCATAGGGTAAAGGTACAGTCCTCGTGGCTGCTCCGTTCCATCTCGATACTGGGTCGGGCTTTTTTCTTTTTTAAGGCATGGCAATCGATCATGTTTTATGAAATTGATAAATATGCCATGTGACGGGACAAGCGCATTCATGCGCACAACATACGCAGTGCTAACATTCGAAATACTGTCAGTACTTATTGGCGAAACCAAAGCGTAGAAAGCAAGTTTGAAGAATGCAATTCCAAGTCACTCCAAAACCAACACCGCCGGAGTGGGATTATTTTCGGGTCGTTTTTGAGACCTATGTCGCATTGTACTGCTTCAGGTTGCTAATGCCAGAGTTTTCATCTTTATTCTGAATTTTCTCTCTGCGTCAGAGAATATTGCTTACACTCTTTCCCCCTCCCCCTCCCAGCCGGGGAAAGATACTTGGACGCCAAGAAATCGCTTCCTGTCCCCTACCGCCCTTCAGTGGAGTTTTCTCTATGATTCTTTATCTGATTTGTTCTTGCGTGGTCTGTTCTCTCTTCGGGGCACAGCCGAAATTGGAGTTGAATGCAATCAGGAATGGAGCCACTGCGGTTAATTCATTAAACCATTTTTACTAAGATTGTCGCCAGACGGTCAGATTTCGTCGTTTGCTGTCTAAATGACAATGATCAATGACCTCCTCAGGTGGATTTACGAATCTACAGAAACCCCGTCGTCTTGATGTTATAAGTAGGGTTTGATACGTGTTAAAGCTTTGTGCTCGAAAGCGTGGAGCCCAAAAGCAGCGAGAATGAAGCAGTGCTTTATAAAGAGAAAGATACAATGAAGTCGTCCTATTATAGGGTTACTAGGACATGTGTTGACGCAAGAGAAAAAATGAAAAATTCGATTATGACCAAGGCATGAACGAAAATGAAATAATTTGGCAGCAGTCCTGCGAGGCGGGGAATATGAATGGTGACTCGAGTGGTTGGCGCTGGTTGGAGGTAAATGAGGGCTAATAATAACCATCTCCCGTTGCTGCCTTCTGTGCTTTGTGCGTGTCCTTACGACCCTTTACTTCCACTCATCCGCAAGCCTTCTGGAACTTGGGAGTCTGTCAATAAAACGAAAATTGCGGATGCCAAAAAGACAAAGCTCTCGAAAGAAGCGGCCGTACAATCCATGCTGTCTAGACTACCCTGGACCCAGGATCGTTCGGGGAATGGTCCAGAGGGGCATATCATCGTGCTCGCCGCAACGTTCATTGGCGGCCGTCAAACTTGCGCAAGCCGGTCAAAATACGATAGGGCTATCAGCTGCCGGCGCAAGTCCAAAAGTTCTACCCTCTCATCTCCTCGATCGACAAACTGGGGGCTCAGAAAATAAATTACCAAGAAGAAGCGGCAAGGAAGGAAAAAGCAAAAATCAAGCAATGAAAATCAAGCAGATTTTTAATTTTCAATTTTGCATGGCAGTGGAGAAGAGAAGAAAAATTTGCCGATGCCTACCCTAGATATTATTTCTTCAAACCTTCCATCTGATCCAATGAGCTGTTCCCACTACATCTAGCTGAACAGCTTGTCTGTCCAAGGGCTGTTCGGCGTCCTCGCCCGCTTGTGAAACACCATTTTTCGTGGAGTGATTCCGTTAAAATTGAAGTTTTATTAAAGCTTCTTTATTCCGCTCACTGTCGTTATACATTTTATCTCCTCGATTTGATTCTCAAGTGAAGCGAGCGCAGCTGACAACTACAGGTTGTCCTGGTCTTGGTTTGCCCTTATCCATTACCGTTTCTATTATTTGTTGTATTTTGCGCTTTTTTTTCCTTTTTCTAATCCGTCCACCTTCGCATTGAGTCTTAGCGGTCGATCATCTAAGCACCTTGCCCAGCTCATTCGCAGTGTCGAACTGATTTCTGAAGCTGGAAATAACTTGTTATACCTCTGCAAATCCTACCCTTTTTCACAAATCTCTTTTTAACATCTTTCTCCGTATATTCTCCCCAACGCCTGTGTCATCAATTCCAGTTCTTCTCCGACGCAATATACTCGCTTTCCGCGCGAATCGCAGACATTTCTTCATTTCCTCCAGTTTATACATAAAATTCGACAAAATCGGCAGGATATTTACGCAACTACAAGCTCATTGTGTCGAGGTAAATGGCTATAAACCCCGATATGCAAAATCTTTGCGCCGTTATTGTCATTCGCGACCAACAAACGTCGATCAAGAAGTTTAGTTAAAGGTTGCGATCGCTTCCCCATATTTCCGTTTTTTCTACGCCTTTACTCTTTTGAGGTTGGTCGCATGAAGCGTCTCCTGTTGGCATTATCATATTCGTATTTCTTTTCTTCAATCCCGGAAAAGCTTATTGAATTCCCACTCGCAACAAGGGCCCGATCTGCCCTTAAGAGTGTCCATCGAGCAGGATTGAGACCAGCCAATCATTACTATCGACATTTCCAGCGTCGCCCGACTACCACAAGGTTTGTCTGGTCTAAACGCCTTCCTGCAGTTTTGGAGCGTATTCTCCGGTTCCCTTTTCTTGGGACTTCTCCCGAAGTCGAGCCACCCAATCCAGCAGCGCGTCCTCTGCTGATTGTCGGCGGAATTTGACCTGACAAATGAATAATAGTAAGCTTATTTTCATATGGTACGACTTCAAAGATACATTGTTTGGATTATTTAGACCACCACCCGCTGTCAGCGGAAGATCGTCCACGTTTTCCCTCAGTGCTATTTATTTCCTTTTTCTTTATTTTCTCATTACTATTTATTTTCCGCTTTTACCCATTTACTTCTTTGATTCCTGCATTATTCTTTCACCCTACCGCCTTCCCCTCCTTGCTTTGATTCTTCCTGACCGATTTTCCAACCAATGCATGCATGTGCAACCTAGCTACACCCGAGCGTACCCTTTGCAACACTGTACTTCATCCGTATTTGCTCTATCGATTAAGCATGTGTTATTTTCTGCCTACAACCATATTAAATCTTAAAACTCCAATCTAACCTGGATTTGTGCAGCCACACTGCTTGAGAATTCTTTTCAGATTGACTATCCTGTGCCTTCTGAGACCGAGTACATCGCAAACGAACGAACGTTCCCTACCACAACTTCTTTCCCGACCGAAAACCCCGAAACTGGCCTCCAGAGAACCGATTCACTAAGACATCAATTAGGACACCTGGGTTCTGTACCCGTCACCAACGGCTTTAGGTACGCCGCACGACATTCTGCGGTACAAGATGTACCGTAGGTGCCCATCCTCCTTTTAATTTCGACTGCCCTTGCATTCCCACCTCTCTCGGTGTTTGGCAATTTGACTGCTACCTTTTTGACCTTGTGTTTCATGCCGCTTCGAACTATTGTCTTGCTTAGTTAGAAAGCCCATCCAGCTTCCTTATCACCACATTATTGCTCTGATGCATTGCCACGGGCTGTTGACAGCTCATTCCCCACCCCCGGTAACCCACGTCACAGGACTGCTCTGGAATTTATTTCGTTGATGGTGCTCTAGTTAGTGCTTTATTTCAGTGCCTCATTGTGCCATTTTTTGTTAATCTCACTGTTGTAATTAATTTACACTGTTGAACTTGTGTCGGTTTGCTAATGTTGGATTCCTCTTATTCCAGCTTTAATGCTGCATCTGGGCTACTCATGAGCCCGATTGAACCGTCCCGTGGATCATCCTCAACAAGCCCCAGCTCAGCTACGACTTCATATGCTTATACATCACTTTCAAATTCTATACCGAATACGGCGACTTCAACCGAAGGGTTTTCGACGCAATCGTCCTACTCCCATCCTACAAACTTGCGGTGGAACGATAGAATGGGAGACTTGAGAGTCCAACGGGTACCTGCGCTGTAAGTTTATCCTCCCAACTTCCACCCAATTTAGCTCTGCTTTTATGGTAAAATTTTTCCAGTTCTAACGCCTCTGCTCTCCAGCCAGCCTCCGTCGGGTATGTCACCACCCTTGCAATCACAGGGCACTGTGGTTCCAGTGTCAACCGGGTTGATGACAAGGACCGATCCGTATTCGATGTCATACTCCATAAACCGGAACTCATACGGCACTCCGCACCAGACTATGAACGATATATCACGTTATTCCCAATACCCTTCTACGCGGACAATGGCCGTCCACGCAAATAGTTCCTCGATTTATAGCCATCTGATGGACACCTCATCTCGGGCTTCTCAATCAAGCCCAGAAGCCCCCCCATTCAACGAAACAAACGTGCTTCATTCCGTTTTTACAAATAGCCACCAAACAATCAATCCGGAAATCCAAGCGAAGATACATAAGGGGTTCTTTCAGGTGGATGACAAATGGACATGCTATCGTCGCAACTACTTTTCTGTATCCTGCTCGTTCTCGCTACGCCCCTGGACTCCAAATTCTCCATTATATGTCCAACTTCCCAACAGCAACCCGCAGAGCGTTCGGTCGTTTGCAATGTCAATATCTGCGGTCGTGAATGCACAAGAGAATGAAACCCGAGAACTTGTCCAACATACGCCAAAACGAGACAAACAGTCAGAAAAAAAGCCGGGAAGGATAACTCTGCACCCGCAGCATCCACCGTCTCTCGCTATGGTCCATCCACCGTCGCTTGGGGGTAATCACATATCGTTCGCCGCGCCACCACACACTTCAAGTCTATCATTAGATTATGGACAAACCTTCGGAGCAGCTCCGCAGGTATCACAGCCACCCTCTTCCCATACATTTGAACGTATCCAGTTTCAAAAAGCAACAGCAAACAATGGCAAGCGCCGTGCGCAACAACAGTATTACAATCTAGTTGTGGAGCTCTACGCAGAAATCCCCATGCCAAATGGTGTTGATCTTCAGTGGGTCTTGATCGCTAAAAGATTATCCCATCCGATGGTGGTTCGTGGTCGGTCACCGGGCCATTATAAAGATGGTCGGCGAGACAGCTCAGCAAGTATGGGACCAGACGGCGGTACTGGAAGCTCAGGAGATGGCAACGGAGGGGGTTGCTTACCTCCAGGAATCGGCCATGGCCCACGCGCCCATCTTTCATTAATGTCACACTACAGTGGTAGTCACCGCCCTCCTGCTTCGTATAACTACCATCGGCTATCATCTACAGACCACTCTCCTTTAACCACAAGCCCTCTTATATCGTCGTCGTCGTCGTCGCCTGATTATAACAGCTATACCATGATGAACGGTTCGATGGATCCATTAGAGACGATCAAGGACACCACAACCGCAGGCGCTTATGGTGACCCAACGTTTACAACTGCTTCACCAGATTCAAGAAAAATATGCATCGAACCGTCTAACTTACGCCTACATATGCCAAGCTACGATGACGACGCCACCGTAAAGACACAGGAGGATCAGGATAGTACGTACAACACAGCCTTCGATCCAATGATCCCGGCTTTACAAAATGAGCACGATGGCTCAAGTCAATATCTCAAACGGCACGGTATTACCAGCTATTTGAATAACGCTTCAGGTCCCAGATTTGGTGGATCCTATGCCAATCGTTCCGGAGATAATTCTTACGGCCGCCTCGACCCGATCCAAAATCCCCAGAGTCTCTGTTCTTGAAATGTGCTAGCTGATTGCTTAACGACAAATACTCCATCGATTTGGACTTTGCTCATTCTGCGCCAGTTTCCTGACTATTTATCTATATCATCAACGCTTAACGATTTCCTTTTGCTAAGAGTTTCAAACAATCTTCATTCGGGACCGCAGCGCAATTGAAAGATTTGCTGTTTAACATCATTTTAGCTTATCTTACTTCTAGAATTCTCACTTTTCTCCTTTCCCATTTTTATTCTGGGGCTTTTTAAAATTTTCCTATATAATTATATTTATTCTTAATGTCAATCAATTCATCTGTTTTTATCACTATCAGTCCTTTTTAAACGACCCTGATCCCGTCTAAATGTTCTTCCTTTCTCATCCAAGGCCGAGACTTCGCATAGGGGCAAGCCATATAGTGGGTGCTGAACATGGCGCCATCAAACACAAAGCAAGTTGTCTGAATGGCTGGATCACATCATGGTGCAACCAATTTCTCACCTGCCTTGCTCTGTTGATGCTCCCTAGCGCATGTTTTTCATTCGCGCTAAATTTGCTTGTGTCATACATGTTGTATTGTTATGCATATGGATCAAAAGTGCTTCTTAGTTAGGCTTCCTAGTTTGGATAACTAGGTCGAATCGCGTTGAGTAACTGCAGCAAAGCGACTTTCTTAGTAGCTTATGTTTTCTTACATTGTTTTGGAATGCCTCTCCAAGATTTCGGCAGACTGGGACCAGAAAAATAAGAAAAGGGAAGGGAATGTTACACGAAAAAAAAAGTATGTATGGCGTTCATGGTGGGACGTATTGACCTGATGGTTGCGCATTGGGAAAGGCACGAGGGGAGAGCGAATTGGGGAAAGGAGTGTCTCGCCGGATGTTTGTTTTAACACTTCTGGCCTGGGAATTCGAACTACGAAGACGAGAAGTTGTCAGTGGCTATGTATCGGGAAAAAATGTGCCCCATGTTTATTATCTATGCAGGCAGCTGGTCGTCAGAATAATAACCCTTTTAACACGAGACAGATCGTAAGAGATTGGTGACCGTTAATTTGAGTTCAAATGTCATTACATTTCATTTACTAGATGAAATGGAATAGTGTACGGTGCCATACTTTCCACGTATTTTCTTGATTTCTTCTGTGCTTTACCAGCATCTTTCCATCACTGTTGCCAGATTGCTGGACAGTGAAGCCACGTGATTATTGTGCCCTATTCCGAGCTATCTCGACATCCACCCCCCCCCGGAGAAGAAATATGTAAATGACGGTGACAAATGGCATCTATTATAGAGAATTGAAATAAGTATAAAAAATGCTTCTCCCTAATTCCTTCTTTGCTAGAAAGTAGAAAGGGACAATATTAACAAAAAGAAAAAAAAAAAAAAAAAAAAAAACCAAGTAGCTAACCGATAACCTAGGCACCCATACATACTGTTTAGGTATATTGCCTTTTCTGGTTATATACACCCCGGACCGACCTTTATCGAAATAGTAGGGCCGATGTAAAACACCGTGGCAGTCAATGGGTACACAGGCTCCGTGCTTGGTATTACAATACCAACTCCCATCGCAAAAACCCATACCCGTCAATAGCTGGAGACACAGCATACAGGTGTAAAGGGGTGTATCGTGGACCAGAGGCTGGTCCACCCTTGTTCTGCTTCTATCTTATGGGATTTCCAATGACTGATTTACAAATCCAAGCCCCTTTATTTTCAGTGACCATAAACGCGACAAAATCAAGCCGAGTGCGAAAAGATGTGAAACTTACTCATTGTGGCTTTAAGCTGAGTAGAACAGCCACCTAGAGCAGAGATTCAAAGCCAATTGATATTCGCAGACAGCGAAACTTTACGAGGGAAGGCGAATGATAGTAGAGGCAAAAGCCAAACGAGATGGATGGTGGCCTGAGACATAAACTCGTCAGGCGCCAGTGCTATATCGGGAACAGTCAGAAGAGTGAAGCATGATTCTCAAAGCAACTCAAACCGCTGACGGTATATTTGATTTGGCCGATGGATCGATATTGATGCACATCAGTGGCTGCAGCAATGCAGACTGACTCTAAGTCGGAATATCAAGAGACGCAGATGTAGCTTTAGTATATTCAGACTTCGAAGAATATGGTGGCTGAGCCTGGACCAAAGTGACAAATGGCAGATGGTAGATCTTAAGTTTCTTTAATTTTGTCTCAAGAGTATTGCGTACGCGTACACACGAGCATCCCGCAGGAGACGCCGCGATGGCCACAAGTGTCGGGTAAGCTGGTTGGAGGAGCATTGCCATCCATAAGGTCGGAGAGAAGGAGGAAGCAGCACGGTGAAAAATAGCAAGCCGTTCGGAAGATTCGTAACATCAATGCACTTGGGGATCCTAGGACGAACTGGTTCGCTTTGAATTACTTTGCAGGAGCAGAATTCCATTCTCTTTGGCATATACAACTGTGATGATCCGAGTATCGAAGTGGAGTCAGGGTGTCAGCAGGTAGGGAGCACGAAACTAGCTGTCTGGGCGTGTAGGGGAGCTGTAAAGGTCGATGGAAACCAGCATGAACAGCTGTTCAAATTCTCCACCCTTGCTCGCTCCGCGCCATCGTCCTATCGAAAGGCAGATTATGCTCATGGCTTTTCCAATCGCCGTGAACTGATCTAGTCCATCACAATAATCACGGCAGCAGACCTTTTTCGAAACACATCCAATGCCATCGATGGGGAGTAGTACATCTCAATGTGTACAGCGTCGGCAATGAACAAGAATATGCACTTGTCTGCATTGAGATTTGATTTGACGATAGGGAGTGTTGGATAGCCAACGGAACAGAGAAGAAGCCATTCAAAAAAGGAAAAGAGGTCGAATAGCGTTTGAAAGAAAATGGAACAAGTACTTCGACAACGGAAAAAGGCAACCCAAGTTTACTCAAACTCGAACTTGCCGCTGCAAGTCTCAAAGGAACTGATCGTCAATTTCTCTCTCCACCTCCCCTTGACTCGGTCTTCCATCGAAAGGCATACATACAATCCAGTCCGAAACCCGTGTCAGTGTAGCGCATTCTCATCATGACGGGGAGGGCTGGACTAGAGCAATTTGATATACCATTGCAATGGTGTCCAACTCCACTCTTTTGTGTAATCGAGGCCAAAATCGGCCCCGAGCTCTCGATTCGGTTCCACGACTGCAGCCCCTGAGATCTCCCTGCCTGTCCGAGATCCGTTTCTCCCCAAGATAACTTGAAGTTCAAAGACAAGGATGAAAAGCCGGAATTGCAAAAACGAAACTTTTCAGAAGTCGATAATCTGGTCACACATCTTTATCCGGGGCCCATTTCGCTCCCATCGTACCTATTTCATCATCGTCGGTATGCGCAGGCGCCCCCCAACCTCCTCCTATTCCTTTTCAGAAGCAGCACGTATTATAGTACCACGTCAATGTTCGGCCGATGATGGAATTATCCACATGTACACAACATTCTCACCCTCACGCACTCATCATACCCACAGCGTATACGCTTTAATCTTCTTTTTCTCGCCAAAACCTCCCCCTCCCAGTTCCTCACCGGTCTCTTCCATACTTTGGTCACACCACAGTAACATTAAACCCGTAAATCATCTAACATAGTTCATGCCTCTTCCCCAACTCAATGCCAATCCCCCTTCCCATTTCCCATAACCTCCTCCGCCTCACATGCAGCACTTTTTCTCTCCCTTCCTCCCTCATTATTCCCCCCTCCACTCATCATTCACCGCTGGACAGTCGAAATCTTAACACTCAATTTCCTGTCCAAGTCCGCCTGCTCCTCCTTGCTCGGCACCATTCCCAAAGCCTCCTCAATCTTAGGAGACCACCACATCCCAACTGCAGCGTAGGCCATCAGGCCAGCTCCGAAGAGGAAGCGAGTGCGCGGAGAAAGGTTGCGGTAGGACCTAGAAAGCGCGCGCGCGGGGGGGGGGGTGGGGGGGGCCAGTATTAGTCAGTTAGCAAATTGTTTGTTTGGGACCTTTTTATGCTTCATCTCCGTCGTTTTAGATTGTATATAATTGCACATAGCATGCTGTATACGAATTAAAGCAATTCTGGCGGTTCACTTATTTTCTTTCTGTATGGAATTCAATTGAAATTTTGCGGAAATTGGAGCACAAAGTGGGGGGGGAGGGGCTGGACATACGACCACAGCGACATTATTTGTAAAAAAAAAAAAAAAAAGGGAACCCGATGATGGCCTTGTCGTGTTGTTGGTGGTGGTGGTGGTGTTGGACTTTTTGAGAACTTGATGTTGCCCAATGCCATCATGTCTTGGCATTTTGCTAGGAAAGGTTTAGCCTCTATTTTGGAAGTTCTTATGCTGATGTTTCTCAATATATGACTGGATATAGTTATGCCATTTGGTCTAAACAATAGAGTACTCCTACTTGCATGTCGATTTTTTGAAGAATATCATCCATTGATACGTAATGTCCTCACACAAATCCACCTATGTTTAAGACGTAAATGCCTATATGAACAGGTATATATATTGATCAGGCTACATAAATACTTTAGGGAAACAAATAACAAACTAAAGTGAACGAGGCATACGAAGATAGAAAAAGAGTCAATAATCAAGGCTACAAAAAAAATCAAATAGAACTCATCAAAATTGGAAAAAGGAGGTCATAAAAATACAGGGTTACTGATCAAGGATTAAACCAATTTTCACATTTCCAAATGCAAAGTGAAGCAGACAAGCAAAGCAGGAAAAGGGGAAGAAAAAAGGGAACCAACGAAAAATTCCGGAACAAAGTTCACAACTTAAAGCAAACCAAACCAGAAAAACATAAAAGGCAAGGCATGAACGTGCAAGGAACAATATGGGGTAATTTCACGCGTGCATTGAGAATAGGTACATCCATGTATAAAGGTAAGGTTGCCCGCTCGGGGGAAATGTTCAGTGCAGGAGGTGGGAAAAGGCATTGGGTCGAGGTTTATATAGGGGACAATACTGAGCAACGAAAAACAGAACATACATAACGGAGGCCAAAAGCAAAAAAGGGGGGAGAGAAAAAAAAAATGAAGGAAAAGGAGAATGGAAACCGCCACTGGTAGAGGACGCGGAAGGGATTTGTAAATCCATGTCCTGGAAACCACGGATTGGACCGTGCTAGATTGTCCAATCCAAGAAGTTCGTTCGCATGTCGATAAGTGGCATTCATTACCGGGGATTTTCCAAGGAGGTAGGAATGTGGAAGGGAGCACTGGGGTAGGCTGCGGGGGGAATAATATGTTATTTATAGCAAAGGGTGATATAACTGGTCATAAGCATAGTAATCCTGTTGTCCCCGACTGGCTGGCGCATAGCATCGTTCTAGGACATAGATTGATAAGAGCAAGAGTGCCGAAGTAACTGGCGAGGTAGTTAAAGTCTCTCAAGTCATTTCTTCCCGTAGGCACGGTCT
>NW_001813973.1:885359-956101 GCF_000149585.1 Histoplasma mississippiense | reverse complement strand
CAGAACGACTCCCTCGATGATTTCAAAAGGCTTAAGAACCATTGGACGACCCGCATTTTGTAACTCTTTGAGGACAATGGAGTTCAATTTCTTGTCATTAACCCAGAGCCTCGATACTTTCTCCTTCGATTCCATTCGCCTTCGCGAGCGCGACGAGAGCAGGTTCGGCGGGGACGATAACCGCAATCGGCTTAACTTGATCTGTCGCGGCGTGAATCAAGATGTTGGCGACGACAGCTGCGGAACGATATATCGACTCTAGCTTTTCCAGAGCAATGTATTCACCATTCAGCGTCTTAACCAGGTTCTTCTTCCTGTCGACAATCTTCAGATGGCCGTTTTTGTCAAACTCGCCAATATCGCCGGTCATAAACCAACCATCTTCCGTCATAACCGCTTTGGTCTCTTCTTCGTTTTCGTAGTATCCTTCCATAACGCTAGGGCCACGAATCCAAATCTCACCCTGAGGTGGGTTGTTCTTCGAGTAATAACCTGCCTCTGGAAAATCAACAAGTTTGATTTCGATCGATGACGGGATATCACCAACGGTGTCAATGTTCCATGCCAAAGGATCGCACAAGCTACCCATAGCACTGGTTTCAGTTAAGCCATATCCATTAATCATTGGACATAGAGCCATGGAAAGGAATAATTGTGTGTCCTTGGAAATCGGCCCGCCACCGGTCAAGGCAACTCTGAGTCGACCTCCAGTCGCTTCCTTGACCTTCTTGAAAATGATTGCATCCAAGACGCCTGATCCCGGAAGGCCAGTAGACATCAAGAAGTTTTTGGCTCCAAGACCTCCCCAGAAAAGTCCCTTGACAAGCGCGCCACCCTTGTTTACATTGCCGATAATTCCCTTCTTTACGGTTTCCCACACGGCTGGTACACCAACCAGGACGGTAGGTTTCAATTCACGAATATCGCCCTTGCAGTTACGTACGGACGCGTCCGAAAGTGTCTTGGGGCTTCCGTAACCCATAGTCCCACCCCAAAAAAGGCAAAGATTTTCGAATATAAACTCGAGGATATGCGATTGCGGAAGATAGGTCAGGAGAGTGTCGGTTGGGCCCAAAACATGCCCGACATTAGTATTTGCTCCGGCCACTGTAAAATTGGGGTTAGCAGGTGAGGTTTACTGAGCTAGGGATTCAAAGAAATTATTGACATACTCCCCGCGATAACCATGCGATGCTTCAAAGCCACACCTTTCGGCGGTCCGGTTGATCCTGATGTATACATAATCGTGCCTTGAAGAAGTTACACATTTAATTAGAAAATGAACCAGCAACAATGTACCATGTTGGGTACTTACACAGATCTTCCGGGGTTGGTGGTACCGGATCTACGGGATTTTCTTCGCCAAGCTTCCAGAGATCTTCAAAGTTCAATATGTTGACATGAGGGAAGGCAGCCTTCAGGCTATCAATATGTTCTTGCTTGACCTCAGTTGCCGTGTCGTAGATGACGTGTTTAATATCCGTGGCATTCTTCAAGATACGAGTAAGAGTGGGGATGAGGGCAGGGTCCAGGAAAATGGCGCTGCTATGTGTCTGGACCAGGGAATGATTCAAACCATCCTCTCCCAAGGAGTCGTAGGCGGTCACCGACGTCATTGATTGAGATGAAGCGCCTAGGAGATGTTAGGAGAGGCTCATAAATGTGTGAATGAGGTGCCATCGGAGATAAATACCATGTGCCATTGCCAACCAATGCGCGCTACATCAAGGAAAACGAGTAGAGTTAGCATAATATGCGAGGTAGCTAAGGAAACACAGGAGGATGGAGCCAGCAGGGCCACGATGCTGGTGCCGGATGGCTCACCTCGTAGAAGCAAATAGGTGGAGCCTGCTATTTTTTTTGAGCCCAAGATTCCTGAGACCAGCACCCAGCTGCAGTGCAAGCTTCTCGAATTCGATAAAGCTAAGGTAAGTATAACCGCTGAGCTCGAAGAATGTCCATGCTTTATCGACCTCTTTCTCCACTCCATCCACAATCTTCTTGACTTTCTTATTCTCGACATGGGTCTTAACTATCCGGCGCGATCCGACCGCTTTGGCATCTCCGTGCGTCTTCGTGCTCCATGTGAGGTTATCATAGAGGGTTGAGATATCCGGGTGAGGTGTGCTGATGAGGCCATCCTTAGCAGCAGGATTTCTTCGGGGAATGGTTTCCCCTTCAACCTTTTCGACACCCGGAGCTTCAACAGCAAAGGGAGGTTTCTTGGTCATACGAGGAAAGAGAAAGGAATCCTTTTTGACCATGGTGGCTGAGTTGGCACTGGACGTCTGTCAGACAGCAGGGTTTGGATTCGAAATGGGAGAGGTTCGTAGGCAGCCAGGAAGAGTATGAGCCCTGACTTCGAGGCACTGCACCGAGAAATCAGTCGTTTCAGCTTGGGGCAGAGGGAGAGGGGGGAGCAGAGAAGAAAACCAGAAGAGGATCGAAGAAAGAAGAGGAGAATAAGAGGATTAAAAGGACGGAGATGGGACGAAGGCGGTGGTGGAGATTTGTCGAGCGTAGCCAAGGTAGCCAATCCCGCCAGCACAGCCAGCACGGCCGTGGGAGTTCCTCTGTGCCTGATGGTTCCAAGGCTGCATTCGCCTAAGTAATAGGGACTCAACCCAGCAGATGCTTGGCGCCGATCGTATCTGTGGTATTGGGCTTACTAGCCTGCCAAACTCGATATGATACTGGTACCGCAAAATGAAGGCACATTTGCCGAGGAAAACGCAAAAAGATACTTGGTCCCGTGACTCAGAATATCGCGCTCAAAATGCTATTTAGGAATCCATGAATTTGAGTTTCTGCTGGGATATTTATGAGACTGACTGGGCCACCCAGATTAGATCTAGACACAGCGGGATACGTGGCTGCTTGCTTCAAGTGGATGATCAATGTACACGGAGTTGCTGGGCAGAAGCCTGGTTTTGAAGCCGAGTAGAAATCCTTGGGTGACTATAAATGCCGAAAGCAGCATTTACCTCTCTTTGATTTTGCTTGCGATCCACACAGCACCTGGCGTCCTGCCCTTCTCCTTACATCTTGTGGAGCTTTGCTTTGGTCCATATTCCATAGTTACGCTCGGCAACCAGCTTCAACCTCGGAAACTCTTGTTACCTACTAGAAGGCACAAAAAATACCAACCTCCCGAAATAATCATATGGGTTTATTTGTGATCTGTGGACCAAGGAGGAGCTGCGATTGAGATAACGAAGGGCCCTTAGCTACAAGCTAGCGCATGGCAACGAGTTGACAGGGAACTCTGGGGTTGAAGGGAGCTGCCCAGGAGTTAGCTCCCATTAGCTTATGTCCGATATTGGAGGGCGCAATTCAGATGACTTTGAAGTACAGAAATACTCTTGGCTCTGTTGTCAGTGTGTGTCCAGAATTAATATAATATTTTCATCAAAACAGCAGTCAATGATCTCTTGATAAACCGTAAGGAACCATGAACTCGCATCGTCTCCCAGGTCCTCCACCTCCTAGTGCAGAACCAACTCCCGACCCCTTGGGCCGAGACCCAGACTAATTTTGTCTGGATTACGGCATGGCATTGTTCCCTGTATCTGGGCGAATAGGGGCATCGTTAGGACAGGACAGAGACTTCGCCCAGGCCGCTTTGATTCCTTTCTCTGCAAGTCTCGTCGTTGGTGGATCGGTTTTGAGCCAGAACTTTTTCTTGAGGCGGCGCCTAGGCCGCATCGGGAACAGATATTTCTGTACCATACAGAATGTTCCGTACATCAAGGCGTAACGTAGGAACACAGGCATGTACAGTACACGTACCTGCACCACCATAGTGACATCAAATGCACATGGAATGAGTGACAGCGAGGGGGGCCAAAAAAAGTTCCTGCATAGGGTGCACATGAACAATGATGTCGTTTCTCAAACATGAAACAAATCATTCATCTTTATTTTTAGAGAGTTCCAGTGGGACAGGTGAAAGGGAGAACCCCCAGTTGCGACGGTGAGGTGGCTGGCCAGTATTTGTATGTTGTAAATTATTCAGAGTATATTCTCATATTTTCACTTGAATACCATCTTTCATTAGGGGCTTTGAACGATCGAGTGACGCCATGGTGCTTTGGCTTGAACTGATCAGCAGCTGCTGGCAGCGAGTTGAGACAAATGAAGAAACGGTAGCTGGAGTGACTGTCAATCACTATCATTAATCTTGCTTTGAATGTGCTCCTCTGCATGACATGAACCTCGGCCATGAATCGTACTAGAAATTTAGGTATCAAAATATTTCGCAAGTCTTCAATCGCATGGACTGTGTATTCAAAGGGAGCCTTGCAATGCTCACTGCGGTCAGAGCTGGCTGATGCGCTCAGCCAATCACTTCCTCTGATACCTGAACTTTGATCATCTGGCAAAAGAACTTTTTATTCGAAGTGGAACCAGGAAATTCAGTCGTTAAACTCCTTGATGATCTTGAGCGGGCCAGCGCTTTGAACTACCACAAAATCGATGGCCCCTTTCTTGGCCAATAGCCAGACTCTGGGATAAGCCTACGGAGTACCCATCACGCAACGTCCCCAAATACAGTGGACTCTTTCCACTACTGCGAAAATACGCGGCTTCTGTGAAAACCAAGGCTTGAACCACCACAAAAACACCAAATTCGACGTAAAAGTGCTCAAATTTGTTTGACTGACGGCGAAAACCCCATTCTTGTCGATTTATATACATTACAAGCATCACCATGAGCTCGAATGAAACTGAAACTTAATAATAATTATGGATTAGTTATTTGAAATCTATATTCTTACGACACAGTCAAGTCAAATATTGCCAGGGTCTACTTGAATGTGAAAGTGGATAGAAATTCAAGGTCAGATGTCCTAGCCACGGCAAATGGTGAGCATCAACGTTGGTTAGAACTTGGCAGGGCTTGGATAGAGTTTAGGCCCTTTCCTACCTTACTTATTTCACTTTCTCGGCCACTTTGCCCAGAGTACTCTATAACCACCACGCCAACTAAGTAGGAGAGAATACCTCCAAGACAATAAGACAAACACAGCAGGTAATTTCTCATACTAAATTAGCGTAGCTGGTACAAAGTGGCCGAGAAAGTGGTGTGCCGAGCCTATGCTAAGTACAGTGCAATTTTTCCAAGAACTAGTGTTCACACGGCTGACGTGTGATCGATATGTCCCGTCCTCAATGCCAGTCACGGAAAATATCGAAATAATAAGGTGATTTTAGCCATGATGAGAATTAGTTTTTTCAACCAACGTTCAACTTTTTGATAGTTAACCGCATATAACCAATGAATAAAAATTCTACCCGAGTGTAACTCCACGGACTTGGTAATGCTTGGCACCAAGATCTTATTGTTGAAATCCATTACCGCCGAAGGTAATCCTTTTCACAACTACATACAACCATGGCCCATGATCAACCTATACCAAATTCATTACTGGTATTCTATTTATTCTCCTCTATAGTACTAGTACTGCTACAGGAGGCGCACTAAAAGAGTGGATATCAAACAAGGGATAAAAAAAAATTATCTCGCCTAACCCAGTCCATGCTTCCCTTGCTAGCTGCCAAAAAGTAAGAGGAGACGAGCTCACCTGGCTAAATGTCTTTACTTGAACATTTATTTGCTTCCGCGGATGTTGTCTACAAGAACATGGTGCTTCCCTTCCTTTTTATATTATACCATATAGTTGATACGGAGTACTCACGGCGCTATCATTATCAGAATCAGAGGACTCGGAATATCAAGAAAAGGAGGGGCACCTAGCTAACGTTCCTGACACATCCAGATGCAAACCAAAAGGAATATGAAAATGTCTATCCGCTTTATATACATGGAGTGACATTTGTCATCTACTATCAGTCGATGATGCACTTCGAGGAATTCTTAAGGGTGATTGGCCCTGAGGTCAAAGATGCTGAGGAAGGTACTTCAAATCCAGCAGTACATCCATGGGATACTTCGACATTCGCAGCAGAATACTGAACAAAGCATCTGCGCTCTTTATTTGAGAGGAAACCGTAGAAGCCTTTTACCTGTACTCGCAGGAATTCCCCTCACAGAACCTTGGATTTGTTGATTCGCGCGCCAACACCGTCGACTTCATCATCCACGGCCGTGATTTTCAAATTCGCCAATCGCCAACTATCCTCTCCTCATCCCGTTCAGGCGGAACTACAGGCGCAGGTATGTGTTTTTATAAAGCCATTTCATTCTATACTGGTTTACCTTTTGGTGGTCTACGTCTTTGCAAAGAAACATCAACGTTTTCTAACGTAGCCGAAATAAACTTCCAATCCCATCTGCTTTCAGTGTTATGGAAAATCACCCCTTTAATCGCAGAATGGCTCTCCTCCAAACAAAATATCCTCTGGACATCATCAATCTTAAACCAGAACTCTACAGTCGTCGAGCTCGGCTGTGGGATCTCGGGGCTTATCGCCCTCACCCTCGCCCCATCTATCGGCCATTACATAGCCACAGACCAAGAATACGTCCATAAATTATTAAAAGAAAACCTCAAAGAAAACACTACAACCAAAGTCAGTGCCACAACTTTGCGGCGTAGTGATAACCATCACCGCCAGTCGCGGCGCGGCTCCCATAAATCGCCAACAACCCAATCTTCGAATGCAAAACACTCCGCATCCCCATCCCAACCTGCCCCGGCCACCAACACGGGGAACGTAACCTTCACCGCGCTGGACTGGGAGCTCGACTCACCTTCCACCCTCAAACAAGTCATCATGCCCTCCTCCTCATCATCAGCCAAAGTCATAACAACCAAAGGGGGGAAAGGAGAAGAAGGAGAAGAAGGAGAAGAAGGAGAAGAAGAAGAAGAAGATCCCGGCTTCGACCTCCTCCTCTCCTGCGACTGCATTTACAACGATTCGCTAATCGACCCATTCGTGCAGACCTGTGCAGAAATCTGTCGTCTGCGCCCTGGCTATACGCCTACGTCTCTATCTAATGGCACATCCCCACTGACGCTGCTTTCAGCGCCTCCACCTCTTTCCATGAAAAGGAGGCCAACTATATGCATTATCGCGCAGCAACTGCGGGCGCCAGATGTATTTGAATCGTGGCTAAAGGCGTCACTGGAGGAGTTTTGGGTGTGGAGGGTTTGTGATGAAGTTCTTGAGAAGGGAGTTGGAAAAGGAGAGGAGGAAGGCTTTGGCGTGGGTTTGAAGGCTGGGTCAGGCTATGCGGTTCATGTGCTGGTTTTAAGGGAGTAGGGCAATTTGGTATTACGTATGTACGCCGACGTACCTAAACATGTGTATTGAATAGTTATTAAGTATAGTGAAAGGAGGTAAGGGGGGTTATGTAACAGTTTGATGTGTAGCTATATAATATATCTGGGCTTTGGAAAGATCTGGCTATCTCGCTATGATTCGTTCGAATGCATCACACCACCTTTTGAGACAAAAACAGCCGCGGACCAAGTTCTCCGCAATGGCTACACCGGGCACCAGATTTCTCTCACCACCAAAACCAGGGGATTTTCTATAATTAGTTAAATGCACGAGAATCACAATAATTCGTCTTGTTCCTGGCGATATGATTTATTCCTTCTGGCATTTGTACGCCGTGAATCTCTTGTGGAACGCTTCGCCCTCCTTGCAGCGAATTTCAAGTGGCTGTAAGCGCTGGCCAACAAAAAGTTCATCAAATCATTCCCTTTGTACGGAGTATGTTTCCATCCATGAATACTGGCGGGTACAACCTATGTAACTGGAACAATCTAATTCAGGAAATGGTTCAACTCGATCAGAAGTCTTCAGGCTCCCATACTTGGATCATTACCGCCTCGTCTTTGTACATTTACGAATAAAAACTACGTCCCACTAACAGTTACTGCATAATTACCCCTTGCTTCCTACTTTTTCCTCTCCTCAGGCTTCCACGTCGTTTCAACCTCAAATGAATCCTTCCCAAGTTCCTCCCAGTCCAGCCTCCCCCACCTCTCCGGCTTCTCCAACGCATCCACAAAATGCTTCATAGCCAACACAGCCTGACCCGCCCATCTCTCCTTACTAACTTTCCCTACCCCAACCGCCAACGGGGGCATTAAGATCCTATCAATCCTCCTCCTCCTCCTCGCCTTCTTCCCCTCCTCCTCCCCGCCATCCCCTCCATCCCCTCCATCCCCTTTCCTCTCTGACCTCTCGATTCCACCTCTCCACCTCCCCCATCAACGACCACACACACTTATAAACAACCTCCCGATCCCCACACCACATTCTCCGGCATGCGCATCGTCGGACACAGCGCCACCCACCTACAGCCCCCCAGCGCCTTCCCCGCATTCACAATCTCTTCCGGAAACGGTACCAGTGTGCAGGTGCCCGGCGGCGCATAGCCGCGCCAGCGCTCGTAGAGCATTTTCTGCGCAGCACGCGTTAAGGTGAGGTACGGGTGGTCGGGCAGACAGAAGGTGCGGGAGATGGCGTCGTCGAAGGCGCCGTCAAGACGGCCATAGGAATTGGCGGGGGAAACGACGAGGTCGAAGGGTTGGGTATGTGGGATGGCGTTAAGGCGTTCGTTGAGGGGGATTATTTTTAGCTTTTGCTCGGCTTGTTGGGTCGGTTGGGGGGAGGTGGTGGTGGATGAAGAAGGGGAGGAGAAGGTGACCGCGGGCCAGTGCTTGCGGAGGGCGTCCTGGAAGGCAACTATGTTTTCTTTTTCTCTGCAAAGGAGGAGGATTTCGGGGAGGTCGATGAGGGGGTTGGGTGTTGGAGTCGGAGGGGATGACATGATGATGTTTTTCCACGTGTAATATCTGAAGGAAATGGAAGTGTCTCTAAGTGGTTGTCATATGCAGGGTTAAATAGAATTTCGTGGTGTTAAATCGGTTCATCTTATGATGTCAGCGGCTGCAGTTTGAGAGTTGGTCCCCCCGCCCAAGCTGAGGCCGTAAATTATTACCACGGGTGACAACACAGAGCCTTCCTTAGTTAACCAACGTTATGTAAAATATCAGCTTCCAATGAGCGGAGAACTTTAGTCTTTCCGCAAGACTGTCGTCCATCTGTCTTATGTAAATGATTAAATTTTTTTTGAAAACGTCTATCTATCTGCTGACCAACGAGTTTGTGTATCTGGAGCGTTTAGGTGCTAGTTTTGAATATTTGAGACGGTGTCGAGTAAATCACCGTCAAAGAAACATTTTTTCACCTCGTTATCCACTCCCTCTTCTTTCTACTAACTCTAGCTTAACATTGGATACCGAGAGATGCTCCCTTGTATCTGACCACCCTGCTGTCGACAAACGCCTTTCAATGGCATCTCTATGGTGGTGACAGGACAGGCATCCATGGCTCATTTGCTCACGGCTTCGCGAGGAGGAAGGAGACCGTCAGCACACGGAATAAATTAAAACAAAATATATGCAGGGGAATCACTTCTTCTCCTATGCCACGCAAAAATCGAAATAGGTGGGGGGTTGGGGGCTTGTCAACTTGAAAATAAGAGGGGCCAAACGAACCCGACAGCCACAGCCTTCGGCCGGATAACATACCGACAAGTAGACATCGTTGCCGCCTGCATTTTTCTCCCTTCTCTTGCAATCCTCCTAATCCGCCGCCTCATCTCCTTCTTCCTCAGAGCCCTTGCAGTCGTAGAGGCTTGATCAGCCATCAACGGCATTTCCCCCTTCGTCAACCCTCCCGCAAGCCGAATCAGCTCCTCCTGTAATTTCTAAAGTTGATAGTTATGATTGAAATGAATATACGTAAGTTTGCTTTCACTAAATGGTTCCCAGGCAAAGTGAAAGGAAAATTCAAGTGATAAACGAACAAGGAAAAATAAAAACAAAAAGAAGAAAGAGGGAAGTAATAAAATGAGAATAAAAAATACGAGTCAAAGGTCAAATATGTGAACGTACCCGCTGCTTCACATTCGCCCTCCCAACCTCCGCCTTAAAGGCCTCATCCTCATGTTTGCGCTTCTCAGCTACAGCCGTGTCGGCCACCTTGCGTTCGCGTAGGACTTCGCTGCGCTCTACGTATAAATCGATCTTACGCTGGAGGTGCTTCTTGATGCGGCGATTTATGCTGGCCAGGCCGGCTGGTGTCATTTTCCTTATTTTTGGATTTAGCCCCTTTTGATTGCTTTTGTCTGGGGAAAGCCGGATGTTGATTCTAGCACTGATTTCGGAAGGGGGAAGAAAAGTGATCTGTAACGAGAAGGAATGGTGACGAATGAATGATTTCTCTCTGGGGTGGTGGATATGAAAAGGTCAATTAGGGGAGGCCAGAATGGAAACCGGAATTGCCCCGTTTTTATCAGCTATGCATTCGCGTAGGGCTTCGATATCTCGGAACAATAGGTATGAAAATAGCTGCCAAAGCGAAAGGGTGAACGTGGCAGGGGCAGTTTGTAAATGAAAGGCGTTGAGCTTTGCTGGTGTGAATGTGATGAGGAAGCCCATCCACTGATTTTTTTTTTTTTGTCTAGATATGTACGCGCTTAAGAGGCTTGGAACCAATTCATTCGCACAGGATAGAGTGAAATGACTGGGGTGTTTTAAGTCAGAAGTCAGGAGTTCCGTGAATGGGACCTTGTGCTAGATCCGAGCTGCAAAATTGTCAATAGCAGTGAACGATATGCTTGCAGAAATTGAACCTCGCAGAAATCTTCCAGAGTTTCAATTGTATGTACTGTACTACTTACTGTATAGGTACCATTACACCAGCGCATTTGCGGCCGTCCTCTGAATTTTAAGGGGGATAATGCGACCAGGTTGCATTTGGGGGAATGGGGATAGAAGGTATAAGGATAGTTGGACCCATGACTGTCCCGCATGTTGAACCAGTGTGCTAACGGTGACACCAGGAAATAAGAATACAAGGTGACGAAAAGAAGGGTAGGGAGGCAGCAACACGAAGGAGAAAATCATTTACGGAACTAAATAGGTATATGAAAGCCAACTGACAATAAAATACTATAAGAGAGGAGAATGGTAATATTCTAATCGTGGACAACGGAATAGAGGAGAGTGGGTTTCAAGGAGAGTTGAGGGAGGGGTGGTGGGAGGTATATAGAAACCACGCTTCCACGACCTCGTCTACTGCCACCCAAACCAATCCATCCATAGAATTCTCACCCAAATGCTGCGGTCTGCTATACAATAACATATACCTGCGCAAAAATGGTTGGGTCGACTTCGACTCGGTCGGGTTAGACGGGTTCAACCAGCCAACAAATCCAAACTACCTTTCTCCTCTTCCCCGTGTTCCGGCTCGCTTTTTTGTTCGACATTCAGAAAAAACACAACACTTTTTCTGCCTTGAGTTTTACCCACCGCCGCGCTTCCCGCCCAGTTGACAAAAGAAATGAGAAATTAAGAAAAAAAAATCATCATAAGAAAAAGGGAACTTTCTCGCCTTCCCCCTAATCCCTTGGTGACCGTGAACAAAAAGTAATAAAACATTCCCCTGAGACCAGGATAAGAATGACGATGGTTGCTTATGCGGAAATAAAGCAGATGACACGTAAGATAAACTCCAACACCAAGTATGGGGCGCATTAAAAGAAATCAACAGGCTGGTATGTGTACAGGGAAAACTAAAATGGAACGAAAAAATGACAAAGCAACAGGGTTTGTGTGAACATTCACAAAAAAACAATAAACAGAATAAAAGGCCTCTAAATGACAAAGGAAATAGGTTCATTTGACGAAAGAGGGAAAAAAACAGAGTTAAATCGAATCCTTGTTGTTTTGATTGAAAATGTCAAGATTTAACGGGCAAATGTTCATGGTTTCTTCTCGCCCTCGCCACCCTGCTGGTTCTCGGTCGATTGTTGTTGTTGTTGCTGCTGGCCCTCCTCGGAACGAGCCTTGTGCATCTTGTCGAAGAGGGTAAGACTGGCGTTCTGGAGCTCGTCAACCTTGGCCTTCATCTCCTCAGCAGAGATGGAGCCTTCACCGGATTGGCTATTGGCAACAACCTCACGAAGGGCCGCGATCTTCTCCCTGATCTGGTCAGCTTCAGATTTGTCAAGTTTGTCCTCAAATTCCTTGAGAGCCTTCTCGGTATCATTCAAGACGCTGTCAGCGCGGTTGGCAGCTTCAATAGCAGCTTTGCGCTCCTTGTCCTGGGCACCGTATTTCTCAGCATCGTCAACCATGTTCTGAATCTCGGAATCAGAGAGGCCAGAGCCGGAAGCGATTGTGATGGACTGATCTTTATTAGTTGCCTTGTCCTTGGCGTGGACGTGGACGATGGAGTCAGCGTCAATGTCGAAGGTGACTTCAATCTGAGGGATACCACGATGAGCAGGGGGGATTCCAACAAGTTGGAAGTTTCCAAGGAGCTTGTTGTCGCGGACAAGCTCACGCTCACCCTGGTAGACCTTGATCTCGACAGCAGTCTGGAAATCAGCAGCAGTGGAAAAAGTCTGGGACTTTTTGGTTGGGATAGTAGTGTTACGGTTGATCAAGCGGGTGAAAACACCTCCAAGTGTCTCGATACCAAGGGAGAGAGGGGTAACATCAAGGAGGAGAACATCAGTGACCTCACCAGCGAGGACAGCACCCTGAATGGCAGCACCAATCGCAACAGCCTCGTCTGGGTTGACTGACTTGGCAGGCTCACGGCCGAAGATGCTCTTGACGGATTCAGTAACTTTGGGCATACGCGTCATACCACCAACGAGGATGACCTCCTGGATGTCCTTGGCCTGGAGGTTGGCATCTTTCAATGCCTTTCGCACAGGTTCGACAGTTCGGGAAATCAGCGGGTCGACGAGAGCCTCGAGCTGGGCACGAGTCATTTTCGAGTTGATGTGTTTGGCACCAGAAGCATCAGCCGTGATGAATGGGAGGTTGATTTCGGTTTGAAGAGCAGACGACAGTTCAATCTTAGCTTTTTCAGCAGCCTCACGGATACGCTGGATAGCCATACGGTCACCTGAAAGATCAAGTCCGGACTCTTTCTTGAACTGGTTGACAATGTGGCGAACTAGGCTGATATCGAAGTCCTCACCACCGAGATGGGTATCACCGTTGGTGGACTTGACTTCAAACACGCCCTTTTGGATTTCGAGAATGGAGATATCGAAAGTACCTCCACCAAGATCGTAGACTGCGACAACGCGATCTGCCTCACGCTCAAGACCATATGCGAGGGCAGCAGCAGTGGGCTCGTTGACAACGCGAAGCACATTGAGACCGGCAATTTGACCAGCATCCTTGGTAGCTTGACGTTGGGAATCATTGAAGTAGGCAGGAACAGTAACGACACCATTCTTTACAGGTCTGCCAAGATATGACTCGGCAGTCTCTTTCATCTTCTGAAGGACAAAACCACCGATTTGGGAGGGCGAGTATTTTTGGCCCTGAGCCTCAACCCAAGCGTCGCCATTGCTGTGTTGAACAATCTTGTAAGGAACTTCTTTCAAGTCTCGCTGGCACTCCGGATCAATGAATTTGCGTCCGATCAGACGCTTCGTGGCGAAGAGGGTGTTCTCAGGGTTAACGACAGCTTGGCGCTTGGCAGCAATTCCAACGAGTCGCTCGCCATCCTTGGAGAAAGCAACAACAGAGGGAGTTGTTCGTGCGCCTGAAGAGAGGAGGTCAGTTTCCTTTATTCCCAGCTGAGGGATCATCTGGAGTGGGAAAAATAGAACTCTGACCTTCAGCGTTTTCAATGATTCTTGGAGTCTTTCCCTCCATGACAGCCACAGCAGAGTTGGTAGTACCTAGATAACATATCAGTTAGTTTAGAGCAAAAGCCGGCCATAATTGGCGATACACATGAATGACTAAATACTAGAATAGAACATGGTAGAACTCAACGTGAGTAATACGTACCCAAATCAATACCAATGACTTGGCCCTTTACCTTCTCCTCTCCCGCTTCTGTCGAGTTCCATCTCCGAAAGGATGTAGTGGGAAGTTTGTAGGTGGAGGAACGGGCAAAAGAAGGAACAGTGCGAGGAACCTAATTGAATGTATTCGAATCAGTCTGACATTCTTATATCAAGTTGAGCTGAAGCACAAGTGATGACAAAACACATACCGCACGGGAGAACCGGCATGCAAGCATTATGAGAGGTTAATCAAAATTATTATTTTAAGGGATAAAATACAAGAGGAGAAGATAGCGACAATAGTATTACACGCGAAAAGAGAAAGGAGGTAAACACAAAGGCGGAGTGAGAGGAAATGGGAATTTGGGGAGAGTGAGAAGATCATAACGATGAAAACTTGAAAAATTTGAAGAGAGAAAAAAAGCGGCTGCGGCGCTAGTCTACTTTGGGTGATGCGTCGAAAGTGGTGGAAGAGTGGAAAGAGGCAGCGAGTCACGTGTAAGGAGACCAAGGGCGTTAAATTTTCGGTCGGAAAAACATTGGGCGATGCTGTCCTGGATAAAACCACCTGACCAGAGTTGAACAGGGGGCAAAACGTCTTGGCAAAAATTTGAGAAAAGCTTTTTTTGACACCGTTCAACTGCAACCTGTATCAACAAACAACAACAACAACAACAACAACATGCCCATGTTCATGCAGCACCATTAGACTAACAGAGGAGTAGATATTATTTTATTGATAGCCCGTCATCGGACAGGCATTCATTTGATCACCGGGGAAGGTTGGTTTGGTCATGGCGAGTCTTTGATCTTTACCTTACCAATGTACTACTTGCAAGGTTCCCTTCGAGTGGGTGGAGAAGACATAGGACTTGAGAATGTCTATCAAAGACACCTTTAGCAAGAAGATGGCTTTTTCAATGTCTCTTGGGCTGCTCAAGGCTATCAATAAGTATGAGAGGGTTACTGTACTGGAGAACGGTTTGCAGATTGCTGACGTTATAAAAGCTGCTGCACACCAGGTTCTCAAAAAGGTTCTCTGTGAAACTACTCCGTAGAGTAAGATGATATATTCTTTTATTTTGTTTTTTTAACTGGAAATTTTTATTTTCTTTTCTACTCCGTAGTCCACGCTTCGACGCGCTACTGCGTAAGTTTCGGCACTGTAACCGATTGCTGCACCTACAGCGGAATAAGTTTATAGAATATATAGAATATGTTAATATTTCATTTTGTTTCACACTTCAGAACCAGTTAAAGCAGTAAATGATTGATTCTCAAACTCAGTCTATGATTAAAAGCTCAATGTTTTTCAGTTTCTTTTAAAAGAGAGACTCTGATTTATCCACATAATAATACTGAAAATATATATGATTATATCTCGAGTGTTTAAACTCACGATCTTGTGTTACCTATTTTGAGTTAAGCCACACTACTTCAACTCTGAGCAGAATAGCAATAACTCGACTTGAGATTTCATCTTTGGAGTACTTGTCATCTATTTGTTGCTGACTTGAGACGATCATTTATCACCCTACATACGAATAGGCCTGATCGTCTTTGGTTTCAAATAATTATGACATTTATCAGGCAAGCATATGTTGTGTCGTTCTTAAATGTAACAATAATAACTGAGGAAAGAACCGGTTGTCTGAGCTTAAATTCGGGTTCTGCAATCAACGAACTTGCTGACTTTTAAGAACCATCAGCATGCTGACCTCAACTTGACATTGGAGAATTGTCAGCAAAATCAAAAAATCAATTATTACATCATAGTGGTCATTGATAGATTACTTTCAGATCGAATAGGTTTGTATAAAACTACTTAATAACACAGATATTCACCCTCTCAACATCTATTGAAAATCAATAAATATTTATAATTCATTAAGACAACGCCTTTTTTCAAAAAAAAATATTTTGAAATTAAAATCCAATCAAACTCAAAATGAAGACCTTCTACACCTTGGCTGCTCTCATCATGGCCTCTATGATCTCTGCTACCCCTGTTGCCGTACGTATATTAGTACTATCTGCTTGAATATTGATACTGTTGAACAATCAACTAATTATTATTACAGCAGCCGGTAGAAAATATCCCCGCCAAAGATGCTGTTGCTCCTGCTCGACACTGGTTCTACGCTGTTCCAGCAGCTGAAGATGAGGGGTCTGATTAAACGAATACTCCGGCATTTCCAATTGAAATACAACGGTAGACTAAAAGCGAGGAAATAGAGTATACTTTAGCTGGGTAGTTGGGGTGCGACGGTGGCTTGGCTGCGTGGATACGTATCTGTCATAGCTTCTATCCGCAGCTGTATTAGTTTAGTAACTATATGTCGGGAATGAATTGAAGAGAACTATTGAAGTATGCACTTTATTAAAATGGATTAATGATCATATAAATCATATGGAATATATATTTCTAGAGTTGTAGAGTAAGACGAATGAAAACATTCTATTCAAAACTACAGAGCTCAACTATTTCCACTAGTTCTATATCTTCGCTACCATTGCGTTATGCCTCCTCGGTACCACTATTTCTTTGACCACAAGTAGTGGAGGGGTTGTCAATACTTTATGACAGGGCACTGAATATATTTTATATATTCTTTTTACTTTTTTTTTTTCTATTTTTTCTATTTCTTTCTTTAGCCATTAGCTACTATTTTACTAATTTCCTATTACAAATGCTTGTACTGTACTTAACTATTCATATTAATATTTAATTCTTTCTTCTACTATTTATTCTTTATACTGTCTTCGCCTTCTCATAAGACAACTGCTCCAGCAGTATGATTCACTAAAAATCATATAACGAATATATTCGCGTATCCGTATTAAAGATCCTATACTATTTTGCTGTGAACTGGCCCGTCTACAATATCAGTGATATATATGCTGACCGGTTACTTTGATGCTGCAGGTAAACGAAAAAAACAATGCGGTATGGTTTCAAATCAACTAGATTCTAGCTATATTATCTTTCAACTGCGTTAGATTCAGTTCTAACCAATTCTAAACAGATTCTCAAAGTATTAACTAAATCCAACTCGAGTTATCAAATTCAAATATCTTTAGCGAGGTAAATACTGACCATACTATCAACGATATTATACCACGAAGAGGTGAATCTTTGCCAAAGGTAGACACAAAAAATTCTCACGAACATAGTCGCATCAGCAATCCTAATGGAAACCTCAAAAATAATCCTACAGGGTACATTTTGTGATGGTGCAGATGAGGTTTTCAAAGACGCATTGCAAGCAGGCTTTCACTTGAATTGAGGGTTTGATCACTCAATATCTCCCATAGATTCAATTCAGAGACTGCAATTGTCTACACATCTGATATAGCAAACTTTCCTCCCTAGTAACCACGCACTCAGGCTGAGGGTTAAGTTTGACAGGCATTCAAAATATTCAAAAAGCATTAAGAGACGTATCTGCTCTTCCAATGCTCATGGAGCTTGCTCCGACTGCTGTTGAGCCTGCTACGCGTCCTGTCGACGTCGTTTCCCATCCTTTAAAATCTGGGGCAAGCCTCTAAATCTAGTCATCGGCCATTACTTACATGGCAAGTAGAAATTTTCGCACAATAGGCAACAAAGTAGTGAAGATGTGAAGAAGATGCTGATGAGGTTTTTTAACGAAGAGGAACCTTCTAGCAGTCCGGAGGATGATGTCGTTTTTGTGAATCATGCATATATATATATATTGATCAATCTTGAGGAAATCACCTATTTGCCCCAGTAACTAGCCTTACCGTCTTATGTCAGAAGGCGTTGCCGCTTGGCTGAAGCGCGCAGCACAGCGGCAATGAAGACTGATGAGGGTAAGGTGAATGGCGAGTTGTGTACATGGATATATTACCTGGCATACGTTAAGCTGTAGCTAAGGCTAGTGATGTAATTGTGTACTGGTACGTTACTTAAATAACGTGACTCACCACTCAATGAACTCATCCACTCAATGAACTCCTATTTTTTCCATGAATCCCTGCAACTCTTCAACTTCAACCACTCACTATGCCATCCAATGAAGTGATTATAGAGCAAGTGATCGCTCAATTGAATCAACAATTGATTTTTAAATATGCTGAGGTTGCAAAAGAATTCAGAATCAATCATATTATCTTGATGTAGTGGTTCAAAGATCAACAGATCTTCAAAACAGAGGCAATATTAATTTATTATCAGAATTTCATAAATACTGAAGAACAACATCTTTTATTTCATATTAATCAGTTATCTGATTGTGACTTCTCTGTGACATTTCAAATACTGAAAATTTTATATTTGAGGTCATCAAAATGCAAGTAAAAATCAATTGAATTGTAAGCAGCGATGTGAAGATTAGCTGCTTATATCGCAAGAGGTTCTTAAGACTCTATAAAGATTAAGTTGTAGGAGATAATACGGTAATATATTAAAGGGGATTCGGGAATGTAGGGGTCAGATTAAAACAGAATGATCCGCTGACCTTTAGAAGATTGAGCCAGCTATTATTTATATATACAGTATTATAAGCAGATCGAACTTGCTATGATGTAGATAGTGTAGTATGATGCAAGTGGCAAGATAATACCTTGATTTCAAATCTGATATGACATTGACAGTGTTATATTTCAGCGGATGTCATATCTTTAGAGCTATCTCTAAATTCCCGGCCTAGCACTGGGCACCTTAAATGCCGGGTTTCTTACATGAATGTTTTGCTTTTATTTTTCTTCATTTTTTAAATCCAAAAAAAAAAAAAAAAAAAAAAAAAAAAAAAAAAAAAACAAACAGATAATAGTTATTATTTTAAACAATTCTTTATTTTTGTAATTGTAGTTTTTTTACTTCTTTTCATATATAATTTAATGACCTTTCTGCTGACTTTTATTGAATAATTATAGAAGAAGATCATGCAGTATAATATTCTCTTTTAAAACATTTACAATTTCAATGAAAAAAAACTTTCTTTTTCATCTCTTTTATACTCTCAAATGAATTGTTTCTATAGAAGCTTTCAAACAGAAATATACAAATAAAATAATGCAGAATGATAATAAAGAATTTATTTATTTATTTATTAATATTTACACAGATGAAACTACAATTTCATTTGTATTTATTTATTATGAAAAATTAAGAAATATGCAAAATACATGATTTGAAGATTTTGATTTTAAAAAGAATCAGATATATTTCACTGCTTCAGAAAATGAATAAAATAATTATGAATATGGATTAATCTGATTAAAATAGATGTTTAATTCTTATATAAAATAAAAAGCAAGAAATCATTAGCATCTGCTTATATTAGATGGCCATTTATCTCATATAAATATAACATTTATTGATTACATAAATCAAAATTGAATTTTACTCATTATTCTTCCTTTTCATTCTACACATCATTTACAATCATTAGATGTTTGCCCCAGTAGCTGAATGGGTAATGCGGTCACCAGGTAGCGCCTTGGCGTGGGGACTCAAAACGCGTGGATTCAAAACTCACAAGGAGATAACATTACATTTGAAGTCAACTTCTTAGCTTTTAAAATAAAGGGATGTGAATTTGTCAAGTAGATATCTTTAAGTGGATCTACTATCTGATTTAACTTATTGTTTCTGAGTTGAAAACTTGTATCATAAGTATCAAATTCTGTCTTTCATTAATGTTTCTATGTTTCTGTTATATTTTTGACATCATTCAACATTAAGCATTCCTTCTGTATAATCAACTCTTGCCTGTATTTAATATTACACAAGGACTCATCATAAGCACTGCTTGCATACGAGTATAACGGAAGAATAATAATAATAATAATAATCATTAAATGTTGAAATATTTGACTCATTTGTAAAAATATATTTAAATCAATTAAATTTCTATAAATGTTCTGATGATGACTTTATTCAGATTATAAAGCAAGATTTTTGATGACTATTTTATACTGTGTGAAAAATCTTTACAATTGTGGAAAATATTAAATCTGTTTTCATGATCTCTAACATACATTCTATAGATTCTGTTTGCATTTTTCAAAAAATTCAATCATGTTTATTTACACTTTTAAAACTGCTTCAGCAGCATATATCTACATTTATATAAGCTTTACAAAATTTGATAAAACAGACAAATCAATATAATTGCTGATTTTTAATTGATATTAAAAAAATTCTTCACATTGAGAAGAATATTACTCTGAATAAAGAAATTCTTTTAATAGAGAATAAGAATCTTCAAACTGCTTTAAATAATAAGAGAAAGTGATGCAAATAGAATAAGTATATGAAATTGCTTAATTCATCAAATCTCTCACTTGCTCAATTCTTTTCTCTCATTAAAATGCAGGTTGTGAGGGAGCAGGCAGATGCTAATGAAAATGCAAAAATCAATGATCAGATATACAAGAAGAATATGAAGCTTTAATAAATGATTTTTCATAAATAAAAACAGATAAAATTCATAGAATGAAAGAAACAATATAAGAAAAAATGTTTAAAAACTGCTCAATATTGTAAGAAGATCAAAGCTGCAGCTGTAGTTAAACATCTTATAGAGAAGCAACAGTGAGATGAATAGAAGCTTCAATTATAAAAAAAGAAGAAAAAATATGCTGCTAAATGTCATGAAACATAGTTGACAAAGCAGACACTCACAGAGACTTTAAAAAGATTTATAAGAAGATCAATAATGAGTTTAAAACATTATAGAAACTTTATACAACCTTCTAAAAGCAATAATAAATGCCACATACAGACCTTTTCAGTGGAATCAAATGATATTTCTTCTCTGATATCTTCTTCACTGCAATTCAATTTAACTGTTTCAAAATCACAAGTTTCACATTCTGAGTGGATTATTAGATCAAGCAATTGTTCTCTGAATTAATCATATATATTTATATAGTGTATTCTACATATAGTTTTAGTCTTTAATAAATAATATTAATATCTTATTGTGTTGTTGTGCTATGGTTGAAAATTAACAGCTTTATAGAGTGCTTTTTAAAGTTCATTAGGTGGATGAGTTCGTTGGGTGGTGAGTCACGTTAGCCTAGTAGCCACATGTACTTCCCGATACTAGCTGTGTGTGCTGGTACCTCCCCACCACGCCCCAACCTCTAGCTCTCCGCTCTGCCGTCATCGAGACAGGTAACAACCTCGTCCCACCCTTCAATGCGACTCCAGCATCACCACCTGTCGGACTCGGTCTTCAACTTAATGCTGTCGGTGCTTCATATGTTACTATAGGCTTTTTGATACAATGACCCTAACGGACTTGCTCTCCTGGCCACCATGACGCTCGACTCTGCACTTCTGTGAGTACTAGAAGTTGCTCGTCTGGAGCTTGAAATGGAAAAAGGCGTCAAGACTGACCTAACCGAACTTTCCACATAGCTACCGACCAACTGAATGTCTCGTCCTTCAAAACTACCGAAAATTCTTCCCTATCCGGATCCCTAATGCGTTCGTGATACCTAGCTTGCTTGTTATCATCTGGGCAGAATGAAGGCTAACTGCGCTTTACGTAGTCACCACCAACTTCGCCACTACATTAGCACGGCTGATCCAGATCGAATATATGTCGCGGTAGAGAGGCAGATATATGTCTTCCACATCCCTACGAGAAAGCGTGAGAAAATTGCGGTCGTGCCGTTCTCACCAAGATGCCTGACTGCTGGTCTGGGTTGGATTGGGATCGGGGGTTCAGAGCACGGGGATTGTGCTTTTATCAAGATTGGCGAAACGACTTCCGGGACTCCGCCTGGCATGCTTCCCCCACGTACAGACGTAGATAGTCCATTACCAGTTGACTTAGATCCTTCTCGGCCCCGATATCCACCATCAAGTGCTAGTGAGACTCTACCAACTCCTCAACTTTTGCAGAGGCCAAACGCTGAGAGGTTTCTAGATATAAAAATACATGAGTTTGGAGGGAGCATTGTCAATTCTGTGACGCTTCATCGCCTACCAGCTCTTAATAATAATTATGCGAATGAAGATGTCGCAGTTCTCAGGTACATTGCTAACAGCAAGTGTCTTTTCCGACTGCTTATCTCTTTGGCTAACAAGGGATGGATTTCTCTAGTAATAATGACACAACAGTGAGCATTTATTCCCTTACACGCTCGGAAATGATCCAAAGCATTCGCCATCCGATTTGCATGAATTATGCCATTATCTCGCCCGATTCGAACCTTCTCGCTGCCGTGGGTGACGCCAACCATATCTACTTCTACCGAATTGAGCAATCCCCCGAAAACAGAGTCCCTGTTCGGAATAGCGACAAAATGCTAATGGGTTGGAACTGGCCGTTGATCCGCTCCGTAGAACTGGACACAGATCCTGAGTATGATGACTGTTGTTGCTTCACAATTGCATTTTCTCCATCTAGCCATCTTTGTGCAGTTGGGTCACAAGCCGGAATCATCACAGTCTTCGACGTCAAGAGCATTTTGAACACGGATCCCGAAGACGTGGGTGGGCGAGAACATATTGTTTGTGTGTTCCAGTCATCTCGATCTTATTTTGAAGGTGGCGCAGTTCGGTCCATGTCGTTCTCTCCTAGACCTTGGGATCTCCTTGTTTGGGTGGAAGATTATGGGCGAGCTGGGGTAGCAGACATTCGCCAGGCATTTTCCCGGCGCCAGATTCTATCCCTTGATCTAGACGAACCAGGACTGCAAATCGTTCGAACTCACATAGGCAGAGATGATCAGGAGTCGTCATCGGACTCTGATGGTGCCGAACGCTTCCTTGAGCATGAGGGACTGAACCATCGAGCAAACGTCATTGAAGCTACCTCATTGCAGAGGGACCAACAGAGTGGTGATTCGGAAACAGAATTATCACGTGAAGAGTTGTTACGGGAAATGGGGTATAGAGAGAGACACATTATCGATTCCGTGAATGCCTCAGAATGGGACGATGGGATATTATCCTCGCGAATTCCGAGACGTTTAAGTCCTGAATCGCTCATGGAAGCTCGCACTGGCAACCGCTCTCCTCGCGCATCGTCTCCGGGGTTGGCTGATGCCGTTTTACGCGCTGAGTATGGTGGAGATCGCCAGTTGGAGCGGGTGCGAGCGACAGTTCAACCGCCGACGTCACGTCCTTCCATATCAATTGCGCAGCCGCAAGGCGAGCGGCTGTCATCTACGTTGCTACCTGCCCATGGAATCAATCCTTCATCTATCACATTAAGATGGACCCAGTCTCCAGCACGTTTACAGCCTTCGGACTACCCCTCAGATGCTGACGGTTCAAATGCCACGGGTCGAAGCGGCGCAGCGCAATCTACTAACAACGAACAGCCAAATGGCAATGGAAACGCGAATGGCTCTACAAGTAGCCGACAGCTACCACGATCCCGAGTTCTATTTAACCGTTCCCCTGAAAACCCAGCCTCACCGCTATCCACCCAAGCCCAACAAATCCGCCTGCACCGTACAAGATCCATTCCACGAAGAGCGGACCGCCTGGATCACGCCGTAGAACGGCAGGAGGGGCAAACAATAGGCTCGACCCCCGAGGAGCGAAGCCGGCTACGGCGGCAAGCGGTGATTGAGGAGAGTCGGCGGACAGGGGTGGGTGCGCCGTTCAGCCATTATCGCCGTCGCATCGAAGTTGGCCAGCTTCGAGCACCGCGTTGGGCTCGCATGGCGCTTGGTGATGATGGGAGATATGGGTCGACTAGTCGCGAGAGGGAACGGGGATTGGGAACTGCAGGTATTGGATGGGGTGCCGATGGGCGGACCTTGTTAGTTCCCCAAATATTGATTTAAAGGATTTATATATAACACGATATCAGCATACTTGAGAAGCTAATCCGAGTCCTTTATCATTTTACTAGGTTTATCGGAACTGTGGAAGGTATCTTCCAGCTCGAGCTCAACGTCCAAGATCGAAAAACATTTCCTGGTTTTTCATGCAGGTGAAGGTTTAAAATCAAGAAGCAAAACCAAAACAGCAATCGATCAGAAGGAACAAATAAGCTCCAATTTCGCCCATCCATGCAGGGACTGGGTCTTCTTTCCATCGATGTTCCTCCCAGGGCCTCTTCGTCCTTTCCAAATTTAACCTTATCCAAACGGAATTTTATGAACCCACCATCGAAGGAAAAGTCGAAATGTCAATCAATTACGCAAAACGACCCCGTCAATGACGCTGAAAAGCCAGCATGTTTGCTTGTCCATCATTGTTCCTTCCTTCTGTTACTATTACTATTTTGAGCTAATCTGCAATTTTTAATTTTATTTATTTTTAGTTTCACCATCTTGCTTTCTTCCCTCCTTGCTCCACTAGGTGTTTCCATTTCTTTGTTTTTCCCCCCTTTTCTTTCGCTTTTATTTTGTAATTGAAGCGAGCGGGCGCAATATGCTAGCGGGATGGGGATGGAATGTATCATTCGATCGAGGTAACTGAATTAAAGTAAAGGGATGGATTTGGAGCTGGGTGTTTTACCAGGCTTTCATGAATATATTTTGGATGTCTTTGCTATATGCTCCCTCCTTCTTCCATTGCTCCTTTATTCTTATTTTTCTATTCTATTTTGTCTCTTTTTCCCCCCCTTTTTTAGAGGGCAAAGCAGCTGGAGCAAAGCAAGTGACAACAGACTGACTTATCTCTGATTAACAGCGGATTTTATATATTTATGGACTTCGGATTCTAATTTTTCTTTCTTTCTTCTTTCTTTTTAATTTATTTTTCAAGTTTTGTCTTTTGATTTCCTCCTTTTCCTTTAATGTTTTATTTTTCTTCGCTTCTCTTGTAAATTGAGAGTTGATGGTACATATTTGAGCGCTCAGCCAACGAACTTGTGCCAAAAATGGCAGGTTGCAGTGCAATGCGAAGAACAAACATGTATTGTATTTGTTTTTGCCATTTTATATTCCTTAATTGTTTATTCCATCCCCATTACCTTGGTAATAATTGATGTTGGTATTTATCTTCAATTCTTTTCCTGTTACGTCACTTGATTATTTCTTGCATGGGGTGTTTTTCTACCTCCTTTTCTGCACGCCTGTTCTCGTAATTTTTGTTCTCATTTTTCAATCTACTGTTGTCCAACCCATCTGCCTTCAATTCATGACTGTTATTCGCCCTTATTCATATACTATCATCGTGACTGCGAACTCCCTGTGTACTGTAAAGACTGCCGTGAGAATGTTGGAAAGGGAAATTCGATGCACAACTTTCAGTGGTGGTTCACCACTTTGGGAACCAAAGCCTCTAAAACTCGCGGTCAAATTGTGTACACCAAAATATTCATCCATCGAACCCTCTCTCCAGGAAACATTTATACATCTGAAAGTCAATTGTTTATTTCATATGTTTGAACATTCAAACAGCATAATCAATCGAGAACCACGTCAATTTCTAGTAAGATTTGGGAGGGGAATATCAAGCACTCCTTGCTTCAGCAGCGATACACGGCGGACTGTGGTATCTATCTTCTTGTCAGATCGCATGGAGTTCTAGGCTTTGGAGGGTTTGACGCTCTTCCTCTCAGTCCGTTGCATATGCTTCTCTAGAGCTATCTGCCGGTATAGTTATATACTCGTATTCAGGCCCCGTCCACAATATTAAGAATAAACATCTATTGTCATTCTGCGCTTCCAACGACGGACAACCTGTTCCACATGCTCCGCAGGCGACAAAAAACGAGGTCTGCAACTCAACGACCACGGAAATGTCCTTGGCTGTTCATTTCTGACCTTGGAAAGTTATTATGAAGTTGCTTGGTTTGTCCGTCACCTGCTATACCGTTCTGTCAACAAAAAATATGGATTGTACCCTTACATGCAATGTTTTCTGGAGCTGTTGCAGCCTGCGGTGTGCCGGTGGCATAACCTCAGCCAGTTCTCCAGCTATGCCTTCCTTCGACGATGATGGGGGTTCCCCGGGTATTTTCTTATCGACTGGCACGTTCTTCTGCCGTGCTCCCATTGTCACGCTGCTTTGGTTACCCTTGAACTTTCTGCTCAACGGCCCTTTTCTTTCCAACAATCGAGCAGATTGCTGAGGCTCTTGGACCAGAGCAAGACCCGAGTTTACTCATCTCAGCGCTTGGAATAGGAGGTGGATTGGGGAAGGAACAGCCGATCATAACTACAGATGCTGGACTTTCCTAATACATCGATGATATGTTATTGTCTACAGCCGAAATGGCAGCTTCGACCCGAGGTGGCTGCGGGGGCCCTTACGGAATTTGACTCCAACACTTCATCACACTCCTCTTGTACGCCTCCTTGATGTCTGGTGTGGACGACATGACATTCTACCCCTCTCATTTTGTATCTCTGTGATATTTCTTACCTACCAGTCTGTTATACATGTTCTAAACAATGTCTCAGCCCTCAGCCCAAGAGGACAACACCAGTGCAAACAATCCTGATGAACAACCTCGTGATGCTGCTGTTGCAGGTGACGGCGCCGGCGAGGGCGCCGGTGGTGGTAAAAAGAAGAAAAACATAAATATCTCATGGCCCGCCTTAAAATTTTCCATGGGCAATCTTACGGTGACCTTCCAGGATATCAATTTGTCCCGACTCTTTCGACGGAAGAAGAAGGATAGTGATGGACCACCCGAAACGACCTTTAAAGAGGTTTTCAAGCTATACAAAAAAGAGTATTTTGACATATGGGCCAGCCTACTGGTGGGCTTTTTTTTAATTTGTCCCTTCCTTTCGCATCTATACCTTGGTCTGCGAGTTTCTACTAACGTTAAAAAATAACCTTTTTCTTCTCGTTAGTTTTTGTTGAATGTGTTAGCATTTGTTGCTCTCTCCTCCTTCGTGACTGACAGATACGCGAAAGGCGTGGACTTCGACGGACACATCGTCAATGACCCATCGAATAGTATCGCACTAGATTTGAATGTCGTCCTACTTTTGAGTGCTATGCTTCCTCTCGCCGTTTCCGCCTCGGTAGTATACTTTTTGATCTTCTTATTTTTTACAGATAAATTGGTTTGGGTCACTGGGTTATTGAATGTGAGTGCGAGTTTCGGCACTGGTGCTGTTTATCTGTATAGGCGCCAATGGGCTATCGGGGGTGTATTTACTGGGCTTGGACTCTTCGCGGTTATATACTTCGTGAACTGGATACCACGAATCCCATTCACTACAGTCTTGCTTCGATCGTCGGCCGCTGTGATAAGACGCCATGGATCGGTGAATATGATCTGCATTATGGGAAGTATGCTCACAGTCGGATTCGCTGCGTTGCTTTTCGTGACGCTCGTCACGACTTATATTGCATTCGACCCAGACGAAACGAAAGCAAACCCTCTTTGTTATAACTACAGATGCAAATCCATTGCGACGAAGACACTGATGACATTTTCTGTCCTTTCCGCCTATTGGATCACTGAGTGGATCAAGAATACCATGCATGCTACTGTCGCTGGAGCGTATGGCTCATGGTATTTCTATGGCGGTAACTCAAAGGAGATGCCAACGAGACCATTGAGAAGTGCTTCCAGACGCGCGATCACTTATTCCTTTGGTAGCATATGCCTTGGAAGCCTGGTCGTCGGTGTGGTTGACATTCTGCGCCAGCTGTGCAGCATCTCCGGACAGGAAGCGGCTGCTGATCAAACTATCCTCGGGAGGGCCACAACACATGTTGTGAGAGGAATAATGAGCTCGCTTCGACGGGTGACCAGCGTTTTCAATCGATATGCATTTTCCCATGTGGTACTGTACGGGAAACCCTATGGGTTAGCTGCTAAATATACGTGGCAAATGATGGAACACCACGGTATCGATGCGCTCGTTAACGATAGTATTGCTGCAACTACTATAACCCTGGGATCTCTGTTTGTTGCGTACCTTTGTGCATTTGTAGCATATGTCGAGTTGGGATACACGACACCGGATTTCAACAGAACTGGGAGATTCACACCCGCCATCATGGCATACGCGTTCCTCTGCGGGTTTCAGATTTGCAAAGTGTATATGACACCAGTAGTCAGTGGGGTGGACACAACGTTTATGGCGATGGGGTTGGATCCAGAAGTTCTTGTGACCCAGCACCCAGATCTGTGGGAGGCCCTGTTACGTGTTTACCCTCGGATACAGGATAGGATTAATCCCTGATTGTCATGTTTCAACTTCTTCTCGCCTCAGGAGCAAGCTACAAGATAGCCGTTGATCCTCAATATTTGGGGTTCAGTACTGTCCCTCTTGTGTTGCGAAAATCGCTTTGCGGTGGCTTGTTTTCCTTGGTCCCCTTTTCGCTCTCTTTTGTATATTGTTATCTCTAGACATTCCTTGTTGTGCCTTGTCGTATAGTCACTCTTTCAATACGATACGTTTCCCTCTCTCCACTCGGGGAATATGTACTTTCGTTAGAGCGTTCTGAATGACTAGCTTATTCACTCAGTTGATATCGCCATGAAGTATAAGGACTTACCTTAGTTCAGACACGATGCAGCTTTTCAAGTTGCTGTCCTCCAAAAAAATAGCGATCTTCAGTATACTGGATAGGAGTTTATTTAGACGACAACTTCTTCGGCTTACGCCTTTATTGATATTCTTAAAATAATAGCTACCGCTCTTTTCTTTTTAACTTGTATTTATATCACAAGATCGGGAAACCATGAGGTGGATGTTCAAAATGATATTAAGGTTTTAGGGCTGCGCCAAGCGCGCTTGTTTTTTAATTAAACGCCAGACAGTTTAGCGTCTCGCTTCACTCCTAAGGACAGGCCAGTCACTGTTACACGGGAAACAATGTGGGTTTACAGTAAATCTTGAAGACTTGACTGCGGCAATAATTTAGCATCTCCGTTGTCCGTAATCTTGCCCAGGTAATGCCCGCTTTCCGAAAGCGGCAGGGAAAAGGTTGGAATGTCACTCTTTTGAGCCCCGCGTCACAGACATGTTAAGTTGAGAAGCAGAGAGCAGTTTGCCATAGGCTGGCTTGCCATGATACTGGGAGCTGATTACGGTTTCCTTTAATATCATCTGATGAGTCATTCGCCATTAACAAAAATGGCGGAAGACCGAGATTTACTCGATGCTGTCCAGCGGCTTTACGCCGCAGCGGATAATTTGTCCAACGATGATGACACTCTAGACGCCTGGATAGCGAGAGAAGAAGAAGAAAATGAAGATCTAGCAAATGTGGAGAAGGAAATCGAGGCAGGCTTCCGATCGCGGCGTCGAAGGCGCGAAGTCCAATCTGATGAGGAGCTGAAAGCTGAGCTCGAGCGAGATTTTTTGAACCCTTCTCCTCGGTTTAGTATCCCATGGTTGAATAAGTTGCAACAGTATGTGCCCTTCTCGCAAAGGTTTTTTTTTTTTTTTTTTTTTTTTTTTTTCCCTTTACGCGCAAATTTTGATGAGTTTAATCTAGGCGATGGGAAGTTCCTCTGGATTACACGAACCTCATGGACCTGGCACCACCACAAACCCGTACAATCATCCGGTTTACCCGGGAAGGACTGGAAGGCAAGGTTACTGGCTATCACGAGGTAACTCTTCCTGCAAGCAGCGCTACTGCGAAAAATTCTACGTCGCTGCTAAGGCGACCAGCGGGGCGTGCTGATTTCGTCCGCGGTGCTGCCGGATTCTTTCCGTTTGCACCTGGCGGACTGGAGGGCGTGGAAGCCATTGCTGAACTTGAGTCTGAGGCTCAAAATGATGTGCATCAGAATTATGCTGGAGGAAATGCATCGGGACTAGACAGAATCATTAATTTTGGCGTGGAGGGTGGCCTGTTGGAAGTTCCTCCGGGGTTTTCCAGGGGGTCAAAATTCGAGAAAACCAAACGCAAGGATGATGAAGGCGATGCTCGAGATGTTGAAAATACATTACAGCGGGAGGGGGAAGGTGTCGACGAACCGACGGAGGAGAGGCTTTCCCTTGGTGTAGAAAGAAACATCCGGACCGATGAACAACTCCAAGAGGGCATATCCAGTGACGAAGAGGAGCAAGATATTGATTCTCTATTACCAGTTGAATACCCAGCTTTGGAACCAAGGAATCAGCTCCTCACGTCCACTTCAAAGAAAGGGAGTAAAGAGTGGGCTCATGTGGTGGACATCAACAAGGAGATTACGAATTTTTACGACTTGGTACCGGATATGGCGAGGGAATGGCCCTTCGAACTGGATACTTTCCAAAAGGAGGCAGTCTACCACCTGGAAAACGGAGATTCTGTTTTCGTTGCCGCTCATACATCTGCTGGAAAAACAGTTGTGGCAGAGTATGCGATCGCACTCGCAGCCAAGCACATGACAAAAGCCATTTACACATCACCGATTAAAGCCTTGAGTAATCAGAAGTTTCGCGACTTCAGAAATACATTTGAGGATGTGGGAATTCTGACTGGAGACGTCCAGATTAACCCCGAGGCGAGCTGCTTGATCATGACGACGGAAATTCTGAGGAGCATGCTTTACCGCGGCGCTGATCTTATTCGCGATGTAGAGTTTGTCATTTTCGACGAGGTGCACTACGTAAATGACCTGGAAAGAGGCGTGGTTTGGGAAGAAGTCATTATCATGCTACCAGAACACGTTACTCTAATTCTTCTGTCCGCTACGGTACCAAACACATACGAATTTGCCTCCTGGGTAGGCAGGACTAAGAAGAAGGACATCTATGTTATTTCAACCCCCAAACGCCCTGTCCCATTGGAGCATTACCTCTGGGCGGATAAGAGCATGCACAAAATTGTTGACTCAAACAAAAACTTTATCGAGAAAGGATGGAAGAAGGTAGATGACATTCTATCCGGGCGGGACAAACTTCGCACTCAGAAAGCGACGGACGCCCAGTCCAATAATAGCAGAGGTGGTCATGGAGATAGAGGTCGTGGTGGGCAGGCCCAACGTGGTAACCAACGAGGTGGGCCCCAGCGTGGTGGCACTCAACGTGGAGGCGTCCAACAACAACGAGGCTGTACACAGCAGCGGGGCAGAGGCCAACCTGCACCTCATAGAACCGGCAATATCGCCAGAACAGGCCGAGGCGGTGGGCGAACGACCGTTGCACAAGACAGAAATGTCTGGGTCCATCTGGTGCAACATTTGCGAAAAGAAAACTTGTTACCCGCGTGTGTTTTTGTATTTTCCAAGAAGAGATGCGAGGAAAATGCGGATTCCTTGTCTAACCAAGATTTTTGCACGGCAGCAGAAAAGAGTTCTATCCATATGATTATTGAAAAGTCGCTGGCAAGGCTGAAGGCAGAAGATAGAGTCCTTCCACAAATTCGTCGGGTTAGGGAGCTGCTGAGTAGGGGTATCGGGGTTCACCATGGTGGTCTCTTACCTATCATTAAGGAAATCGTTGAGATATTGTTCGCAAAGACTTTGGTGAAAGTGCTGTTTGCGACGGAAACTTTTGCGATGGGTCTGAATCTGCCAACCAGGACTGTTGTATTTTCTGGCTTCCGAAAACATGACGGAAGGTCCTTTAGGGACCTTCTCCCTGGTGAATATACTCAAATGGCAGGGAGAGCAGGTCGCCGTGGTCTTGACACAGTGGGATCAGTGATCATTGTTACATCTGGTAGGGATGAAGCGCCACCCGCTGGCACTCTGCGACGTATGATTCTAGGCGATCCGACTAAGCTTCGATCTCAATTCCGACTTACATATAATATGATATTGAACCTCCTGCGAGTAGAAGCCTTGAAGATTGAAGAAATGATCAAGCGAAGCTTCAGTGAAAACGCAACGCAAGCTCTCCTGCCGGAGCACCAGAAACAAGTGCAACTATCTGAGGCCAGTTTAGAGAAAATAAAACGGGAGCCATGCGCCATATGTGATGTCGACATGGAAGCTTGCCACAACGCTGCCGTGGAGTATTCGTGTCTCACTGCCAAACTTCATATTAAGCTCCTTGCATCACCTGTGGGACGACGATTATTTTTAGCCAAGACAGTGGTCGTCTTTAAAAAGGTGACGAATTACGCATTTGGATTCTAATTAATGAGATTTGCTAATATTGGTTACTTTCCTACAGAACGGCGTCAGGACAGTTGGTATGCTTGCTCGCGAAGGCATGGCTCCTGGGCCGAACCTTAACCTAGAGGTGTTCGAATTTGGCCCGATCAATGGTAGCCGGCATCCAAGTGATATCCTTCCATATTTGCCAGCGTTTCGGCATTTATTTTCGCCACTGTCGACGGAACCCAACGAGATGGTGCTGAAGACATACAAGATCCCGCTTGAAGACCTTGAATGCGTAACTTCGACTGTTTTAAAAATAGGTGGTCCAACATGGTATTTGAATATTAAGAAAGGTAAACGTGAACCCACCTTTTTAATAGCTACATTAATTGGTCTGATTCATTTGTTTTTTCTTTTTCTTTTGGCCTGTTACTAACCTGTTGTAGAATCATTGAGGGTTGCACAGAAAGACCTCGCCCCGTTATGTACCTCGTGGAAAAGCAGGTCGTGGGACGAATTGGCGTGGGACCGAGTCAAAGATCTTCAAGTAGTCGAGATCTTAAATCAGCGACAGGCACAAGTTGTCATCATCGAATCCAGCAATTGTTTGCGATGCCCACAATTTCTGAAACATGTAGGTTTAAAAAAGCGCTGTTTTCCTTGACTAACATTAATTTTATTGGGCAATGCTGATGCTTGGGCAGTTTGAGATGCAACATGACGAATGGCAGGTTAAAGAAAACATCTCACAGTTAAAGCAATTAATGTCGGATCAAAACTTGCAACTGTTACCCGACTACGAGCAGCGTATTTTGGTCTTGAAGGATCTTGGCTTCGTTGATGAGGCTTGTCGAGTCCAATTGAAGGGGAAAGTTGCCTGTGAGGTAGGTTATTATGCCATCCACGTAAAATCATTTTCAATCTCAAAAAATTGACATCATCTATATCTAGATTCATTCAGCCGACGAGCTCGTCCTGACAGAATTAATTCTGGAAAATGTGTTTGCAGAATACGAGCCAGAAGAGATCGTTGCTCTGCTGTCAGCTTTCGTCTTCCAAGAAAAGACGGAAAGCGTACCGACACTCACGCCGCGACTTGAAAAAGGCAAAGAGGCCATAATCAAGATATCGGAAAGGGTAAATGACTTCCAAATCCAGCACCAGGTCATCCTATCGAGTGATGACTCCAATGACTTCGTGAGCAAGCCCCGATTCAGCCTTGTCGAGGTGGTGTACGAATGGGCGCGGGGAATGTCATTCAACCGAATCACAGATTTGACAGATGTGATGGAAGGGACGATTGTACGTGTTATCACACGGTTAGATGAAACCTGTCGGGAGGTAAAGAGTGCTGCTAAGCTGGTCGGCGATCCAACGCTCTATAACAAGACGCAACAGGCACAAGAGCTGATCAAGCGCGACGTAATATTCGCCGCGTCCCTTTACATGTAAAAGAATGGCCAACTGATGCATTGTCAAAGTTTATCCTTGAACAGTTGGTGTTGCTGTGAATCGTGCTGTGTGCGGGAATGTGTTTGCCGATAGGATTCACACTAACAATTGATGTGTGACGCCGGAAGAAGCCAGCTATCGATATTTTTATACTGGAGTCTGCCGGGGTCTCTAGGATATAAAGTAGATAATCAAATGAGATGGTTATATCCTCGCCTTTTTCGATCCATAGCTTTCACTGTATTTGGACGAATTATCATTTTCTTTTATTATTGTTTTTACGAATTAGCGCCAGATAAAAAAAAGTAAACAAATAAGAGGTGGTTGTCCATGCTAACCTCAATTTTAAAACTGTAAACCCCACCGACCGATCGGTGCTTTCTCATCTTTTCTGCCCAACTTCCCTCTCCACAGAACACTACCATCACCATATCCTCCTACACGCCCCAATCACCCACGCTACGTCGCGCAGCTTGGACCGAGGCAACAACCTGCCTTGTTTTAACTTGGAATTCTAGATCTGCCCCTCCTCTGGCCTGGTGCTGGGGGGTTGTTATAAGCACGAGATGGATGTCGCAGGCCTCCGAGACCGTATCCAAGCGACCCTCAACACCAATGCGGATACTCGACAACAGGCAGAGGCGGACCTGAAATTCGTATGTTATTCAATTAGAATTTCTGAATATGTATGTCGGTAATTCCGCTAACTCTTTTTTGCCATTATATTAGGCTGAGGAGCAGCCTGGATTCGTCAATGCGCTGTTGGATATTTTACAGGCGGAGCAGGACAATGGAGTTCGACTATCGAGTAAGAAAACAACCTCGCCGTGTTTATATTTATTTGCCTCGAAAACACATAAACGCCTTCTCGTCCGCTTGGTTAGCCATAGTTATAGGTTATTGTGTCTCGTGTATTGCTGACTCAAATCTCCTGTTTTCCCACCTTTAGCGGTGGTATATCTGAAAAATCGGGTTACTCGAGGATGGGCTCCTGCCGAAGAACAATCCATTCACAAAGCCATTCCAGATGAAGACCGAGCTCCATTCCGAGCTCGTATTATCCCTTTACTCGCCTCCTCCCCGCCCGCCGTTCGATCTCAGTTGGCCCCTATCCTATCCAAGGTCCTCCAATACGATTTCCCTTCAAGATGGCCTGACTATATGGACGTGACTGTCCAGCTACTCAATACCAACGACGCAAACTCAGTCTTCGCGGGTTTGCAGTGTCTGCTGGCAATATGTCGTGTTTACAGATTCAAGGCGAGCGACAAGAGGGGGGATTTTGAGAAAGTGGTGGAAGTCTCGTTTCCGCGATTACTGGATATTGGGTCTCGGCTCATCAATGAGGAAAGCATCGAAGCGGGGGAGATGCTGCGGACAGTTGTCAAGGCGTATAAGAACGCCACCTATGTGGGTGATAAAAACTTTCATTTCCAAGGGCGCTATGGGCCTCGGGATCCTAGATGGTTTTTAACTGACGCGAAAATTTTTCGGTTCACTACAGTTTGAAATGCCAAACTTCCTGATGACCCATCAAGCAACGGTCGATTGGTGCACTTTGTTCTTGAGAGTCATTGGAAAAATCCCTCCCGCAAGTTCCCTGCTAGAAGATGTAGATGAGCGGGAACTTAACCATTGGTGGAAAGCCAAAAAATGCTCTTATGCCAATTTGAACCGTCTATTCGTTCGGTACGTTCATGGGTCAATTTATATTTTGAAAGGAAAGACGATCTAACCAGCTGCGATATACTCATAGTTACGGCAACCCTAATCTTATCGGCAAATCCAGCTCGAACAGATACACCCAGTATGCCAAGATTTTCATCTCGACCTTTGCCCCCGAGATTCTGAAGGGTTACCTGGGGGAAATCGATAAATGGGTCAACGGACAATGGCTAAGCAAGCCTGCACTTTCTTATACTTTGGTCTTTCTGCAAGACTGTGTCAAGCCAAAAATTACATGGGACCATCTGAAACCTCATATGGATAATCTCATTCAACACCTGATTTTCCCAGTACTCTGCCAGTCTGATGAAGATATTGAGCTTTTTGAGACAGACCCTTCAGAGTATTTGCACCGGAAGTTGAATATATATGAAGAGGTTTCTGCACCAGATGTCGCAGCTACAAACTTCCTCGTAGCGCTGACACAAAGCCGGAAGAAGCAGACATTTTCTATCTTGAGTTTCATAAACGGGATTGTGAGCAAGTACGAATCGTCTCCAGATGACCAAAAACTTCCTCGCGAAAAGGAGGGCGCCCTTCGCATGATTGGCACATTGGCTTCCGTAATTTTGGGCAAGAAGAGCCCTATTGCTGACCAAGTCGAGTACTTTTTCGTCCGCCACGTTTTCCCAGAATTTAAAAGCCCCCACGGCTATCTCCGCGCACGGGCTTGCGACACTTTGGAAAAGTTCAATGAACTAGACTTCAATGACACCAACAACCTCATGGGAGTTTATAGAAATATTTTGGATGCATTGGCCGACCCTGAACTTCCCGTGAGAGTGGAAGCTGCCCTTGCCCTCCAGCCGCTTATTCGCCATGATGTTATTCGGACCTCGATGCAAACTAGTATCCCACAAATCATGCAACAGCTCCTCAAGCTCTCTAATGAAGTGGACTTGGATCCGCTTGCAAGCGTCATGGAAGACTTCGTTGAAGCCTTCTCGGCAGAACTCACTCCTTTTGCTGTGGCTCTGTGCGAGCAACTGAGAGATACCTACTTGCGTATTATCGGAGATATGCTTGATGATCGAAAAAATACCTCGAAAGGTGATGAAGACATTTACGGCGATTTCCTAGATGACAAGAGCATCACTGCCTTGGGAGTACTCCAAACCATAGGAACTCTCATTTTAACTCTGGAAAGCACACCAGATGTTCTTCTGCACCTCGAAACCATTTTAATGCCTGTCATCACAATTACCCTTGACAATAAACTCTATGGTAGGATTGCTTGTATCCCTATCATTGACCCAACGCTAACTGCAAACCGTACAGATTTGTATACCGAAGTCTTTGAGATCATCGATTCTTGCACTTTCGCCGCCAAGTCTATCTCTCCAACGATGTGGCAAGCATTTGTCCTCATGCACAAGACTTTCAAATCCGGAGCGGAGTTGTACCTTGAAGGCTAGTTAATGGTTTCCATACACTAAATGACTTGCGAAGCTAATGTTGCTATTTATAGATATGTTGCCAGCTTTAGACAATTTTGTAACCTTTGGCTCCTTTACTTTGACGCAAAACCCCGCTTACCTTCAAGCTCTCGTTGGTATGGTGGAAGACATTTTCCATGACGAGAAAGTTGGAGGCGTTGATAGAATCTGTGGGTGCAAACTTTCAGAAGCTCTCATGCTTAACCTTCGAGGCCAAGTCGATCAATATATCCCAACATTCATCTCATTAGCGATGGCGGTATTGAATTCGAATGAAACGCATGCCAAGTCTTACCGGATTCACCTCATGGAGATGGTAATCAATGCCATTTACTATAACCCCTTGCTATCGCTCCAATTCCTGGAGTCCAAAGAATGGACCAACAAATTCTTCAGTACTTGGTTTTCGAATATGGACATTTTTACCAGGGTCCATGACAAGAAGCTTTGCATCGTTGCCATCAGCGCACTATTGACCTTGCGAGGAAATGATGTGCCAGCAAGCGTACAACCAGGCTGGCCCCGCCTCCTACAGGGGATTAGCAAGCTTTTCCAGACCCTTCCAGCGGCCTTGAAGCGTATGTTCACCATGAAACCTCTTTTTGGTTAAACGTAGCTCAATGCTGACCAAATTCCAGACCGCGAAGAAGCTACTTCTAATGTCGATTTAAGTTATTATGAAAGGGACGATGATGACGACTCGAATAACGATTGGAGTGGCGAAGTGGAGTGGACAGCACAAGATGAAGATGAGGGTCCTGATGGAGACCTTGACGACGAGAGTCAATCTTATGTTGAGTTCTTAAACCAAGAAGTAAGATTTTAACATTTTATGGGTTAAAGATACTTATTTCAGCGGCTGCTAAGATTCACTTCACAGGCTATGAAATACTCAGCGATGCCCGGCAATGAGGACGATGACCTTGACGAAAAGAGTTTGCTTGAGAGTCCATTGGATAAAATTGAGCCATATAGCTTATTCAAGAACGTTTTGATGAGTGAGTCCACTTCAGCTTTTTTTTTTTTCGCTTTTCCTCGTTGACTCAGTGAATACTGACATGTTGCCCTTCAGATCTACAACAAGAGCAACCGGCCCTTTACGAAAACCTGACCAAAATCCTTAATTCCGAAGAGCAACAAATTATCCAGACCGTTGTCAACGAAGCCGATGCGCAGGCATTAGCTTTTGAGAATGCAACTGCTGCCGCCGCAGCAGCAGCAGCGGCACAGGCAAATGGTGGTTCATAATCTTTCTAGCCAGCAATACAGAGACGAAAAGACAAAAAAGGCAATAAAATGAGAATGACATAAAAGACGACAAAAGCTTTTAATTTTTATTCATATCAATCCCCCCTACTTTATTAGCGTCATCTATCTACATACCACACATATCCTCCACTCCCCTAGGCACCGACATGAGTTTTTCAAAGTGGGTAGATATACCCCCTTTGTTTTACGAACACTCCCTTAGTTTTCTTCCTTCTATCTCAATTCAAATGTCACTGATTCTAGTTTGTGGGTCTACTCTCCGATTCCAGAAAGACAGCTTTTCTGTTCTCACGATTTGTTTGTTTTTTTTTTCTTTTTTTCTTTTTTTTTCTTTTTTTTTTTTTTCACTCCATCCCTCGTCCTTCAAGCGCTTAGTCCTTCATCCTCTTCGCCCCATCGTTCTTTTTAGTCCCTCTTACCCTGTCGTATTCTATTCTACACTGATTTTCATTAGATAGTTTTCATTCCCACGTCTACCCAGGAAACCCCAGCGATACAACTCCATTGGCCTTGCGTCAACCCACCAGCCTCTCCACTCACGGGACCGGTTAAGTATCACTGGGATTATTCTCTTTGTATTATGAAAGCCATCTTCCACACTGGAAACTATAAGTTGCTGCCTAGCCTATCATCATCTCACTCCTCCAAACTCTGATATCATCGCGCCCCTTGACCTAGACTCCTATTACTATATATACCGACCTCGGGAGGCGGTAATGCATTAGTTAAGCACATTTCTCATTCCCACCCAATTTCAACTTGCTTTTTTAAATCATTCTCTGGAAATCTCTGGCGCAATGCAATCTAACGTAAAACTAGACAAGAGGGCGGGTATATATAAGAACGATATAAAAATCAATTATACATCAAACTACATATGTGGAATGAAACCTGATTCTTACACTTTTCTCCAGGGTGTGCATATGCACAAAATATAACCACTTAAAGAAAAAAGCCTACGCGGTACAAAAAATATGTAAATTTCAATATAACACGCTCACGTCCAAGCATCTCCTAAGTGGGCTAAGGAATTCATGGAGAAGGAACTCGGATGTCCAACCAACTTGTTGTAACCACAGGAAAATGACCACCACGAAGGGAAGATGTCCCCCTTGCCTGACGACGAATGAACGAACAATTAAGGAAAGTTTTGCCAAAACGATACTATTCCGCTCACACCAAAAACAGGCGAAATCCTCTCTTCTTACCATTGATACCATAGAGCAGAACAACAAAGAATCAAATTTCGTTAGGGGGTTGCGTGTTGTTAGTCGCCGGGGGGGGGGGGGGGGAAGAGACGTCATCATGATGTTTTTTAGTCCAAGTTTTGCGAGTAAAATTAAAACCATCCCCCCCTCTTGGAACTTGATATTTATACGTGGGTTGTAGGTAACGTGTGCCAAATGGATTAACGAACATAGGGTAAGACCCAAATATACCAAAGAATAATTTCACAGGCCGATCTCATCACATCTCATTACTGTGTTGTACGAGAGGGGACCAAAAAACGGACGGGAACAAACACTAAAACGCGGCATATATATATTTATATATACATATATATCTATAGAGCAGCCACATCCCCTCCAACCCTCCTCCTCCCAAAATATCCCCAAATATGTCCTCCCGTCACGCCGGCCGCCAATCCCCTTCCCCCTCCCGCCAAACCGGACCTCAAGGATCCGACATCCCTGGCTGGACCGGAAAAGCCGAGCAGACAGCTACAGATTCGGAACAACCTCTGCGGAACCTGGCGAGCAACAGTGAGCGGACTGGTGAACATCACGGTGGCGGGTGTGGTATCCGCGTTCCGGGGGCAATGGTTGATGTGGAGGGGAATGTGCATTTGCAGAGTAACCCAGTGCATGCGCTTGAGGAGGAATCAGCGACAAAGACGGCGAAGAAGGGTCCTGTGGGGATGAAGGGGAGGTAGGTTTGGTTGGGCTTTGTTTGTTTAGGTGCATATTGGGTGATGTGATGATGCAAAGGGGTGGGTTGATGGGTGTTCTTGTTTTATTTATTTATTATTATTTTTTCCCCTAACTACTTGTTACGGATTCGTTGTTTTGGTTTTGAGATGAATTGGTAAATATGGAAATGAGTGAGCGTGCTCGTGGGGACCGGATACAATCCCCATATTTTTCCAGAGGAATTCCAATTTTTGAAACAAGGTAGTTCTGCAATAATAGCATAGGACCCGACCATTGGTTAAATATTTGAAAACGGTGCGAGCTACAGGGGTAGACGGATACATCAAAAGAGTGTGCAGAGCAAAAACAACAACTCAATAAAGCTTAAGCAAATAGCACAAATTCAGGCGATGAGAATTTCAGGTTATCATACCATATCATAATCGTTGTCGACGCTGCCATTCCAGGAACAATGACACTGGGTAGCTTAAAAGCCATCGAAATGACATAAAGGGAAAAAAAAAAAAAAAAGGCAATAACCCCTCTCAGTATATTACTGTCCGACCTAATCATATCATCTTCCCTTTACCGATTTATTATCCTCCAACGGCATTTCATGTCGCTCTCTTCTCCGTCTCCTCAGAGTAGACCTCATGACTTGCCTCTGCTTTTCCCTTCCCCTCAACCCCCTCCGCCTCTTCCGCCTTCCCACTCTTCAAATCCGCCAGCCTTCTCGCCTCATTATGGATATCCCTCACCTGCTTATCACTCTGCAGATAGAAATCCCTCACCTTCTGCCCCGTCGGTGTGCCCAGGGCCTTCTCAAAGTACGAACTAAGTCCGCGCAGGCCACTTGCAGCCTTATCGGAGATGCCGTAGCTACTATCGATGTCCTTGGCCTTATCAGTGGCGTGGAACTTGGCGTTGAAGTTGTCCAGCGCGTTCCGGAAACGCGTGGAGAAGCCGTGCTTCTTGTCGAGGGAGATGGCCTGTTGGATCGCATGGTCGCTGATCACGTAGCCGTGCGCGAGGTATTCGGCGATTATGCGAGAGCGGGGCTTGTCTTCTTGTTCTATGTCGTGGATGCCCGCGGTGTCGTTTTTGGATTCAGGGGATTCCGCGTGGGCTTTGGGGCCGGCTAGCTCGTCGATGGATGCGGCTGCTGTTACCTTGACGGAGGACGGACCAAGTTGGGTATTGTCGAGCAGAAGGGCGGTTTTAGCAGCGCTGGAGCGTACCGGTTTAGTATTTGATAGTTTGATTTCCAGGAGTGTGTATGTCGGGGCTTGGAAGGTGGGGAGCTCACGCTTCTTTCTCAAATGTTACTGTTGCTGACTGTGGAGCGTCTTGCTCGCCTGAGCTAGGGGTAATTGATAGAGAGGTTATTTTTCCACTGGATTATAAACTGTTGGTAGCTGCATTTATACAATAGCATGAACAGGGAAGGATAAAGACAGCAATACATACCAGAAACTGAAGAAATCTCTTACTTCCTTCTCACTCGTCTTGGGTGAGATATCCGCGACGTGAACGGTGGTGTGGGAGGACATCGTTGAAGAGAACTTGAATATAACAGTACTAGCAGTATTGGTATGATCGCTCTATGTGGGGGAGAACACTGAACAGTGGTAGAGTAGGATTCGTTATTGGGTTGGTTGAAGTTGTATTGAAGACAGCTCCAGCGCAAAGCAAGACCAGGGAGACGCTCTCCAGGTAGATATAGAGCTGTGCGAGAAGATGGGGTTTGTTTGCACATCGCAACATTCAGCCTTGGATGTTGTTCCGCATCGTCATCGAGGGGTTGAACGGTGACTGCGCCACATATGACGTCGCCGTTGCTTCCGTGGCTGTTCCGGCGGCTCTCAAGCCACACCCTGGTGCGCTGGATGTTTGCATGTGAAAATCAGGCGATTTACGGGAGCCTCAAAATGGATTGAAAACGAGATAAGATAGTTCTTTTATTGTCGTAAAAACGATGTGCACTTTAGTTAACCTTGTACTTGAGCTTGTTTACATTAACCCCGGCACTGTGGTTGATCAAAATAAAAAGTAAACCTTTTTTCGTCATGGGTTGACAAAAAGAAGAGGGGAAAGGAAAGTGTGAAAGAGAGAGAAAGACGATGGATTTTAAAAGAAAATATAAAAATAGTGTGAGGTAATGTGGTCTCATGTGTCGTGAAATAATAGTGATATCGTGGTTACGTTAAAACTTGGGGTCATTAGAAGAAGATGAGAAATTCATCCCATGTAAAAAAAAAAAAGTAGAGTGAAACAACAATTAGGTGGTGGCAATTATATGGGGAAGGAAGAATAAGCAAAAAAAGAAAGAAACGAAGTTAACGGCGGTGCATCAGCAGGTATCTACATCCTTATATCTCGAGTAGTCCTCCAGGACCATTTGTCCTTCAAGGAACCTAATGCTTCACCGCCTGATAACGCGATCGTCAGCAATCGAAGCCTCCCTTAATTCAGTCTCAAGACTAGACGTGGTTGTGGCAGTGTGGTCGTCCTCCGTCGTGCGCTGCTGTTGTGGAGGCGGCGACGGATCAGGTGTTTGACGATAATCTTTCAAATTGGCTTCAAGTTCTCGAATTCGTCGGCGGAGAATGTCATTTTCCCGCTTCACCGCTTCGAGTTCTGCTCGATGGTAAGCTGCTTCTTCGTACCTTGATAAAACAGAAGAGGACGTGGAGCCGGATCGTGCGCGGTCTGCTGACGTGGTGGAGAGTTGGGAAGGTGGGAGTGGGACTGTGTGCGAGGTCATGGATGTGCGGTGGGAAGGGGGATATGCAGTGCTTTGGTTGGACATGTGGTGGTGGTGCGATGAATAGTCTGCCTGGTGTTGGTTTGGCGAGGAGAGCAATGGTGACGCGTTTCCGGACTGATGACGTGATGTTACGGACGCCTCGCGACTGAGACTTCCCCGGGGAATGTCAAGGGATGGGCGTGAAGAGGAGGATGGCGCTTCCCTTTCACGAGAGGGGGCAATGCTTGTCACCCCGCCTGCTATCACCCCTGATGCTGCTCCCGCAACGCTTCTGGAACTAATGTTCGAAGATGATCGATTGCGGCGTGACGCAGTGGGATGTTGTGGATCTGAGGAGTCATTAAGATTGGTAGACGTCGAGGATGTCGTGGATGCTGCTGAGGCTGTCTGCTGGCGGAGGAGGGTGAGTTCTCGCGTGAGACGGTTTACCTGATTTTTGATATTCGTCAGTCAATTCATCACTTTTCAGGAGAAGGGGGAGGAGTTAATTCCGTACCACTGCTTCCTGCTCCTTCTCTAGCTCCAAATGTAGATCGGCAACAGTAAGGGGCCGAGGATGTCGGATTGGCCCTGTGAAGAAATGAATTGCTATGGTTAGCACACAGTAGAACACGGGACAAGGGTATGGCAGTGACAGAAAAGCAGAAAATAACCCATACCTGGACCAACCCCCACTCCAGTATTATCGCCAGACGCAAGGCCGGGTGACGTGGGGAAATGTGGAACTGGAGGCGGACCCATGACTTGCGAGACTCGTCGAGAAACTGAAGGAGAGGCTTGAGCGGATGTTGAGCTGGTAGCAGTAGGTTGCAGCACGCCCGTTGACAGTGCTCTGGAAGGGCCCCGCGGGCGTGGAGAAGGAGGAACAGAATTTAGATCGGGGGCCATTATTCTAAGAAGACGTCAAAGTTGACTTTTATTTGTAAATAAAGAGGTGCAGCGGATATATCCGTGATGTTCTTGGCTCAGAGTTGGTGTTGTCAAGGTATTAGGCTGAACTATGGTGGATATCGGGCAAGGTGCACTTCGTTACCTGAATTTGGAGGGCATGGGGTTCGAGAGGCAGGCGCTAGACTGGCCGGCGGAATGCCAATTGATCTTCCGTTCTCCGTAGTGCAGTCATACACCAGATTCCGGTTGTTATTGACGGCTGGTTTTTAAGATGAGTCGTTCGTTGTCAAATCTCCCGAACCTCCAAGTGGAGAGAGTGGACATGAACATGGAAGAGGGAAGCCAATCAGCGTGTGTAGATAGGCAACAGTCAGTCCCAGAGTTCATCAGCCCGTCCGCCCACCATGCAGATTCCTATCTGCCAATGCCTGTCTGCATGCTCTGGCGCTGGCTGTGTCTGTGCAGGTTGATGCGGGTTGTTCGAGGTTGTGGGGACGTGCAACGGAGCGGAGACTCGCCCTCAACAAACTGGATATCAGAGACAACAACAACAACAGCATGGACAAATCAAGACAACATGCTGGCAACCTGGCTGACTGGAGTTGAATCTTACATATGACCCTCGCAATAGTTGCATATTGTTATTGCTATTGTCATTATTGTTATTATTACTAGTATTATTTATTATCATTATTTTTATTATGTTAATTTCGTGGTCGGTAAGGAAATATGAAACTGATTGCAACCACCTTCTCCAATAAGGTCATCATTATAGGTGTCAATACGACCCGCAAGCTTTTGATTCGACTATACAGAGGAGGTACGCGAAAAATCAGCTATTCGATCAGCGAAAGATGAAAAAAAAAAAAAAGAAAATACTTCCGTTCCATAAAATTGTTCAGCACATTCAACGCATTAACCTGGAACCTGGAAATATAAAAATGAAACCTCACAAATAAAATGATTGATCAGCATCGAAAAACACCCATAGATAATGATTTCAACATTCATTCAAAATCACAACCAAGAAGAGTGAATAAAATCATTGGTCTTTACGCCAAAAATTGTGCCTAAGGGAAGAATTTCCCTTAATCATGAGGGGATGAGTCAGGATATCCAGTATATTGCTCCAAGTAGTTACAGTCGATCGGCATAACTACATAATGAACGACTGGCAAGTCCTGTTGAACAGCGGGGGGTTTTCTGTTTGCAAGAACCCAAGCGTCCAGTATGGAGAATATCTGAGCCAAACATAATATTTATTTCATAGCAAGTCTTCCATGACATCCTTTCACCTTGTACGGAGTACAGTAAGTACATATATAAAACCATTGAAACGCACGAAAATATGTACGAAAATATGTGGCTTTTTACCCGTGGATCGTGCTAACAAACAACTACAGCCAGACCTTTGTTGAAACGCAGGTGGAAACTGCAGCTTAGTAAAGAAAGAGATTCCAAAAAGGCAGCCCGAAGATGAATGCTTTGCTTTTGCTGTATGTTGATTGACTCAAGAAGGTGAATGATGGTATCCGCATGTGACCCAGCTACTCACATAATATGACTCGAGAAATAATCACTTAAAATTTTGCTGGGCTAGGGGTTTTCGTCTGCTGAGTGATAAAACATGTACATATATTGTCATCAAGGGGTACCTAAGACCTGTTAGGCTTCCCAGATTTGAAAGAGGTAGCAAGGGTAGGAATAAATCCGTTTCAAGCAGAAATCAGCAGAGGCTATAAGAAACAAGTTTCCGTTTTCATACGAGAATAGTAGCCAGTGTCTATATATGTATATGTACAAGATAGCAAAATAGAAAGAGAAGAACAAGCAGAGGAACACGATGTTAAAGGTGTGAAAAAACTGAAACAGGCGACATCATAGCCACTATATCGGGATGTTTCCGCCTAGAACCTGAAAATCAACAGACGAAAGCAATGGACAATGGTACCAATGGGGAATTGCTGGATGGACCAAAAACAAAAAAGACACGCAAACCTGACCAACAATTTTCGTAGACATCGTGAAAAAGATGTGGCTTATGAGGGAAAGTAATGAAATGAAACTAAACAAAAAGAAGGGGTGGGGGGGCCAACAGTTTCGCGATTTACATAAATGGACGAATAGGTTGTTTGTTTCGGACATTACCGTGAAAGTAACATAAAATGGGGCTTGTGAAATGGAGGGATGGGAGAATGGAGATGTAGGGGTTGGGAATTTAGAAAGAAAAGGGTGTGATCAAGGGTGAAGGTGGGATGGGGATGCGGGTGAGGAGGTTTGCAAAGAGCAGAGACCAGAAAGAATGAGAGACAAGAAATTATCGTCAAAACATCTACCTTCAGACTTAAATATGAGGACTGTCTAGCCAACCGTCTCCAAGTTCGTATTGCCCCCATGCATGGTTTCCGCAGTATGCGACTGCAACTCTTTGTCGCGAACGTCATTTTCGTCCTTATTAATGCTTGAATCTCCTTGTGGAGGCACAGTGGCCTGCTGGACGCTTCCCGGCTCTACTCCCAGTCCTAGATCTCGATTAGGGCGAGGGGAAATTGCATTGTCATTGGATGGCTGCTGGGTCTTTTTCAATTTTGTCGCTCCCTCAAGATGTTCGTGACGGCTGCCATTTGTATTTTCGTCGTCAATCACGGCATCGAGGCTCCTGAAATTCAATACGGGCTCAATGGCCGAGTTAAAATTGGGTGTGCTGCCAGAGCCTATGAGTTCCCCACATGCAGATCCCACCAATGATGAATTGGAGGACGAGGAGCTCGAAATATGTCGGAGATGCGATCGCTTTGCTGCTGCAGCTGATGAAGGGGCGAAGATGGAAGAAAGGTCATCATCAGAAGTCTTTAAGCTTAGCTTTGGGAGACCGGGTAATTGGGTGTCGGTATGTGGAGGTTCAGATAAGGACCCCGGACGATCAACAGCCTTTCCTTTGTCGCTCGATGGTTCAAGAACAGAAACAGGGGGCGAAAGCTCACGGCCAGTTCTGACAGCTGTGTTACTTCCAGTAGCGTCCAGAGCCACCGAGCTAGGGTTATTGCTGTAAAGGCCGTTTTTCCTCGCTAATTTTTCTGCTCTTTTAGCTTCCCTCTCTCGCCGTTTGGCCTCTTTTTTGGCTTCTTTCTCTTCCTTTTTGCGCCTTTCTTCTTCAGAGGCGAGGCTCAGTCTTATGGCTTCCATCATCATCATCTCTTCAAGTTCGTCCATCCGATTTCGTCTGGAGCTTGCACGTGCAGGCGCTAAATTTGACGTGCTTTCCGCAGGGGAATCATTTTCACGATCTGCAGCAATGGCTCGTCGCTCCGCCAAGAGAGCAACAGAGCCGGCTTGGTTAGTTGAATTATCCGACCCATGACCAGTTGTTCGTCGCAACATACGTCTACTGCTGCTTCCCATACCTCTAGTTTCAATGGGATTATTCATTGCATTAATATACGCAGCTGCATGCAACGCAGTTGCAGCAGCGGATCTCCTAGCAGCTTGTGCCCGTGCTGTTTGGAGTTTGTGAGCCCAATCGGGCCGAATTTTGTCGGTCATAATAACAGCTGGAGAATTTGCAGATAGAGAAGTGGCGCGGCGTCGAGTGGTTATCGAATGACTATTAGCATTCCCAGACACGAGGGATGATGTGGAAGACGCTGGAGAGAGGAGAGTCTTGTCCAAGCTGTTGCTGGGGATATAGCTAAGACCCCGTCGGAAAGGGGGCGGTGTATAGGAAACACCAAAATCCGGCTGTACGCAAAAAGGACAGCCTGCTGGCTCGGAGATCAGTTGTCCGTCTGGTCGGTCAGGGGATGGTGAGTTTGGATCCCGTTGTTCGTGTTCAGGGAGGTGCGGATCGGCGCGTTTGATTTGAACAAAGCATTCCGAGCAGATCCATTGATCACAGCATCTGGTTCTATTGAGATATGGGGGATAGTAAAGGAAGCATATCGGACATTCAATTGGGTTTTTGTAGAGGTACGCCTCAATAGGTTGCCCGTTAACAAACGGATCCTTGGGTAGCTGTAGCTCTCGAGGGGACATTTCGCCTGGTGAACTATGTTTAGACGATGCAGTCAGGGATGCTAAAGTTTTAGCCCGTCCACGAAAAAGATGTGCACCTGGCGAACCAGAAACGCCAGGGGAAAGCTGAGGTTGAAGGGAAATGGAAGGAGATACTGGATGGGTAGTGGAAGATAGATCGGAATTGTACGACTGAGACCTGGATGTGATGGGAACTGTCAAGTTGTTAAGATTTTGGTCGGGTAAGTCTTGATCCTCTGGTAGCCGAGGTGGAGTGAGTTTATATTCTAATTCAGGGGGTATTTCGTCAGGAGCAGGAATCAGAAGCCCTCTAGCGGCAGCCATAAGTTGGTGCTCCGTCCATGAGTCCGAAAACTCCTCTAAACCCTTCCAGAATGGGGCAAGCCTTCGCTCAATCTACATGGAAAGTTAGTCGGAAGGATAAAGCTGTAAATATATATATATTTAAACGGACCAAACAGGACGCAAAATGTTGCCAATAAAACACATACCATTAATTGACGCACAACTGCCTTATTAAAATCCTCAACACCAGTATAAACTCCTTGTGTCACCAAATAGCCACCATCCACGTGCTCCTCCTTCATGCTCCGTTCTCGTTCCTTAATCCTTGCGGCACGTTCTCTTGCTAGTCGCCTAGCATCCCTCTCCTGTTTTGTTTCCTTTCGTTCAACGAAAGAGTCTCTATCGACCGCTGGTCCGATCCCTAGAAAGGAAAGATCCGGTCGACTCCCACGAAAATGCCTCGATGAAACCCCAGGTTGTGAACTCTCCGGTTGATTATGAAAACGGCCAAGGCCTCCGAGCGCAACAGCACCACCGGATGGACCCCGTCCATGACCATTTCGCCCGGATGTTCCCGCCGGGGGCCTTGCCTCTTTGGTAGCAGTATTTCCCATAGCGGAACAATGAAGATGGTATTTAGAGTAAGTTGAAGCAGAGGATGCGGCTTCGACAGGACGTATCCAATCAGGCTGAGTGGGCAGTGTAATGGCCTTTCACTGAGAGATAGCTCACGTTGTCGACCGGGAACCTAGAAATGGGTGACTGGAGGGGTAATCAGACCCGTCGATGGCTGGAACATTAAGAATAAAAATCCGGCCATGTGAACGACAAATTCTTCAGCATTAACAAGGGAATGTGAAAGAAGACATGATAAGCTCGGGGAGACGTGATACGGGTTGGGCTTAGGTCATGAGACGAGCTCTAGCTTTGCCTGCACCGGAATGTGAGATACGGCTGAGCTTGCGACAACGGCGAACCCGGCAACACTGCACAGACACACAGTGACAGCAATGAGGAGAGCTGCATCAACCGCAGCAATTTAGGAAACACACACGATGGAAACTCCAGCGTTGTCGCACCCAGACACTCCGGATAACTCGGCGGTGCTAGTGGTGAGCATGTCAATGTTGGAAGTGGTTCATGGCTGAGAAGTTTGGTGCTTGCCTCAACCTGGTTATTCTGCCGCTGCCTGGAGTCCCGATTGGGTAATTTAATACCCACCGCCAGAACAGCGGATGCCAAGGCGTAAGTTACAATACAAGGCGTCTTATTTATTTCATTATTTCATTAGGCTATCCACAGCTTCAACACGAAGTAATTGCCAAAAGAACACAGCGGCGGCAGTGGTATCGGCAACACAGATACAGGCATGAAGTCGCAATGGCAAGCGCCTGTACGACTCGTCTTCATATCTCTCCGCTAACGCCAGAGTTGCTCCAATCTATCCTCCGTTTAGCGGCAGTTGAAGCTGCGACTGATATTTCCTTCCACTCTGTGCAAACCTTCCCCGAGAACAGCTACGGATTTGTCAACCTGTCGAAAATGGAAGCGGAGAAGGTAGCGAAGAAGCTGAATGGGACCATCTTGAAGGGGAAGAAACTCAAAATTCACGAAGCGCGTCCGTCCAAATGCCAGCTGCCAGATAGTGAAACCGTCCCAGCTCCCAGCTCCACCTCGCCTCAGTCTAGAATTGAGAAGGCTTCCAAAAAACGAAAGAGTACAGATAATATTGTCGGTGGGTTTGAATTGCCTCAAGGTCGACATGTAAAACGTGGTTGGACAGAGCCCGCAGGCCACGCCAAGCGCAGTCGCAAACCGGATGAAAAAGGAAAGCACAAGTCTCGGCCGTCGAAATATATCGAGAAGCCTGAATGTCTGTTCAGGGTTACAGTGCCTCCAAATCGGGCTGATATCACCAAAGAGAGGAATAAATCGTCAGAGAAGAAGAGAAGCAAGCACCCGAAAAAGGGAGTGGTTGTGCATGAGTTTGAGAATTTAACTACAATCCCGAGTTTTTTCAGAACTGGTGAGAAACCTTCAGAATCCAGCCTCACCAGCGAGTATTTGGATGGCAAGGGCTGGTTGGATGGCGCAGGCAACGTGAAAGAGGAGCCTGTTGTTGAAAAGAGACCTAGAGTGAAACAAGCACCAATGGAGTCAAAAAAATTCCGGGAAAGTAAGGAGGACCTAGCGGACAGAGCTACCCCGCGGGTACTGACTTCCGGTGAAGCGGACAATGATGAGACTACTTCTAGTGGATCTTCAAGTGAAAATTCTTCTGAGGAAGAGGACAGCGATTCAGATGAAAGCGATAAAACAGGCGCTACATTCTCGTCCCCCTCGTCTTCTAGCGTAAACGACTCAGCGGTGTCATCTTCCTCTTCAGAAAATGGTGCAGGGGATGAAGAAGATGTGCAGAGCGAAAGTGACGCACAAATCAAACAACCAAATAACACCCTAAAAACCATTACCCGACGATCCATCCTCGTAACTCCCAGCAAAGACTCCACGAACCCAGCCGTCACTAGGAAAGTAAGTCACCCAGCCCAAGACTCCAACCTGAACCAGCCACCGGCAATGTCCACAGAAGTTCATCCCCTGGAAGCGCTTTTCAAACGTCCCGCCAAACGACGGGGGCCCAAAGATTTGGAAACACCCTTAGAAATAAACACTCAATTCAGCTTCTTTGGCGAAGGATGTGGCGATAATGATGATATTGAACAAGAAAGAGATGACCACGCCATTACCACCATGGAGAATGGCCATAATCACTTCTCCCTCGATGCAGGAGAGCCCCAAACCCCTTTTACGAAACATGACCTTATGTCAAGAACAGTACGAAGCGGCGCACCTACACCAGACACTACTGCGCCCAACAAGAGTAGATTTTGGGGTGATTTTGATATTCATCAATACGGGAACAGTGATGGAGCTGAAGTTGGTTCAGCTACTCCCTCAAAATCAGCCGAGACTGTTGATACTGCCCCTACCGAGAAGAATAAGGAAGAGGAAAAGGATGAGAGCGAATTTGCAAAGTGGTTTTGGGAAAATCGGGGCGAGAATAATCGGGCGTGGAAGAGGAGGCGGCGGGAGGCGGCGAAAATGAAGAGGCAGAGGGAGAACAGGCAGAAAGGGATCAGGGGGAAGTAGAATGAATGGAGGGGACAGGGCCGACAAGTTCATAATTCTACTCTTTTTTCTATTCTCAGTTTCATCCCGCTCAATTTCAATTTCCCCATACATATGACTTGTTATTTCTATGCTTACTGTTGGCATTTTTTTGGCGAGGAGTCCACATGCGCAGAGTATACACAGGCTATTCGCACTAGCATTTCCCATCGAGAAAATAGAATTGAATGCTTTTCACCTGTTTATTATTATATTTCTTACACGTCATGCCGGCTTTGCTCCTATCTCCTATAAACTACAATTCCCTGACCTACTTGCGAACCTTAGGTAGAACCGTGGGGATCAATCCCGAAGTCGGGATCGGCTAAGGGACGACTGCCGAGAGCCCACGGCATATCACATGATGAATCGCCAAGCCACCAGGCTCTGGTAACATCACATCAACTGATTGATATAACATGAACATACATCGCCGTCATGATACCACGAAGTACATTCCTTATTCTTTGGCTTTTTACTGTGCCTCTCACTTCTCTTGTTTCTGCATCCAGTATGTAACTCCCTGTCTTGGCTCTTTTACCTCTTCCATCGACTGTTCTTCAATGCTAACTTGCTAACTCTACCACCTCTGAGCAAATAGCGCATACTTCATTCTGCAAATGTACCTGTTTCTCCAACAGCACAATCATCCAACTTGGACTCCCCAAAGCGGAAGCTATCTCCCCAGCGTCTGTCAGATCGTTTTTCCTGCCTCGAGATGACCAGGATTCTGAAGGCAACAAAAATGATCTAGAGAAGGGCGATAAGAAATACAGGGCACTAAACTGTAACGATTGCAATCGCCGATTTTGCCTAGAGTATGGGCTTCCCAAGTGTAAAGGGGCGAAGGAGGAGGATGTTGTCGCGTCTTGCTTCCGTAAGTGCTGCGAATGTTTTCATCCTGCTCGTGGTCACAAGTTTAAACTCCTCCGGGGGAATAAGCTTATCGCAATCTTCTTACTTTGGATACGACATACGTCGATCTCTGCAAAAGCGGCGATGGCCCTGACTAGTTTCTTTAGAGCGCGACTCCAACAAGGACAAAGCTGTCGTTTTCATTTTCATTATAGCAACGGCGGGACTATTGGTATGGGCAGCAATACAGCCGTGGGTAGAGAAATGGGTATTGGTAGGTGTTCCCCCCTTTCTCTGAGAATACTAAGCGCAAAGAAAGACGTTTCCTTTACTCGAGCGGGTGCTAACTTGTTATTCCCATTTGGCAGGCCGTAAAAGAGCGAAGATCGTATCTCCCAGTTCCGAGTCAAGCTCAATAAATGGCTGAAAACAAGCCATATACGCGATTTATATTGGAATTTTTGGTTTTGGAATACCATGTTAGGTTGGCTTTTTTCAATATGAAATTTTATTTCTTCAGGGTTTTTAATTTTTTTTTTTTTGTGTCGTGTTTTGGAAACCCATTACATCGTATACCTATCTAGCAAACGGTTAGGGTTTTACTTCTTGAGAAATGACCAGGAATTTCAGTACGGATATTTTACTCGCTTTTTTAGTCAGTTTTTATTGAATCGGCTTTCCTGGTAAAACCCCAAGCCCTCAAGATTTCACTCGAGAACCTGGTTTGGACATCGTTCTTGGTTGGGGACAAAGGTGATATTGTGCTGTGTCCGGAAGACTTTCAATACCCACACCACCATAGGCTGAAACAATAGGTGTTCAATTAATTCAATTCCTACTCCGTAGTTTATCGCAACTCTATGTATTACCATTTTTCGTCAAACTCGAAAATTTTTCGGTGGCGTTGACCAGAACCTTCGTTAAACCATTGGCTAACTTTCAAAGTACCAGTACTTCAAGTACTCTCTCGCGATATGGATATGCGGGCTAATGGACCATGCTTGACAGGTACCTGGTACTTGACCTTGTGTCGATCGACTGGCAACTTTGGTACGGACCAAAGAAAGCTTAAAAGAACCCTGTGACAGATTGCTTCACGCTGAGTTTATTTTGTGGTCAACAAAAATCGCTCCACACCCTCTTGCTCCCGCATTCTATCGTGCTCGAAGTATTGGGGACCTGAGGCCCAACTCCAGACATTAAAAAGAGAACTTCAGAGCGAGACCCCGATGTGTTCCCCCTCTTCCCATCGCAAGGATTAACCGGAATTTGAAGTTAGACAAGAGTGCTGGATTCGTGTGGAACGGGTAGCCGTAAGGATCAAGTTAATCCCTCAAGAATATGAAATTAACGCGTCAGGCGTGACCAAACGCCTCCATCTCCGCCAACGACGCGGCAAATACTACCACTACACCCGCTGTGATTCAGCACGATTCCCCCGATGCAGCCTTTCCTACAATTCAACTCTTTATCCTGGGTAAGTGTAGCTCCCATCCTTGTGTGGGGTTCATCACTTTTGTTGTTTTCCATCGTGCGCACTGACACTTTTGTCCTAGCATTATGCCGCCTGGCCGAGCCCATCGCCTTAACCTCCATTTTCCCTTACTCGTGGATTATGGTTAGAGACTTTGGCATAGGCCTCCCGAGCAATGCCTCATTTTACGCGGGGATTCTTATTTCTGCTTTTTCTCTGTCGGAGAGCTTGACAGGAATGTTCTGGGGTGGCCTCTCTGATAGAGTTGGCCGCAAGCCAATCCTGCTCTTCGGTTGCGTAGGTACCACGCTTTCCCTGCTTATTGTCGGGTTTCCACTAGTTTCTGGGTAGCACTATTTGGGAGGGTCCTCGGTGGCATTCTGAATGGGAATATGGGCGTTATCCAGACGATGGTAGGGGAATTGGTAAAGAGGCCAGAACATGAACGTAAGATTTTTCTGTCATTTATTTTATTTCAAGTGTATTCACTCTTGAAATATGTGCTCCTACGGCTAACTGTGTTCTCCCACAGCCCGTGCTTATGCTGTTATGCCATTTGTCTGGTCTATTTGGTACTATTATCGGTCCTGGTAGGTTTTATACACCAATAATCCGATTTCTTCTTGGGCTTGGATGTTTAAATACTGATTGACCATCATTGTAGCTATTGGAGGCTGCTTCGCAAGACCCGTCGACTCCTTCCCGGAAGTATTCTCGCGTTCTGGGATTTTTGGGAAATTCCCTTATCTTCTTCCCAATGTTATTTGCGCTTTTCTGCAGCTTATGAGTATCATTGCAGGGTATATGTTCTTGGAAGGAACTCATCCTGACCTACTAAGGGGCGCCGCTGCTGTCCAGCATCCCCACGATTTTGACGAATTTGGGGCACCGCTGAGTGCAGTTGCTACGGCAGGCTCTACTGCTCACGCCTCAGCTGATCTACGAGTAAAGTCATACGGGACCTTTAATGACGTCGACATGCACCAGGACGAAGAATGGGATGTTAAACCGGACGGCAAGTCATACGAATGTTCTGCCGCCAAAAAAACAAAAGTTTTCACGTACCGCGTAACCATGCTTGTGATTGCATTGGCGATATTCACCTATCATTCCATGACTTACGATCATCTACTCCCGATATTCCTCCAAGATGATAGAACCGGAACAGCCTCCATACTCGGGAAATATGTTCTGAAGATCCCCGGCGGCCTAGGTCTTTCAGTCCAAACAGTCGGAATGATCATGGCTGTTAATGGTGTAATCGCGCTTCTAATCCAAGCCATAGTCTTTCCACTCCTAGCAGAATGGCTTGGGGTTTGGAACGTCTTCGCGCTCGTCACCGTTTTGCATCCAATCGCATACTTCATCGTCCCCTTCCTGACATCTCTCCCGCAAAAATTGCTCTTCCCTGGGATCTACACCTGCTTGACTATCCGCAACTTCTTCTCCATCCTGGCCTATCCAGTCCTGTTAATCCTCATCAAACAAGCCTGCCCATCACATTCCGTAATAGGTAAAATCAACGGCCTCGCCGCTTCCGCTGGTGCAGCGTGTCGAACAATCGCCCCACCGATAGCCGGGTATCTTTACAGCATTGGCTCGCGAATCGAGTTCACTGGCCTCGCATGGTGGGGTAGTGCAATCGTTGCTATTGTGGGAGCTTTTCAGCTATACTTCATGCATGGGAAAAAACACACGGCGGTGTCGGTTACGGCGCCATCTGTCTTTCTTCACCATCCTCATCAAGGGGAAGAGGAGGTACCATTAATCCCAGAAGTTATCCATGTTACTGTACATGATAACACTTAGCGGGAACGTCCCTTTGTCTTAATTATACTTCCCTCTACCCCATATATTCTCTCTCTCACAACACCTTTTCGTTGATTTACCATTAACATGTCTTTCCACACTATAACACAGAGAGTGATAGGATTATTTATCTTTCACCGGCGGCGCTAACTACCACTTGCAGGTGATGGATTAAACGATATCTAGTGTTATTAGTGTTCTTAAAGAGAGTGTTAATGAATATTTTACGGTAACGATTATATGTAGTATATATATTTTTTCATCCTTGTCCTTTCCATTCTTACAGCTTGATTTGATACTCCCCATTTGCCAGACAAAACCCTAACTTTTGCATCATCGCTCTGGAGTAAATTTTGAAACAGAAATAATATGATTTTATTTCAATAGTTAACTACATATCTCATCGATATAACTTGCAATTTAATTCTAACAACTGGGTGGATGCTGCGAGCACCGATAAATAGATTTTGACGCGTGATCATATTTTATAACCATTTTGCAATTTATACCAGTCCTTCAAGGTATCCCACCAAGGGTTAATTATGGTCTACCATAAAGGTAGCTTGATTGAGGAGTAAGTTATAGGCATCCATACATTACCATTTCGATATTTTGTGGATTTTTCACGTTCCCAAACCCATAAAAATCGTGCTAGATCATAAGTAGTTTAGCTTTGTTTACTTCATTGCTCTCCAGCACAACTGCCACAGCAACCACCACCGAATACGCTCCACGAAATATCTTATCACCGTCAACTTTTTGGCTGGATCACGCGAAACAACCACACAGTTTCCCTGCCTCATTGAACCCGTGGAACAATCATATACAATTTAGAGTTTAAGAGGAACTCGGTTTTTGTAATATTTGCCTTCCAATGCCTTCGCTCAAGTCAACTTTACTGACGACGCTAGGTTCGAGCAAGCAAAAAACGAAAAATATCCACACGAGGTGCAGACTGGCCCTCGAAGATTTGCTCCCAAGATATGGCGGAAACAATGGACAGCCCTCTATCCATCCTGACGCCTTCAAAACGAAATTCTCGCCCTCTGTTTTCTCCCGGCGCAAGTACCCCGCGAATGCAAGGCTCCCCAACTGTTAAACCCACAACGATCGAAAATGCCGACAGCACTACACCAATGAAAAGCCCACTTTACAATGATGAAAATAGGTTCCCTTCGGTATACGATGATTCTCCCGCCCGTTTAGAATTGGGTGGTCGTGGTGGGGATATGCTTTCCAGTGCCAGGAACGACAGCGCTCTAAGCTCGCCATTTCAACCAACCGTTTTTAGTGAATCCACGCATCTCTTTCGAACAGCGGAATCTGGTAACTTTCGTATGGATGAACTGCAAGAAGAGAAATTGGATAGTCGGGAGCTCATGCATAGTGTTGAAGAAGCGAAGGAAGAGGATTTACATGGAGATGCCGAGCTTCCTGCCATTAAGGAGGATATAGTTGGTGGCGATGACGATACACATCCGCCTATTGAGGGTGCTAATCAAGAGTCACACGAGACAGAAACCGACACTAGTATGTTCGACCGCCAGTGCAACCGGACTAACTACGGTGAGCTATCCAACATCACAACACAGGAGACAAATAACGAAAGCATGAGCACTATCTACCAAGGTGGCTTGGCCGATAATGTGGCGATGGTGGACAATGATGGTGGGAGCGATCGTTACACCTCGTATGATCAGGACGATACACGCCTGAGCACTTTCTCCGCTATCCCCAATATCGACATGACTACTTTTGATCAACTGAGACGAGACTCACCAATGAAGAGGATGAGAGAATGCTCCGTGAGTCCCCATAAAAATGTTCGCGTCGCTAGATGTCCGGACGACATGGCTGAAACTCCTAATACAATCAAGAGGAGAGGTATTTTTTCGGAGCAAGATGGAGGTACACAGACACCTGGCCGAAATTACCCTCGTCGTGACAGCCATATGAGTTATACCGAAATTACAAACCAGATCCATGCGTTTTCCCGCGCCTCATACGCAGCACAGGGCGGGTACCATTCTCCATCTCGTCGACAGTTTCGATTTTCCCCAGCAAAATCAACAGCTTCCGGACTGCGCTCCCCGTCCAAATTCTCCTTACTGGACTTAGATATTCCCCCTGCTCCTACTCCTCGCTCTATTCCTAGTATTACTCCTAGAGAGTTAGAATCGTTGAAGTCTTCGTTCCTTTCGGAAATATCATCACTAAAGGCAACACTTAGTGGAAGAGATGCTGAAGTTAAATGTTTGAAAGAATCAGTTTCGGATGCGGAACGAAGGGTCGGCGAAGTATCAGAGGAGCTGAGAAATGAATCGGCTCGGAGAGAAGCCGAACAGCAAGAATGGGATAGAAGGGGTAAAGAGATGGAAACAGTGTTACGGGGCGTCAGGGATGAAATTGTTGATGCCGAGCGTGAACGTGAGAGGCTGAATAGGAAAATTGAGGAAGGGGAAAAGTGCAAGGAGAAATTGGAAGGTAGAGTTGTGGAACTGGAGAGCCAGCTTTCTGCCGCAAGAAATGCAGCAAATTCCCCTCCTAGCGAGGATGATAGGAAATCTGCCGAAGAAACTGCGAAAGAAGTCCAAGATGCTGTCGAGAAGGTTGCTCGGGAATTGCATGCACTTTATAAAGGAAAGCATGAGACTAAAGTTGCGGCTCTCAAAAAGAGTTATGAAGCACGATGGGAGAAACGCGTTAGAGAAACAGAAAGGAAACTGAAGGAAGCATTGGAGGAGAATGAACGCTTGAGGGCAGAAAAGGATTCTAACAATTCTGGTGCGGAAGAGGGGTTCTGCGGAGAGGCTACATTTATTCGAGAGACCGAATCTCTGGAAGCAGAGAAGCGGGTTCTTGAAGCTCGTGTTAAAGGACTAGAGCAAGAGATCATATCCATTAAGGGTGATTGTGAAACCCTTCGATCTGAACTGAAGCAGGAACGTGCAGAAAAGGGGGAACTCGTTGCGGCTGTTGATGAGTGGCTTGCAATCCAGCAATATCAACACCAGCAGCAACACCATCACCAAGATGAGGAACAAGCCGAGGAAGACCAAATGGTCCAAAACGAACAGGATGAACTACTGCAACAACTGCAACAGCAGCGGCCGGGACGAAAACTTCCCGAACCACCCATGTCACATCAGCGTTCGCTTTCCAAAGACGAACCACCCACCACACGATCGGATAGCAGCGTCGAAAATTCAATCCAAAAACCAGGAAATGAGAATTACTCTGGCCCCAGTACTAGTAATATAGGCCGTATCCAAGCTCCTTCATCTTCCTCATCTGCCATTCGGCCACGTAACATGGCTGCAGCTGCACAGCCATCTGGAGGTCCAACGCCAAGGGTTCCTAGATTTGGAATGCCGCCTCCTCATCATTCGAGGGGAAACAGTGGGAGTGGGAAAGCCGGAGGTATTCCTGCGGCTGGGGCGGGGAGGAGTGGGATTATGAGCTCGATTGAGAGGATGGGGAGAGGTGCAGGTGCTCTTTGAACATTTTTATCCAAAGTCGTGTTGCTTGGATTGGAAGATCATGGAGGGATGTAATTGGCATATTCTTTTCTTTTCTTTTCTTTTCTTTTCGTTTTCATATTTTATTAGTTCTTTATGTTTATGTTTATGGTTCATGATTTCCTTTGTTTTAACGAGAAATGGTGATTGATTTTGTGATGTCGTTTTATTTGCCCTGTTTATGTGAATATCAAAGAAGATATGTTATGGCCCATGCCCGTTCCATTTTCCTTTCTCTTCATCAATTCCTATTTCATTCTTCATTTTGTGATGTGATAGATATTTTGTTATGAAGGGTTTTGGTGGTTGGAGGTTTTCTATGGGTCTGTAACTGAATACCCGACAAAATTATGTCTATTAGAGACGCTTCAACATTTTATGTTTTTTTTTTTTTTCTTTTATAGGTGCTCTTTGTGTGAGAGTAGATTAGCCTATTGGGGATGTTATTTACATTGTTAGGATAGAGAGTTCAATTTATCTGACAAATAACTTATGACTACGCTGAGACAGGAAAAAACATGGATTATTGTCAAGGGAAGTATTATCCAATAGCAAATGAGAATTTAAAATCTCGAGGGGGCATAATATAAATTAAGAACAAGATATTATGGAGGAGCAAAGGCGAACGGATCAGAGAAGACCAACAAGATGCATGGGTTATGGTTGTGTTGCTGATCCACGAGAGCAGTTTGATTTGGTCTTACTTCGAGTCCTTTTTCGGCTCCTTTTGTTTCTCTAACTTAATGACATGACTCACTTCTTCCGCGATGTCATAGGCAAATGGATTTCTTATCCAAGGTAGCGTTGGCAGGCGGCCTGTCATCGCAGGATGGGGTGTTAGCCAAATTTTGTCGTGTTTGAAAGCCGGCTGATATGATGAGAGCTCACCCATGATAAAAAACACGAGGTACAACAGCCATTCCTCAAAGATGTTCAAGTTTCTCTTCTTATTCTCCATTCTTTTCGACTTCGTGAGAATATCCTTAACCCGCGGCTGGCGGATTTCCATGTACTTTTTCGAAGTCTGCGAAATCGCGCCCGTCTCCGCTTCCGTTATCGCCGCTGGCTCCTCTGGAGATTTGCCATCGTATGCTTTCCTCAAATAATGGGCCAGGAACATCGTGAAACACTCTACATCCTCCAGCGCCTGCGACGTTCCCTGTCCAGAAGTTGGGGGCAATGTGTGCGCCGCATCTCCAATCAACACAACCCCGTCACGCTCCCATGTTGGCAAGTCAGGGGTCGTCCATACAGGATACATCGTTTCGACATTGACACTGCTGATAATCTTCTGGATTACGGGGTTTCGCCAGTTACCATGCCGCTTCTGCAGGTCTTGCTTCACGGCTTCTTTATCGATGGTCTTGGGGTTGGGGCATTCGTCAATCTCGTATGTGGACCACCACATAACGGTCTTTCCAGGAGGCATCACTCCTTGCGGTATGTGTCGGTTAGGAGCTTCAGGACTGGTGTCTGAGGGAGCATAGCCAAAGAAACCGTTCCCTCCAAACACAATAGTCATGGTGCCTGCTTCGACATCTGGCCTGACATCGGCCAGGGGCACAAAGCCACCAATACCAACAATTCCCCTATGGAAAAAGAATATTAGATGGATGTTAGATGTGGGGAGGCCTAAAAACTCAACTGGTAATGTGGAGGGTACGGATCCTGAGTTTCGCCAGGAAAGAGGGCCTTCTTCGCCACGCTCCTCAAGCCATCCGCGCCAATTACAAGATCCGCCTCCACGTCTGCGCTCCCATCCGCGAATTTGATTGTATTTGGTCCATTCGTATTTGATACGACCTCCGCGACACGTTTAGTCACAATAACTCCATCCGGAATGCGACTCCGTAGAGTCCTCCAGATCGCATGTCTGCTCATGGAAACAGAATTAATCTCCGGATCAGAACCGCAGCGACTAGACATCCGCATCATCGTGAAGCCATAGGAGTTCATAAACTTCATTGCGGCATAGGGGTAACCGGCCCGCACAACGTCGTGGAAAAGTTCCTCATCCAGTCGTCGGAGTACCCTTAGCCCATTGGGGCCTACACCAAGACCTCCACCCACAACAAGGGAGGCAGAATGGGTTTCGCCCAGCGAATGCGGCGATTCAAAGTCCCGGGGTGTAGCGTAGGCTTCATAGATGGTATACTCGTGATCCTGGGATGGAGATAATGGCTTTGGGAGACGCTTTTTCAAGGAAAGATAGGCGGCGCAACCGCCAATGCCTGCGCCTATTATGGCGATTTTCATTTTTGTTTTTGTAGTGCGATGAATGGACGAGATAGATGATATGTTGAAACAAGATACTCTTCAGCAGGTACACTGGGGAAGTGCTGCCTCGGGCAGATGACTGAATATTTAATCGCTGAATTGTTGCTTTTTACTGTTAATTTTGCTGCCTGGCTTGTATACATTCTGCTTCGCACGCCTATCGAATCGTGCCCAAAGACGCCAGCGTCATGCAAGTCAACAACCACATATTTTGGCCATTTTAGTCAGGCTTCCATATATTGATGAAAGAGGTGACAGGGTCAAATAGGAACTCGCTGGCTCTCCGAAAGGTGAGTGGCTAGGCAGCAGAAATACCCGGCCGGGAATGGGGCCATTTACCTGACCCTAACCTAACCCTAACCCTAACCAACCCCTTAAAATACAGCGTAAGTTAACATCGACCAACTCAATCATCAACCCCCCATCAATATCCTGATGCCAAAGACAATCAACGCAGGACAACGGCTTGCTGTCACGGCAGACGCTTTGCCCTCAAGAACAATGCGCTAGAGTCCCTCGGTCCTGAGTCTTTCTAGTTGACACGGTGTGTGGAAAGATGAGTTGATGGGTTATTTTTGGGGGAGGGTGTCATGAGCTCCATGCCATTGTAGGGTAATCTGAAATCAGGATCTATACGTAGTGAATAGGATTATCAAATTCGGGCCACACTCATGGCCCAATATATTGAGCAGCCCGCATTCAACAATGGTTGATATTTTGTATCACGCAGTAATGCCATACAATGGCCTAACCCACTCCTTACCGGGAAAGGTAGTTGTAGAAGTGGGTGGTGGCAGAATATTCTGAAGATTCTGCGATGTAACTGTCATCAGTGGCCAGTGGTTGCTCAGCCATAGATTGACTGCTCATTTCATTGTCCCAGGCAACATCTGCCTAATCGACAGCTAGATATCTAGTTTCGTCGTCTTATATATTATAAATCAGCAATTATGAGCGAAACATGCTTGTCAGCATCCATAATAGGCCAGCTAAAGGGAGGGCAAACAAGTTGGAAAAAAAAAAAAAAAGGACCGCCCAGAAAGCAAAAAGCGATATCGGGGAACAGTTTGCTCAGAGCACCTCGGCCGAGAAATTCCCCAACAGAACTGTTGCTATCCCCGACTGTCTCCGCAATCCATCCGCTAGTTCCCCCGCATCGTTCCCCTCAATGTTCACTATCATGACAGTTATTGTTGTATCCTTCTCTTGGGCAATAGTTCATCTACCGTTCTCCTGATCCAACGTTTATCGAGAATCGCTGGCGAATCAATAGACGTCTGCTCCAGTCCGGAGGAAATGGTACGAGTTTTTATCCTTCCGATGGGTAATATGTATGTAAGGAAAATATAATAAAAATAGCTGTGAGCGTAAATATAGGCTTCGTTGCTCACCAACCTACATTCCCTTGGACTAGCCGCTAGGGAATCCCAATCGTGCACATTTCCAATAGAGGAAGCTCGATTGTTTAGCACTCGTATAAAATAGGGGTTGAGGAGCATGGAGTCTAGATCAGCGGCATGCCGTTCTTGGTTGACACAGGGCGATAAATCCGTCAATGCGGAGGGGAGTTGTCAGAATCTGGCCTTTTTTTTTTTTTTTTTTCCGCTACAATCCTGCCCTACCCCGGCGTACCCAAATAAATGAGGCTATTTTAGAGAGCTGCTTCTTTTCCATTGTCTACGGACACCTGAGCAAATCATAACTTGCAAACCCCAGAGTGCTAGCGCATTCAGGGTGCCCTTGCGGCGAATACCGCGGCTTGCGGAACGGACTATTTCCGGACAATTGCGGAGCACGTTTTGCGAAGTTCTCCACGGTTTTGGGGTGGGCTTTAGCTAAGAATGATAATAATGTTGATGACATGAAGGCCAGCGTCTCATTTCTGGGGGGATGGCTCAGAAGTTCTTGACTATTTTGGACGAGTGGAATGCGCCACGCACGCGGGAGGGGCTTTTTGCAAAAGAAAATTGGAGAAAAGGGTTCCAACAGATAAAATATGGCTAGGTACGCTTCCACGAGATCGAATGAACTCCGCAATTCTAGAAAAAGTCAGAATTTTTCCTTCGTTACCGAGTTCTACCAAATTTTGTCAACAGCTTGAACTTTGAGCGGGATGAAAGAAATAAAATAGTGACCGTAAATAATTCACCGGAAAATAAGGTGGCCCTGTCCAAAGACTTAGTGGTCAAAGACACAGGAGCTATTTTAAACTTCACGAATACTGGGTCAATGCTCCATAAGGATCGCGTGGCTGGGGCATTAGACAGCACAAGGGAGGCATGTAACCAATCTTAGCCTGGTGGAGAAAATTCCCTCGAACTCCCTCCACAGCACGCTGAAGCAGTTGGTGAGAGGCCTTCCTCGATGGCTGTTGCTTGGGCAGTCTCTACGGGGCTAGCTACTTCGAGAATGGGCAATTAGGGTATACAGATCACGGGGGACTCCAGGCACTGCCCAGGTGGGCAACTCGCTCAACATGCGCAGAACTTCTATCTAACCTTTCAGCAGAGAGGGCGTTCTTGAAGGTGAGGAGAATGACAGCTGCCACCGAGCCCTGCATACCTAGGGCATGCCGCTAATATTATTAGTTGCGAGTGTTGTTGTTTGTCATTCTTCGTGCGCCTACAGTGTTGCCTCTCCCCGCTTTCTTCATCGGGTTCGCCCCTCGTAATCGAAAGCCAGTCGCGTGGCAGCGATGGATCTCCACAACAGGCTAGCCAAAAAACCTCCGTCGCTGAGCGTGATGGCTCGGATCAATGGGGTCTGGATGAACGTCTCGGAAAAATCCTTCCAAGTCCATTGCTGGGGATGTCTGTCGATAAAGTGATATCCGCCCCAATTCACGTTGTGAAAGCCAAACGAGCAACCTCGGCCTTTAGTCCAGTGGTTCGAACCCCGGGCTGGATGGAAAGCACCTCGATTCAAACTTTGTGTAGGTTGAGCAAACCAACATCTCGATCTCGAAAGTTCAAACTCGCACGTGTAGGGCCAGGGCTGGGATTTCCTGAGCCAAGGTTGCACAACAACTTGTTTCGTTCCACAATCTGGCCACCTGACCGCCATAAACTCGAAATGTGGTTCTATGACAAGGAGCTGCGACAGCAAAACAACTTTATATGTCGAAAATAATCATCAATGTCAAGCAGTCCTGCTATCCTCAACTCTCTATGAAATTACAATGATTGAGCAAACAGTAGCGCGCATGAGGAATGATAAATGATTTGCGGTTAAATTCACCCTCTTGGAAGAAGAGACATCCCGATCTGATATTCGCGCAGGGCAAGAAAACTGTATGCTGAGAACTAGCAACACATAATTAAGAATGCATGGCCCACTGAAAACTTAGTTCTTTATGTCCGGGGAACCAAGGTTGAACAGTTGTCCCTGACCCGTAACCTTGGAAGGGCACCGAACACCGAACACCATCAGTCGCAGCCCGAGGCAAGTTTCCCAGCTTGGCAATTTCCTGCGAACATTACTAGGAGTTATCGATTTCCACCAAAGTTTATTGGATGGCAAACCGGCGGGCAAAATCAATGATCAAAATATGAACGTTGCCACTTTAAACATGAATGGGAAATTCATATCATCATCGGCTGCCCAATGCGTAAGTTGGCGCAAACGGTCCGGCTCTCGGCATTTCATCACTCGAGCGCAATTCTGAGGCATGGAAATGATAAAAAATAGAATATTGGGCGCAAACTCAAACGGTTTTTACATTACTTAAAAGCTCATATACTGTAAGTCGCACATTTGGACATTATTACTAGTTCATGTCAGAGCCAGTCATGGTTGGCCATCGCTTGAGCCTTCCCAGGTAATGTGAACTTTTAGATCATGAGAACGCATCCTTGAGATGCCGGACCAGAACTTCGGCAAAAAGACATGCAAGATCTTGGCAGGAAAATTCTTTTCTCTGCCAACTACGCGGCGAAACTAACCACTAACCAGTTACAGTAAGCGGACTTGCTGCGTACTCGGAGGCGGGCTCTCGGCGGTTCATGTGGGGTTGACTCTGCCTGGACTTGGTGATTGGTGGTTCAACTCCTTTTCTCTCCTGTTGCAGGAATTCTGGGAAATTCTTAGTCCCATTGTCAACCCAGTCTAGCGTCGAGGAGTGCCCAAAAAGGCGCGCTGTTTCGTCATTTCGTGACTCCGTTTGCGAGCTTGAGCAGTCGTCAATTGTTCCAGGAGCTCGTGGTTTTGGCGCCCCGCCACAACCCCAGAACAACCTTGGAAGGTTCTCCACAGATCCACTGCGCATGGAATGAAGCCCGCAAGTCCCATATCTGATATGGGGAAGGCGAAAATGGCAAAGAGCTGTGGATTGTGGATTCAGCTTGGAGAACGAGCAAGCTTTGCACCGGAATGCACTGGCCTACATAAGAGCTCATTCCCCTCCCGACCTCTCCCCTTTTCGTGTATTTTGGCATCTTCTCCCTTACAAATCCAATTTGCGTTAGTTAGGAACTCTCCACCTTTCGCGTTTTGGGTTTTTGGAGAGCGTTATATTGGATCATATCATATCCTATTCACATTCGCGGTTCCTTTTTGCTTTCAGATTTTTCCTTCATAAATGAGTTGATTTTGGAGGCCGACTGCTAGCTTTTGAAAAGTTACCATCTCCTGCATACTACTCTGCCTATTGTACATTTTGCAAAGTTCCTCGCGATGGTCTCTATTGAGGCAGTGGAACCCCAGCGGCAGAATAAGCGGAAAGCCGCGGCTGCAGGCATTCAGACGACATCACGCGCGATAAAACGGCGAGCATCGAAGGCTTGCTGCTGTTGCAGGGCGCGCAAGGTCCGATGTGATGTGGTAGAAAATGGTTCTCCGTGTACCAATTGCAGATTGGACGAAGTTAAATGCGTCGTCACCGAGAGCAAGCGCAGAAAGTCAGTTTGCTTGCCCAAGAGCATAACCTCTGTATATAACTTGAATGAAAGCTTATAGAGATCGGCTCTCAGGAAATCCCGAACTGAGGGAAGTGCTTCAAAGCCGTCACAAGTACAATCCGCCAACACACCAGATGATTCCGCATTTGCCTTCAACACCAATAATGATGATCATATCAGCGCACCCATTCCTGATCCGCTAGCTCCGTTGTCCCCAAACCAACTCTCGGCTGATTTCGACCACGGCCACCACGTTCCGCACCTGCTATGTTCGTCTTTTATAACCTTCCTAGATATGACCTTACCATTTTATTAATGTTTTTGATAGATCAAACTCAAGGCAGCCGGATCAAGCATGAACATCGACAGCGCAGAATGTCAAGCATTTCGGCCCGTCCAGTTGCTCAATCCTTGCGCAATATGACCTCTGCTGTTCAACAATTACTTGATGTTGATTTTGCAGGCCCCATTTCCCCAAAAACCTCCCAGCAAGCTAAAGGCTGGCTGCCCAACTTTATTCGTCCTCTTCCGGCGAAGTTTCAGTCTGACGATATTGCGTACCTTGAAGCTAAGGGTGCTTTGACAATTCCGAGTCAGGGACTTCGCAAGGAACTTATGAAAAGCTACCTGCAATTCGTCCATCCGTACATGCCGTTGTTAGAATTGGATGATTTTTTACGGACCATGGCGCGGAATGATGGTTCTCTTCGCATGAGCCTTCTTCTGTTTCAAGCAACTATGTTTGCTGGGACGGCCTTCATTTCTATGAAGCACCTGATAGAGGCAGGATACGAATCAAGAAAGGAGGCCAGGAAAGCTTTCTTTCAACGGGCTAGGGTATGGAGAATTATATTTGTTTTGTTGTCTGGGTTTCTCACTAACCTATCTTTCAACTTCTAGCTTTTATATGATTTCGATTATGAAGCTGATCGGATCTCCTTGGTCCAATCCCTTTTGCTGATGACTCACTGGTATGAAATGCCGGATGACCAGAAAGATACTTGGCATTGGATGGGTGTGAGCTTATCCCTTGGACATACCATCGGCCTCCATCGAGATCCATCTACCTCCTGTATGGACTCTCGACGCCAGAAACTTTGGAAACGTGTTTGGTGGAGTATCTACACCCGTGACCGACTTATCGCCCTTGGGATGCGACGACCCACACGGATCAAAGACGAAGACTGCAATGTTCCTATGCTCACGTTAGACGATTTTGATATCCAGCCTCTCTCCGCGGAAGCTCTACAAATTGTTGGAGATTGTGAATTGGTCCATAACATTGATCAGCAACGACAGCTTGCATCCATGTTCGTGGAGAAATCCAAACTATGTCTTTGCATAAGTCATGTCCTTCGCGCGCAATATTCTATTCTTGGACACAAGTTTGGAGGCACGACAGAGACTACAATGATGTTGGTCCCAAAAAAGGCTACATCGGAAACATGTGAAGTCCGAAAATGTGATCAGGAACTGGAGGCCTGGCTGGCTGATCTCCCGGAAGCGGCTCAGTATCGACGCTCTTCATCACCCAGCTTTGCTAATGGGGAAGAAGTCCTTCATATCCATCGGGCATTGCTGAGGATGATATACCTCACAACCTCTAGTGCATTACATCGTCCACAAGTTCTTCCACCTACGCCATTCCCAACGGTTGAAACTGGGCTTCAAGATCTGTCCCGCAGCAAAGTCCGCTCTGCTGCAATTGAAATCACAGATATTGCCCAACGCTTGCATACGATGGACCTGACACGTTACCTCCCAACCTCTGGAGTCACCGTTCTGCTCCCTGCCGTCATCATCCACCTCCTTGATATCAAATCTAATGACCTCAATGTTCGATCCGCCAGTTTGCATCGCTTTTATCAGTGTATGCAGATCTTGCAAAGACTGAGAGAAATTTACGCCTCTGCAGACTTCGCAACTTCCTTCCTTGAGGCTGCCATTCGGAAAGCTGGTATTCAAGTTACTACTCAGGTTCCTCAAGGGCGACCGGTTCAACCAGGCGCAATTCGTTTCTCAACCGGACATGTCGATACCTTGACCCCGCCTCCAGACAGCATGACGGATAAAATTCCGGACTTCACATATCCCTCAGTTACGCCCAATGTTCACTTCGCACAGGTGGAGAAAAAACCGGATACTTTTTACACTTCAACTCCACCCCAATCCGTGGGAAGTGAAAACGGAAGCATTAACAACATCCCCCCGGATTTTTTCTCGGACGAAGCCCATGTCAACGGTGCTGAGGATAGTGATTCGTACCTTGCAGAATTCATGAATCTTGCCCACGATGCAGACATCAACCAGAACGACCTCGACGCATTGATAAATTTCGATGATACAGGTGCGAACTACTATGCCAGCGAAGATGTCGTTAATGGCATTGACCCCACAATTTCGAGCATGTCAAACGACAACAGCAGCAGATTCAGCCTTGATCACATCGACTGGATGCAAGACTTTCCTGAGAACAACAACAACCACCACAACATGGGTACAGACAATAATAATCACATGCAAATGGACTCTCATCATGGCCAGAACCCGTTGGACTCCGACGACAAAGCTGGGGAACAGGTCGCTACGTCCGACAGATACTCGAAGCATGCATTCGTGGAGAATGTAGGCGCAAACGCTGCGAGCCCCATGTCTCCTAACGGATCCGAGTCATTTCAACTAAGAGCAATAAGCATGCCAATTGGTATGGGCTTCAATCCATCGATTTGACCTAGTGTATGTGACTCATGTCCTGATATGCCAGCAATCCACAATCCTTAATGTAACGACACAAACTTTTAAAACTGTTTTCCGCATTTTTTTCTTCTTTTCCTATTTTTATCACGAAATATCAAATTAGACCTGGGTGTTTACACGGACTGGTTTGTTTTTATTCACTTTTTCTTCTTCTTTTTTTTGCTTGTTTGTGTGTGTGTGTGTATTTGTTTGCTTCATTTGTATGTCATTTGATTTATTATATTGCTGTATGATTTCTTCATTTCTCCCTCGCCTCTTCTTTTTTTCAGCCCGGAAAACTTCGGCGAGCCATGATGATTGATCCTTTTACTAAAGAAAATAATACACTTAATAAAAGTAACAAACGCCTTCGGTTGCCTTCTAGTTTCAAGCTGTCCCTGTCCATTTCCCCCTTTTTTTCTCTTGCCAACGTGGAAGGGAAGAAAGGGGGGTTTCCCATTAAATTTTATCACTTCTTAAGAATTCTATCTGCTGCTGAGTCCCAGGATGCAACGCCAAGTTCGAATTTCCTTCATCAGCCAGGGTTCAAACTGAAAGTTTTCCACAGCAGGTTGCTGTGTCACGTTTGTTAATCACCCTGCATCTCCCTCTCCTCTATTGCTAGAGACAAAGGCAAGGCACAATATACCCCCCTCACCCCTATTATATATCCAGTCTATACTGGAATATTGGAATATCATATTGCACCAGGGACGCGAGACCACGCTCCAGGAGCCAACTCCGACTCCAACTCCGGCTCCGACTCCGACTGACTCGACTGACTCGACTGACTCGACTGACTCCGTTGACCCCGACGGCGGATACCTCGCGCATATCCCATTTTGCTTTCTTGGAATCAAGACATGATCTTTGCCGAAGAACCCCCCATTCCCCATCCATTCTACTCAGTTCTCCTAATACCAAGGGGCGAGGGGAAATGAGCACGATGATCGGCGATTCCGGGCTCCCGGTTCAGAGGACTGTTTGCGTTGATGCGTTGATGCGTTGAATGTTGAATGCTGGATGAGATTTACCGCAGGACTATGAACTATTTATTAACTACTAACTAGTATAGGCTTATAATAGGCCCCTATAGCGCAGCTAACAACACCAACAACAACAACAACAACAACAACAACAACAACAACAACAACAACAACAACAACAACCCCCTTTCCCTTTCCCTTGCCCTCCCCCAATCTATGCGCGAAATGAGGTTGCGACCATGTTTATATATTATTCTCTCTCAGTCCTTGGGACTCGGTCTGTTCCATTTTTACAATTTTTCTTCCATATGCGTTGACAGGCAGTGAGTGAGTGGAGTGAATTGAGTGAATGGCCTTGCTCCCCTCCCTTCCCTACTCCTACCCTACTTACCCTACTTTACCCTGACAAGAGACACACACTCACACACACACACACACACACACACACATATATATATATATATATTTATATATATAGTATTTATTTTACGTACCGTAGCCGTAAGTTACGTACGTGCTTTCTTTAATGTAGTTACTTGTAGTTATTCATCTCATTACTTTCCTTTACTCACTTCCTATTAAAAAACATCAACATCAACGTCGACATCATCAGAGATCAGAGGGGGGGAAATAGAAGAATACTATATTCGAAAGAAAAGAAAAGAAACAAAAAGAGAAGAGAAGAGAAGAGAAGAGAAGAGAAGAGTTTTAAGTTCCCAACCCCAAGGGTCCTTGCACATTGCGCTTTCGTCTCCCACCACCACCACCACCACCACCACCACCACCAAACCACAATCTAAACCCCAATCCTAACCAACATAGCCCAGGTTGGCTGGTTGGTTGTTGGACTGACTGGCTGACTGGCTAGCTGATGATGATGGATTGATGAGGAAGGGGGGAGGTGTTCACTGTTCGCTGTTCGCTGATCACTGATCACTGATCACTGGGCACTGGGCACTGGGCACACAGATTCGCATTGCATTGCATTGCATTGCATGGCATATAGGCATCGACATCACATCGCATCAACATCAAGATCAAAATAGCTGCCCCGTTGTCTGTCCTGTACATCATCTGCCACCACCATGGAAAATCCTCTTCAAAACAACAAAGAAAACTCAAAAACCCACGCACACACAACCACATCCACATCTATCAACAAACCTTACAAGTCCCAATTACATCACGATCCATTCCAATCCCACACCCCGTTCAACACCACTCCACCGCCCGCTACACACACTTCACTCCCCCTCCACATCTTCCGACATCCTCCTCGCCATCCGGGTATTTAAACGTAAACAAAAATCATAAAAGAAAAAAAAGAAGCAAAAATAATTAAGTGTTAGGTGTCGGGTTTAGGTGGTAAGGTGTTAATTAAGATCTGCACCGGGAGGAAAAACCACGGCCCTCCCGCATCGCTGTGGTGCGACTTCCTCCAGCGTCTCGTCGAAAACTTGAGATCCTCCTCGATGTCGACGGTGTCTTTGATCTGAAGAGAATGATGGGCAGGCGATCAGATGGCTGCCACACAGAGACCCCAGTTGATC
>NW_001813973.1:876719-885190 GCF_000149585.1 Histoplasma mississippiense | reverse complement strand
CACATACACACACACACACACACACACACACAGAGAGACCAGTTGAGAGAGAGAGAGAGAGCGAAGGAGAGAAAGAGAGAGATTGTGCGGGAGGGATATGAGCGACAAGGAACGGGAAGGGTTGGGAACTTACTGCCAGGTAGCGGCTCCACCGGCGGATTGGAGACCTTTGTAGAAACCAGCGAAGTTGGCAAGCTTACGGCTGTTGTTGCTCAAGGCACCCATGAACCTGGAAGTTTCAAAAAGAAATATATCAGCAAATCTATTTTCTCACTTTTTTCAACTTTCGCCTTTTTTGATATTCCTTTCTGAAACCAAAGTGACGATGTAAACAAGAAGGGGACAAGGGTAAACAACTCACCAGTACACGCAGGTTTGATACGCAGCGTCGTAAACACCATAGAAGATATACAGGAACATACCACCAACGTAGTCGGAGTCCTCGAAATCGATACGGGGCGAATCCTTAGGGGCCGTATCCGCGCGAGTATACTGGCGTTGCCAGGCATAACCACCACCCCAGACGGCCAAGGTGAAGACGAAAAGGACACCCAAGCCAAGACGAGCACGAGTGGTGCGGCGAAGGGAGGGCGTATCCAACATGTATCCAAAGATGAACGCGCCAAACATCTGGGCGAGGTAGTAGAGGCAGCTGTTCAGGGCGCGGGTGCGGATGTTGAACCTGGCGCCGTTGACGTTGTTGAAGTGGTAGGCGTAGAACCAGTTACTGGCGATGAACATGGGGAAGAGGGCGACGATGTACCAGTCAGAGATCAGAACCTCGCCAAGGCCCTTGATTTCGGACCACCAGGATGGGTTCTTCATGACAATGACCTGCGAACCGTCCTCACGACGGACGTATTTGGACTCAACCAGGAAGAAGCAGAGAACGAAACCGATGAACATGAGAACCATGAAGGCGATGTAGGTTGCGTCACCAACGGCTCTGCCTTCTTTGACGTTCAGGGTTTGGAACAAAGGAACCTATGGATCAACCACGATTAATTCAAACTCGATGATGAAAAAACACGGCATAACAGAGAAAGAAAAAAAAAAAGAAACCTTACCAAGCCTCCAATGACACCACCCAAGTTGAAAATGATCCAGAACCAGGAAATGTATTTGCCCTTGGACTTCTCATCCGGATAGCTCATCATAACGGCACCCTGGGCGCACCACAAGCAACCAGCACAAGCACCCAACAGCGCACCGGCAAAAGTGAGGAAGCCCAAGTTTCTGTTGTGGTTGTACGACAACATAGATCCGACGTAGAGGAAGTAACCAAAGCCACCGAAGAGAAGGGTCCAGCGGAGACCAATACGATTGGCAATGGAACCTGCAGCGAAACCGACGACGGCAAAGGTACTGTAGAGAGCAGTGTTTCCGACGTTGATGGCATGGGAGCTTTGCTGGCCACCTCCACCCAGACCGTTCAGGGCGTTGAACATACCAGGGCAGAGGAAGCAGACGAAGGAGACGAGGAGCAGCTGCGAAGCAGGGGAGGCATAGTATGGAAGGGCGAACGATCCGATCTTAGGACGCTTGTACATCCATGGCTTTCCTGTGACTTCCGTGGCGGGCCGGACGATTTCCTCATCGACCGGTTTCTCGCTGTGGGGACCCAATTGCTTCTCACCGTGCGAAGACATGGCGGTGGTGGGAATTGAGTCGAAACGGAGCAACGACAAGAAACTAAGGTGTCAAGAGGGGTGTTGTGTATATCAGGATATATAGTAGCCCCCTTGAAGATCTGCGATCATCGAGTGTTAGCAATGGACAACTCAACCGCTTCCCACGCTTGGAAAAGGATAACAAAAAGGAAAGCAAGAAGAAAAGGTAAAAGAAAAGTACAGAGCAAAGACAGAAAGAGCTCTTATCTAGAAAGAGGGGAATACATGCGACGCTCAAACGAGCAAAAGATTGGAAAGGGCAATTTATGACAGCATGTCAGCGATGATGCAGGTCAGCACGGGGATATATAAAATAAACACCTTATTTGCCTTGATCGATGCCTGCAATCTGCGTGGGGATGAGACCGGGGGAAGGGGTGACAGTAGTAGGGAGTAATCTCAGTAGTGGGACTATGGAGACCCCAATTTCAACCACGCGTTTAACTAGTGAATTGATAAAATGAAAATTTAAAATAAAATAAGGTGTTGGATGCAGCAGGGGTGCAAGGAGCAAAGGAGAGGAGGAAAGGAGAAAAGGAGAAAAGGAGAGAGATAACGATGGCCTAACAAGGGAGAGTAGGGCTTGGAGATAGTGAGGAAGAGAGAGAGGATAGTTGTAAGTGCACAAGCTGCGGCACAAAAGCGTAGTCAAATGTTAAAAAAGAAAGAAAGCAAACAATACACTCCGGTGTTGAGATGTGTGTTTGATAACAGTGAGTGAGGGTATTTGAATTCAAAGGATTCGAGGCGCAGAAGAGCGGGACCAAGATTAAAACACAATCGATCCGACCTACCTAGTCCATATAGACACACACACACACACACACACACGCACACGCACACGCACACGCACACGAGGATTGAATGAACAATTATTCAAGATCCAATCCAAGAGAGAGAAGCAAAGGTTTAAAAGAAAGCAAAGATTAAAAAAATGGATCGACGGCACCAAATCGCACACACAGCACGCGATTGTGACCTCCGCAGGAAGCTTTGACAGCTGCTTTGTGGGGAAAGGGGGCTTTTTTTGGATAGAGGAAGCGGAGAGAAAGAGCGCGCACGAGGGAAAGGAAAAAAAAAAAACAAAAACAAAAACAAAAAAACAAACCAGGTTTAAAGATGAGCGTCGGAGGGGCAAGATATAATAACGTCCCCGGGATGGGGGGAGGGGAGGAGGAAGATAAGCAGCAGGCAAATCAGGCAAGCGAGCGATCTGAGTCCCCACGAAATACGTTCGAGACTAATTTAAAATGGAAAAAGTAAATAACCAACGGAGAGAGGAGAGTAAGCTGGGGAACAGTGAGCGCGTGAGAGCGAGACAGAGAGTGAGAAGCCAACCCCTTTGGCCAAGACGAGAGGCAAATGCAAAGGGTCGCAGTGGAGGGCCGTTGGCGTGGTTGCTGGCGTTGGCTGGCGGATGAGACAGTAGTAAAGCAGGTTTAGCAGAGTCACAGAGTCGCAGAGTTGCAGAGTCGCAGAGGATGATATGGAGCGGGCACCTGGGGCAACCACTAGCTAGCACGCGACAGACAGCCAGCAACGCAGGGTGAAGAAGGGGGAGAAAATGGCAAAAAAGGGAAAAAATGGAAAAAGGAAAAAAAGAAACAAAGAGCTGGGGACGATTGGAGAAAAGGCCCGCGGATGGCGGATGGCGGATGGCTGGTGGCTCGAAGAGACCTGGGGAGACCTGGAGGATGAGATTGGAGAACTGGGGGAAGACTGGGGAAACGGAGGCCAGGGGGAGGAGAGGGGTGACGATGGCGATGGCGATGGCGATGGCGATGGCGATGGGGACGGATGCACACAGATCAGAATCAGACAAGACACACGGACACAAGCAACGCGAGCGCGAGAAAAAAAAAGAGAGAGAGAGAGCAAAAACTTAGCGCGAGATAGCACTCGAGAACGCTTGAGCAAGCCGGGAGTCGCAGCGGCCAGTCCTTAGCCAGTCCTTAGCGGTACCACTGGGATGGATCAAGGTCAGAGGGGGGACTCATATGCTACATCCAGAATGGGGTCTGAACCACCAAAGCTGGCGACGGGGTAGCGATGGAAGCTGGCCCACGAAGTAACAGGTCACGGGCTAGTCAGCTAGTCAGCTAGCTGTGGAGTCCGTAGCAGTCGCAGGTCGCAGACTCGTAGACTTGATGTACTGTATACAAAGAAGTCGCAAGTACCCAGGACGTGCCCAGGCAGGCGAGATCAAACGGCGGAGGAGGATTCAATTTCCTGGATGGAGATTGGTGCAGGCAAGCAGTATAATCACGCTACGCGGAGGGATGTACTGTACGCTATTGCTTATGGAATAATAATCTCGAGCTGCGTTCTCTCTCTCTCTCTCTCTCTCTCTCTCTCGGATATCCTTCCTCTAGCTCCACGACGTGAGTGGTCCGAGGATGGCGATTCAAGGGCCGGCAGGGGTGGTTTTAATCACAGGATCGGGAAAAAAAAAAGAGCAACGAGAGGAAAAAAAAAAAAACTGGAGAAAAGCAGTGGCCCCAAGTTCTAGCCGGGAAATGGAAGCAGGGGATTGGGACACTTAAGGGGATGATGGCCAGCGACCATGGAAAGATGGACAGAAAGCACCCCGGACATGAAGCTTGCTCGCCAGCACTAGCCAGATGAGGATCGAGTCTGTTGTAGCTTACCCGACACTACGACGACGACGACTTCTGGCTCCCATGACAGCATTGACAGGCTCTACTAGTACACATCGCAAAGAGAAGTGGTTGTCAGATTAAGGATCGCAGGCCACAAAGCCACTCGCGGAAGTGGGTTAGATGGGTTAGCTCGCCGGGCACTTTGTTCCCCCTCAAAACGCTCAAAAAGCCAAAGGTTAAAATAAAAAAAGAACGACAAAAGGAAAAAAATGAGAAAAAGGAAAACCCCAAAAAAAAACCCAAAAGCCAGCCAACGATTGGCGCGTCTGGGGCCAGGAGGCGGCGGCGGGCTTACATCAGCCATATATCGGCCAGGTTTCGATTGGCGAGGGACGCCACGGCGGAAATTAAAAACGTCGCTGGCTGGAGTCCTTTCATCTTTTGCTTCTTCTTTCATGCAAGAATTCAGATACAATAAGCGGCGAGACGGTGGAGATGGATCGCAGACGCGCTATCCCCAGCCATGACGTTGTTACGCTGTATAAGTATGGAGAACCCGTGGAGTCACTGGTACTTACTGTGTACATGTCCAGAATATGTATAGATATTGATATATTCGATTCTGTCTGATCTGTATATGAACACAATCCAGCCTGGCAAAGTCTGCTACCCACGCACTGCTCGCTGTCCCGCGCTCCTTCGCTGCAAAGTGACGAAAGAAGGTCCTTCTCGTTCTCTTCTCGTTGTCTCATGTGTGCTATGCCCTTCCCCACACTAACAAACAAACTACACACCGGGGACCCCAGCGAGAATGAAGTACCTGGCACCATCGTCGCTTGTACTCCGTACAGCGTAGACACGGTGCAGTAGCTGTCCATGTACCTATTCATGTACCTTGACCTGTACCTTCTACCTCTACCTCCACATCTACGTCGCCTCCATTCTCCTTCCTCTCCTAGATCTTGAAACCGAGGGCAAAGTTTCGCTGCCAAAAATAAACGGCCGAAAACTCTGATCAAACTTTGAGGTTCAGCCGATGCCCAACCCAAAACAAATGTGTGTTCCACCATCTTTATCATCCATATTCCTTTCCATATTCCATCCAATGTGGCGGGGCCCCGGCCCCGGCCCCGGCCATACCGAACCCAACCCAACCTATGAACAATCAAAAATAATGCCATAAATAAGAATGGATGATGTCGAGGTCTCAACCCACCTTGGGTTAGTCAGATAGTTGCTCTCCTCGCCCCTAAACACTAGGTCCCCTCCGCCCCACGCCACGCAAAAGGAATGATGTAACCCCAGCATGGCGCCCTACAACTCAAAAAAGAAACAAGGAAGAAAAAGAAAAGAAAAGAGGGAACGCTGTGTGGATTCCCCACAAGAAACGGCCCTCCTAGGCAAGGCGAGGTACGAGAGCAAAGCAATGCAGGCTAAGCAGGCTAAGCAAGCTAAGCAGCGCAACGAGCAACAGCCCAGTGCAACGCTGCGGTGGAGCCGGAACTTTGATGCGCTTCTGCAGGTTTTTGGGGCGCAACAAGGTGGTACTGTGGCAGATAACGATGCGTGATGCTGGGAACATGAACATGTGTGATTTGATTCGATTGGCGGGACTCTCTCTCTCCCTCTCTCTCTCTCCCTCTCTCTCTTTTCATTTTCTATTTTGTCTTGTAGTATTGTATTTTGTATTTGTATTTGATATCGAGGAGAGGAAAAATGGTCGGTCTCCCCGATCGCTTTTTGTTGCAATGCCTTTCAATCAAAGAGATAACCCCCCAACCAACCCCCACGGCGAACCCCGGAGAGTGAGATTCTTATTTCCCTGGAGATTTTGCTTCGGGGGAGCCGAATGATTAATGATTTCATATCGTCATAACTAAACTTGTTCGTTAAATTAAGGTTGGGGCACTTTACTAGAGAGAGAGAGAGAGAGAGAGAGACTACAGTGTGCTCCCAATAAATGCGCGCTTCCTCAATTCCTGCTCATGACGCTCCTTTATTTCTCTTCCCCCCCCCTTGTAATAGTTTACTGTTACTAGTATCCAATTGGCGAATGAGGATGGGCATGATAAACGTCCTGCAGTTTGTATACAGAATACAGAGCCTGGAATTGTCGGGCCTGTAACGGAGTAAACAGTTAAAAAACATAAAAAATCAAATCAAACGACAAAACCGGGGCAGGTTGCAGGTTGCAGGTGTGCTTGTTGTGGTGTTACATCTCTTCCTCTTCCTCCTTTGTTTGCTTGCTCCTCGCTTATCTATCTCTGTTATCTGCGCAGCATCTCTCTGGATCTGGCGATTGCTCAAGCTCTTTTCCCTGTTTTTTTTTTTTTTTTTTTTTTTTAATTGATTATTTCTCCGTGCGCTGGGCCAAGCCTGTCGCACAAGGTTTCCCCCATCCACTCCTAGGAATGTTAGTGAAGTCGACATGGTACGAGGTATCCATGGGATGAAGAAGCCAGCAAGTATGTCATCGGCCCATCATCAGTCGTACTGCACGAGCAAGATAAGCCAGTTCCTTTCGCTAGCTCGAAGCTCATGGTTAGGGCAGCAACCGTGCATGCCCACCAAAGAGCTTCCTTTTCTTCTTCTTCTGGAGATATCCACTTCGCCGTCGATGTTCATGGGGGGGGGGATATGGGGGATGGGTAGGAAAAACTAACACCCTTGCTCTCTGTACGGAATACGGAGTACAGATACAGGATACAACGAAGGGCGTATGGGGCGTATGTATTGTCGTGACCGTCCTCGTTTGTCCGTATCTGTGATACCATACGTAAGTTACACGGTGCGGTACGGGGCTTGTCATGGCAAAATACACCCCACGACGTGTGATGTCATTGTCCAATGTCATGTCCAATGTCGCAGTATCATTCTCTTCTCGCATTCAAAAAAAGGGTTTCATCTCCTCGAAAAAAAAAAAAATAAAAAAATAAAATAAAATTCCACAATATAGCTAATTAAAAAAATATAATTAAATTTTTAATATCTAAACAGAATCATATCAACTCAACCAGGTGGCCCGGCAGACCCGGGATACACGGACCAAGGTTGCTCTCAGACAGCTACATCGCCGCCGCGCCCATGCATCGCTACATCGTGCTGTACCCGTCCATCCTCTTGTTCTTCATCCAGCCCTGTCTTGTCGCCGAGAGAGTTGAGAGAGAGAGTTGTGTCCTGCTCGATTTCTCCGGTCAAATCGGCTGCGCTCCTTAGCCATCGTGCCGTTACATGGGTCCTATTGTCCTAAACTACTCTCTCGCTCTCTCTCTCTCTCTCTCTCTCTCTCTCTCTCTCTCTCTCTCTCTATCTCTCTCTCTCTCACCTTGGCGAAAGAAGGTTGCTGAAGAAAACATTAGAGCGGTTGAGCAGTAGAGCAGCGACGTAGGTTAATCTCGCTACTAACTAACTAACTATGTATGAATCAGGTGTGGGGAGGAATTACCTAGATATCGGGGGTTTTGATGTGATGTGATGTGATTCCTGCGTAGATAGCCTGGCCAGAAAAACCAAGAGTCTAGAGAGTGTCTCTCTCTTCTCGTTTTGGAGCAAACATCCTACCCTAACCTGCATCGCGTGTATTCTGTAGGGCTACGGGCATTTAAAGTTCTTTTTGATTGCCATCGCCGTCATCACCGCCAATCTGCGCTCCATCAGCTTACGGGCAGAGTTATCAAGTCTCCCCAAGTCTCCCCATCAGCAATTGGTATTGATATTTACTGTTTCCCCCCCCTCGTCTGTCCCAGTGAATCCAGCAATCAATCCCTCTTCTTCTTTCTTGCTGCTGCTGCTGCTGCTGTGTGGGCGTTGGGTATGTTTTTTTTATTGTTTCTATATATTATGACTAAAAATAAACATCATAAACTTTCGATTCTACCAAGAAATTCTTTTCGAAAAGCTTCCAGCTTATACTCTATTTCAGTTTAATCAATACAATAGCTAATATCCTCATTCTCACCAACTCTCTCAATATAGAAGAAGGAAATACACTAAACAAAAAGGAGGAAGAAAGAAGGAGAAGGAGGAAACCAATAAAAAAAAAAAAAAAAAAAAAAAAAAAAAAAAAAAGAGGAGGGAGAAAAGAGAAACAAAGACCCCCATCACCATGCCCTCCATAACCCAACATCCCGACACCCCCGTACCCACGCCGCGCATCACAAAGTTCACAAACTGCCGCCTCCCGCTCAACGGCCATCTCGTC
>NW_001813973.1:873338-876353 GCF_000149585.1 Histoplasma mississippiense | reverse complement strand
ATTCGGGGGGAAGGGAATGAAAAGAAGGGGAGAAGGAAAACAGTAAGAGAGAGAGGAAGAAAGAAACGGAAAGGACCTGATAGAAAAGCTAAATGTTTAAACCCACAGGTCCTGCCATCGCTAGGCCCCTCCGGTGGACCCCGCCGTGCAGAGGACGGAGCGGAATCTCTCGGCGCGCACGTCGAAGGGCCCTTCCTCAGCCCTGGCAAAAACGGCATCCACAGCCCCAGCGTCCTCCTCGCCGCCAATACCGGCTTCCAGGACCTAATAGACTGCTACGGCGCCGAAAACCTCCTCGCCTCGCAAGACGTCCCCTCCTCCGCCCCGATCACCCCCACCACCACATCCACATCCACGTCCGCCTCCTCCGCCTCCACCACCCGCAGCAACCCCACCGCAAACATAAAAATGATCACCGCCGCCCCCGAAGTCGGCATCATGAACACCCTCATCCCCACCCTCGTCTCCCACAACATCATCTACTCCATCGGGCACTCTGACGCCACCTACGAGCAGGCCCTCGACGCCCTCGCCGCCGGCGCCAGCATGATCACGCACCTCTTCAACGCCATGCGGCCCTTCTACCACCGGCACCCGGGCATCTTCGGCCTGCTGGCGCAGCAGTCGCAGCAGGCCACGCGGCCCTTCTACGGCCTGATCGCCGACGGCATCCACCTGCACCCGACCAGCGTGCAGATCGCGTACCACGCGCACCCGGCCGGCATGGTGCTGGTGACCGACGCGATGAAGCTGTGCGGCATGCCCGACGGCGTGTACGAGTGGACGAACGGCGAGCGCATCATCAAGCGCGGCGCGCTGCTGACGCTGGAGGGCTCGGCGGAGGGCAAGATCGCCGGCTCCTCCGCCACGCTGATCGAGTGTGTGAATAATTTCCGGCGGTGGGCGGGGACCGGGGTGGTGGAGGCCGTCAGGGCGGTGACGGAGACGCCGGCGCGGATGCTGGGGTTGGAGGGCGTGAAGGGCGTGTTGGTGCCGGGGGCGGATGCGGATCTGGTGGTCCTGGGCGAGGATGCGGAGGGGACGTTGACGGTGGATCAGGTCTGGAAGTTTGGCGTGCGGGTTTTTGATTGCGTGAAGGATGCGCAGTGGGCGGCGTGAAGGGTGGTTTGTTTTGTTGATTTGCACCCTCCCTCCCCCGTCTTTCCCTTCCCCCCCCCATGTTTTATTTTATTTCAGTTTACCGCCCCGTTGGAACATTATGGAGACTCTACCCGCGGGCGCGGAAAGAGACGTTCTGTTCTTCTGTATCGGACGTTTTCGGAAACCCCCTTCTGTTTTCTCTTTTCAAAGTTTTTCAATTTTTTTTTTTTGTCACATATAACTACATTGCCACGATTAGTCGACCTCACAGATTGAATAACGTACGATACGTAGCTAGCTATATCTAGTTTGATAGAGTTTTTTTTTTTAGAGATAGAGCGCCAGCATTTTGAATTTCATATATCATGTATCTATCTATCTATATACAAGTACAAGTAACCTTGGTTTACCTTTTTACCTTTTTAACTTTTTTACTTTTTTACTCCTGCATAATTCGGATTGAATAACATTGCTCTCTTGCCTACGAGTATTTAGCTCATCTGAACACTATCTGTGCGTCTTTCGTAGGAGCATTTTGTTATATCTGCATATAATAGTAATAGAAGCTAGTTCGTTGCCCCTCCCCCTCCCCCTCCCCCTCCCCCTCCCCCTTTCCTTTTTGCGTAGATAGGCAAAGTCGGCCATACATACCAAACATAGCTAACTAACATATATGTAAACCAAAAACAAAATAAAAATAACCCGTTTAAATCCCACGAGCCCATCGCCCCTTGCTCCGCCGATGATCCGTGGTAGGGGGCGCGGATTAAATATTCATATATATAATGTATCCTGTATTCCCTCCTCCCCCCTCTCCCCCCTTTCACTGAATACCTTGGGAAAAGGAAGAGGTTATGACGCATGTAATTTCGATCGTGTAAGCTCCAGATATCCTTAGGCAGTGTTCCCTCCACAGATGTGTATACAAACACATTGTCTCCAAGGGAATGGACGGACACACACACACATATATAGATATATATATATATATATATATATATATAGAGAGAGAGAGAGAGAGAGAGAGAGAGAGAGAGAGAGAAGGGGAGAGGGGGACCGCAATCCAGTCCGCCCACCTCGAATTGCCCAAACACACGCGTAGGTGCAGTTTCCAGTGGGAATACGGGGGAGCCAAGTCCCGTCAATCATTTCGAAATGTAAGAAGAAGAAGAAGAAGAAGAAGAAGAAGAAGAAACATAACAAAAAAGGCAACGCATCCATCCCCAACTTCAGGCGCGCCAACTGGGGGGTTTCCCCAGCGAGAATCCTGCAGGGAATAGGGATAACTTCCAAGAATGGAATGGGGCTCTGGCATGCGGCAGGAAGATAGACAGACGGACAGACAGACAGACAGACAGACAGGACAGACAGCGGCATGGCAGTATCGGCTCCTGGTGGGAGATATAATCAGTAGTGTGCTTTCTATCCCCCCCCCTCTCTCACAGGCCTATGTCCTTATGCGGGTAGATATTTATCTTCATCTAGGCTTGTGGAGTTCGATGGGGATTGGGTAGGGGGTGTATCATTGCCCTGTGCGCGCGCTCGGAGCATGCATGGTATGCAACAGGCCAGTTCCCATGTGTATGATACTTGTGGTAGGCAATGGACAACCTGTATCGAGTAAAAAACAGAAGAAAAAAAAAAAAAAAAAGCAAGAAAGAAAGAAAACCTGCATGCAGAATTAAAAACAATCAATAATAAACTAATATAATATAGCAAAGCTAAAGCTAAGTAAATTGTTTCAAAACCCAAATATTCCAGTTCCCACGCCATAGCCCTTTCTACTCGATGCAAATCGAATATTAAGGGGTACAGGGAGTGCGTGTGGGAGGTAAATTGACATTGCCCATCCAAACACACAAACCTGAAATAAAAAGGATTTAAATTAAGAATGTTAAGATGAATAAAGAAAAG
>NW_001813973.1:844724-873238 GCF_000149585.1 Histoplasma mississippiense | reverse complement strand
TCAGTTTTATCTCTCTGGGTTATGAAGAATACGAATTTGGGGGGGGGGGGGGGGAAGAAACAAATAAGAAGTGTTTCAGGCGGGAAAATAAAAATAGACCGATCTCTCTTTGTCACACACTCACACATACAAACGCACGTTTTATCCCTTTTCCCATCTTCGTGAAATTTAATTTGAAAAAAAAAAAAAAAAAAAGAAACAATCAAATAATCAGGTCAAGTCAATTCCCGTCAAATCAAATCCGATGTGGGAAAACAGGGAGCAGTAGGCGTTGGGAGAAGGAGAAGAAAATGTCCAGCTGATGGACTGGATGGATGGATGGGAGTTCTAACTCCTGACGTAGACGCTTCCTGTTTTCGACCGCAGGACCGCATTCTCGTCTAGAGACTGAGCGTGATGGGGATGCATCCAAGGGAGACAAGGCCGTTCTGTTTCCGAGTGTGTTGTTGGTTTAGTCCATTCTATGGTATAATCGCATGATTTGACTTCCAGGCACATATATATATATATATATATATATATGGCTAGGAAACGGGACCACTCACAAACTTATTATTATTGCAGCATACGGCAGTACCCTTGCAACCGTTAAGCAGTCCGAGGTTCAAGACGCCCTCCATCGGCTCGCCTAAATTTAGTCAACAAAACAAACGCATCCCGCCAGTCAGCTTTTATTTCTTTCGCCGTATTGCCAACTTTCCTCCTTTCAATAATTAAAATATAAATAAAAGAAGGTAAAGGGATAACGTACACTTAGTCCCAACGCTGCCCTTCGACTTCTGCGCTTCCTTATCCAGACCAAAGATCTTCAGTCCTTGGATGACGGACTTGTCTTGGCTGGAGTGGGTGTTCTGGCAACACTGAGGGACGGAGTTACAGTTGCCGCTGCCATCCGCGCGGACGACGAGCGGGGCACCGTCTTCACCCCTGTGGGGTGGGACAGCGACGGCGCTGACGATGGTGCCGATGAAAGCAAAAGCGGAGAGGAAAAGTTGGAGCTGCATTTTGGATGTTATTGTTGTGTAGTGACCTGTTATGCGGGAGATTGTAGAGATTGGAGGGGAGGGATAATGCTGGCGGAAAGAGTGGAAAGGGTATTTGGTGATTTGCTTGATGTTTTTTGGAGGGGGGAAGAGCGATATGAATGAGAGTCAGGTATTGTGGACTTGATATTGTTAAGGACAGGATGCTTTGCTTTGCTGTGGGCCTGGGGACGAGAAGAGAAGAGCAGTTGGGAGGTGGGCGAAGAGCCTTATATAGATTTTTCCGGTCTCTGTTCACGTATGGATGCTTCTTGTTAACAGCATATGGCCGTGATATGCTTGGATAGGGGGTGTGGAATCCTGAAACTCCCTTGCCTCCGTCAAGGGTCTACAAGCCATGCTGCGTGCAACTCTGCCACCATCTCGAGAAGACGAAGAGACGACGTCGTCGCACTCCCCTATTCAAAATCCTCCAGTATAGGGCCAGTCGAAGTGGTGCAAAACGTCAATCGCAATTCGAAAAATAATAAATACCTGATATTTTGCTCACTGGCTGCTCCAGCCACTTCCAGATACGGAATGAGGATCCAGGAACAAAAGCCCAAGTGCACAGGAGTACCACCCCATTTGTGCCGGGTGTGTACTGTGCACAGGCTAATGTACGTTCCCGTCGAGCTCTTTGAGACAGACGCAAAAAAAAAAAAAGAGGGAGAAAGAGCATGTAGCAATACAAACTGGTTTGAGGGCAGCAGCAGGAGCTAATAGTTGCAGTTGATTTGGAACTAGAATCGAACCAGTTTGAGTTACTGTGGCTCTCTGCCTGTGGTATCAATGGAGCCGGCTGTGGTGTACTTGCACAAAGTACCTGCATTTTGTGCCAGCTGGCTTGCTTGTTTGCTTAGGATTAAAAGAAAACTCAGTGTGGGCAAGGGGAATGATACTTAACCGCCAGGTGTCCGGTGAGCGTTCGGGAGGGTTCGCGGGATGGAGGTTGGCATGAAAAGGCCTGCAGGTGTGGGCAACGACTGTCTGACCACATATCAGAGGAGTTGCATTCATAAGCACAGCACAAGTATTGTCGATGTAACTATTATCCCAGGCTGGAGAGGCTGGTGACACGGGCAAGATTGGGCTAAGTCAGAATGTATAGTAAATGTGGTTGAAAAAGGGGGTAAATAATGGTTTGGTTGCAAAAGTGTGGAAAGGCTCGTCGACGGTTGATGATTTGACGATGTACTGTACAACCAGCCCCTATTCCTTTTCGAAGGTGTCTTAGGTTCATGTTGGCCGATTGTCTAATAGATATTAATCTTAGGGGCGGCTAGCACTCATGTCAGTAAACAAAATATCAAAGTTGATAATGATCTCTATATAATTCCGTTTATGGGCAGTAACGTGACCTGCTAGCTTCTTCCTAATGTGTACAGATGTATAACTAGGTGATATCAATATCTCGCAATATCTAGCAGTAATATGAATTAATACTCTTCAATTATTTACATTCTGCTATATTCATGTTGTTCTCCAACACCACGTCTGAGTAGATGCACTATGTTTATGCTTATGTAGCCGGTCGTAGCGAGTGTAGCATGCTTGTACTTGTAAAGAAAACGTGGGTAAAAAAGATCTCCCTAGCCACTCATACCAAACAAAACCAGAATGATGAAACAGCTTGACGTCCGTACGTAGAGAGAGATCAGGCGCTGCGGATTTGTATACATACCTATATTGAATTTTCTAGATGTTCTTTAAAAAAAAAGAAAAGGAAAGCATCAAAATAAAGCAAATTAAAAAAAAAAAAAAAGTAATAGTAATTTACAGCCTAGCCGTCTCCTTCCTCCACCCAACCTCCTCAGCAATAAGCTCCGCCGCCCGCTCCGCAATCGCCAACACCGTCACCATCGGGTTAACGGTAGGCATGGTCGGAAACACGCCCGCATCCGCAATACGCAGTCTTCTCAATCCCTTCACTTTCAACTGCGAATCAACAACCGCATACGGATCGTTCACCACATCCCCCATTTTCGTCGTGCCCGCCGGGTGGTAGACGGTATGCGCCGCACGCCGCCCGTACTCGCTCAATTCCTCGTCGGTCGTGAGGTCAGGGCCCGGCGCGACTTCACGCTTTATCCAGTCCTTGAAGGGAGCTTGCTGCGCGACTTTGCGGGCGGCTTTGAAGCCGGCGACGATCGTGGCGGCGTCGTAACCTTCTGGGTCGGTGAAGTAGCGGAAGTCGAGGGCTGGTTTCACGGCTGGGTCGGCGGAGGTGAGGTAGAGGCGCCCGCGGGAGCGGGGACGGGGGATGTTGGGAGTCATGCAGAAGGCGTTCATGGGGACGTCGTAGCCGAGCCTGGAGGTGTTGACGCAGAAGGGGATTTGGTAGCAGTGCATCATTACGTCTGCGGCGTCGCCGTCGAAGCCGGCGGCATTGGGGGCCTCGCGGCGGAGGAAGACGCCGGCATCGGAGTCCATTGTTGTTTGGTTTGGGGGCACGGGTTTGTTGAGTTCCCAGATTATGATGCTTTCCGGGTGGTCGAGGAGGTTCTCACCGACGCCTGGGATATCCTTGACGACAGGAATGGACAGGGAGGAGAGTTGTTCCTGAGGTCCAATGCCGGATAAAAGTAGAAGGCGTGGGGTATCGACTGATCCAGCACAGAGGATGGTCTCCCGCTTGGCATTGACGGTGAGTTTTTCTCCGCATTTGAGAGTCAGGTTGATTCCTGTCACGGTATCGTCTTTGACATTGACGCGCGAGACCCAAGCGTTCGTTAAAATGGTCAAATTCGGACGCTTCTCGTCTCCGCAGAGGACGGGATGGATGTAGGCGACACTCGCACTGCTCCTGCGGCCATCCTCAGGGTTGTATGCAATAGAGAAGAAGCCCACGCACTCTGTCAATTTGCCGTTTTCACGAATTTCCTTGTTGAAGTCTTCGATCACCGGGATATTGAGAGCGGAGGAGCAAGATTCTACCCAATCCTTGCAAAGCTGGTTGCGGTGTCGGAGGTGCACGGGCTGGATGGTGTTCCGCAGGTTGTCCGCAAGGCGGGTGAAGGTTTCAAAGTCCCAGCCTTTGCAGCCCATACTTTCCCAAAGCTTGCAGTCATACTCGAAAATCCGGAACGAGATGAGGGTGTTATGGCTGGAGCAGCCACCAAGGACTTTGGCGCGGGAATGACGGATAGAACTATTGCCTACAGATAGCAAAAGGAGGAAGGTGAGAAGGTAATAATATAGGCAGTGAATGACACTGATAGAGAAAGGAGCTCACGGAGGGAAAACGGTTTCACATAATCGTGATGGCAACCTGAAGGCCCGGGGAGGAAACGCGGGTCAAAATTGCTGGATCGTAAACAGATATAGACATACCCATCGGTTGTTCTACCGTCCCGTAGTCATAGTCGAACTCCTGAGAGCCTAGCAAGCTGAGCCAGTCCTTGAGGATCAGGATTCTGTCGTTCTTGTAGTCGCTGGGCCCCGCTTCGATGACGAGGATCCTCATGCGTGGGAGATATTCTGCCAGCCTGCTGGCGATGACACAGCCAGCTGTTCCTCCGCCGACGATAACATAGTCGTAGCTGTCGACATCAGCTGCAGACAGATGATCTGTAGTTGCCATGTTTTCTTTGTTCTATGTTCTTCCAATATATATATATATATATATATATAACCCTACTCTACCTTTTGGACTCGTGTTGAACAGGTTTTTCGGGCACGGAGACGACGGAAGCGTTGTTGAACGGTTTCGATGCTCGAGTACGGAGAGAAAACGCGAAGAGAACCAAGGTCAAAGCAGCAATCAAAAAACGAACAGTGTTTGCAGTGCCTTACTGAGTCGATGTTGACACCGGCAAAGATGCCATCCAAGGTGGGCGATCTGTCAATGACAAGCCGGGGAGCGGAATTCTACCCTGTACAGTACATCAATGACAACAACCAGGTGGGTTCAAACGTAGAAATATACGGGCACGCAGTCTATCCTCAAACGGCAGCAAACGCATGTAAATCGAAGTTGCGGCGGTTTTCCTGTCGCCAACAATTGATTGTAGATGCGGTGGGAAGGCGGACTGCCTCAATGGTCCAGCATCGGTTCCGCCGGGATTCGAGTGCTGGAGCAAGTTCTCCGTGCCCGGACCGATCAGCTTGAGGGTTGCTTTTTTTTTTTTTTTTTTTTGGTGTCTCAACCCTCGCCCTCTACGGTTACGGTCTACCGAATCCAATTCCTCAACCCTCTGACGCTCAGCTGTGTCCCAGCCAATAATTCGAGCTGCCTTGGTGACTTCGTCGAACCCCGTCTCGGCGCCAACCAGCCCTAAAGCCTAACTGGGAAGGCGGATGGATCCCTTGTCTGCCTTTTGTTGGTTTGGACAGTGACTCGGCGCTGCATGATGACATCGATGGCGGCACCAGGAACCAGGCCAGAGGGAACAGTTCAACTTATCATCGATGAACAACTCCAGCCATAGCACCCTCGCGTGTCACCGATGTCGAGGAACAAAATAAATGTGGTTTGTCTGTGGGCGGAATCGTCCCTTGCCGCTGCCGGTGAAAAGGTGAGTTGGATCAGGAGTTGATTGATCTAGTCATTGATTTTTTTTTATTTATTTATTTATTTATTTATTTTTTTTCATTTTCATATATCTGCATGAATTGATGAGATTCCAATTTAAGATAACACCAGGAGCCGAAAGAAGAGAAGTGTTTTTTCGAAGTGATCCTCGCTGGGCCATCATCAATCATATCCATCCAAATAGGACATTTCAATTTTATGAAACCAACCCGCATGGTAGGACCTTCAAGACCCACCAAAACGAAAAAAGAAAGAGAAGAAAAAACTATTTTTTATGTTTCTTCAAATATTAGAAGAAGAGCAGAAAACTTTGGGCTGGTTACTTTATGACGATCAAATATTCCTGTTATTCCTGGCCTCTATTCCCAGAACGCCTCTGTTAAGAACATATATTTCTTTTCTATAAAACGACACAAGAAGGCTCTGCTCTAGTTATCTTAATGAAGAATATAAAAACTAAAAGGGTGCATTCAATACAACCAATCCGAAGCAAAAAACCATCTCAGAAGCTAAAAATGAAGACAAAAGTCATATCATGCTGAGGCTACCTTGTGTTATTTCTATCTTTTTTTCAAAACGCTGACTTGTTTTGCCCACTTGAATTCCAGCCCAAGGCTTGCTTGCCTATCTTTCAGTCGCCACGTGCCAATGTTCGTGGACAGTAATGCCGCCCACCTCATTGCTCTCTAGATCGCTACTGTCATGCCCGCTGGACGCAGGCTTTTTCGAGGAACTGACCGCAGCGAAATGTTTGCCCGCAACCGGCCTCAGCTGATACTGCGAGCTGTTATCATTCAGTTGTTCGAAGCCGCCGCCACCACCGGGCCCGCTATTTTTCGACGCGCCCGTGGAATTGGCAGGGTAGCTTGTGCTGCTGCCGGAACCATACTTGGGGCGCTGTAACAGAGGCCGTAAGAGCGGGATGCAGGATAGGGTGACAGCTACGCTGGGTTCGAGGCCGGAGAAGATGTTTGCTGGGGGAATGGAGTAGGTAATATCTGCGAAGTCCATAGAGGAAAGTGTGTGGATGCGGACAGCACTGACGACGCAGGTTCTGTGGGGTTGGTTGAACAGATGGTAAGTAACGTTTTGCTACAAAATAATCCTCCCATTCCATTCGAACTGGTTGACTCTGAGGGGGGAGGAAGCATACAGAAGACCAATGCTGAACACGCCAATCAGGACCAGTTTTTTATACAACTGCATCTGCAGCTTAGCCAGGTATGGTAAGGGGAGGCACAACACCAAGATGTCGGTGACAAGGTTAAAGACACCGGTAATGGTGAAGGAGAGGACCTGGTCACCACATTTTCCACCGGGGATTGTCTGGTCCCAGTTAAAGGCGAAGGGACGGCAAATGACACAGCCTGCGACAATGGTCGCGATTGCCCATGCAGCGATGAACACCATGGCGCCTCTTCCTACCCAGATAACAGTCCGTACAGGGAATACCTTGGAGTAAAGCATGAGGATGGACACTTTGCAGAAACTTAGACTGAGAACCCAGAGGAATTGGAGCGGGATGAGTAGCTGGATGCAGATGTGTTAGTGATATGGAGCTTATAGTCCTTATCCATATTAAATGAATGGTGTTCGACGGAACTATAAGCTTTCTTCAAGAATTGCTTACCTTTAGAAGCTTTGTGATGGGTTCGAGTCCGTATTCCTGGATCACTTGTACTGTGTGTCCATATCCAATGCCACACTGGATGACGCCTACAGCTCGTGCACGTCAGAAAGTGGCTCCTACAGCTGCCGTGCCATACATTGAGGCATGGATGTTGGGTGCTCTAAGGGTGGTGGTTTTTGCCCACTACCTACCGGTGATACTGATGGACTCCAAAGCTACCGCAAATATCTGCCATTCGGTTAGTGGGAGATGGGAAGGATAACTAATGAGACGAATCGGACCACAAACTCACACATGCGACGATAATATAATAGTCACTTGCATCCAATGATCTGTTCGCAAAGTGTCGAGCAAGCATACGCAACATAACCGCCAGTGCCGGAATGATGGCGAAGGCAATTGCAACTCCCAGAACTGACCTCTGCTCAGCTGTTACGATAGGGAAAGGTGGTGCTTTGGACGGCGGTGGAAGGCCCTCCATGTTGACAAATGCGTTGCAAACGCTTCAATTTGTTTCAACAGATGCTTTCTTGGTAGTGAGGTTTGGAAGCCACATCTAGAACGGGGTGGGGAAAAAAAGGAAGGGAAACACGACTGCCCGCGGTCGTTGAGCACGAATCCGCTTTCTAGGACGGTTCCCTATATATAGGCAGCTGCAAAACCTTCAACAGGGTTGTCCTCTGAGCAAAACGAGGGATGATAGGGGAAACACTGCATAGACAGGAAGAACAGAAAAGCCTTCCCGTCTCGATACTGTAGGTGGCGCGACCAAAGTGGATAGCAGCAGAGGCTTTTAGCTACTGTGGCAGAGTCAACCCGCGCAAGGATTGACTGTCGATCAAAACGGGAATTTGGATAGCCATAAGGCAATCCATCACATTTTGAATTTTTGATCGCGGTCTGGTCCTTTTTACGGTGTTTGGAATATTGCCATCATTCCTAAAGACTTTGGCCGGCGAGCGGGATGTGAATGGAATCCCGGACCAGAACTCCACTGCTTAGACTCTTTAGCGCATTGACGGCCTGACTCTGTCAGCGTTGACCTGGGTGATCTCGACTGTGTATACAGATTACGAGACAACGGGATGCACTCTGCTTCGAAAAAGCTGCTTGTCATCCAAGCATTGTCAAAACGCCTTCCCTCAGTATAACGGGAACCCATATAAACGGATCATGAAAAACACCGACTGTGTTATCAGTGTATTTTAGCTCCAGATTGAAGGACAGTATTCGTGGAAGGATATATACGGGTTCACGGTACTGAGGAATCATCCCCAACTCCCCAAGCGGATACATTGAAAATTTACAGGTCTAAAATTTTAAACCCTTGACGACCGTTTATGGACCCACATTAAGTCGTCTCCCGTTCGTCTGACAGGTGATCTAGCAAAAGCACACCTTGCTTCCGAGAACATAGTAGGCGAAATACGTGCGATATACAATGGGATGGGTAGGCCTTGGCGCCCCTTTTGAAGCAGTTGGTCTTTTTGTTTTTAGTCCCTTCATCAGCTCAGGTGCCCTAACACTCTTCGCGGCCCACCGGGAAGAGATGCGATTCTGCGCCCATCCCTTACCATGCAGGGTTCGCTAGTGGGCTCCAGCAGTTTGATGTTTCAGCTTCCGGGTTGATCCAACCCACCAAACCGCTAAGAAAACGGCCGAGTCTGGAAATTGCCCCGAGCGGTACGTTAGGCTGTTGGCATTTGTGCTTCCCAGCTGAACGGGCACGGTAGTTTGGAAGCCTTCAAGTTTTTATGTGTTTTTGGTTATCCCTCGCATATCGGTGAGAGGATTGATTCCTTCAGCCAGTCAGTGTTTGAACTGATTGGGCTGACGTCTGACTAAAAGTAGAAGTGCCAATGGTTGCTGTCACCGATGCGGAGCAGGACGAACGCTCTTCGTTGGGTCCCGTCGCATCCACAATGGCGGATCCACTGCTCCACACTCCCGGGAAGAAGTCCGACGACAGAGCGGGATTCGACGTCTGGCCAATCAATGCACGCCATTTCTTTGCGTCCAGGAAATTTTGATCTATCAACGGCTGGGAACGAGCTTTAGCACGAGAAAAGGGCATAGTTAAGCGCACAGCTCAGGTTCGGGACGAAGGGTGTATTTCCAATTGGCCTGTAACATGGGGCAGCCACCAAAACTCTCCTATCAGCGGTTGGGGGTTTCGAATGACCCGTCTAATGGGCCATGTGGCTTGCCGCCAATACCATTGTGCAAAATATTCACGGGAGAGCCTGTTTGACAGACTAAAAAGGGGAACAAGATCAATCACCTCTGACGGGATGCTTGCTCCTCAAGAGAAGCCTCGCTTGGGGAGGGAAGCCGGCCACGGCTCAAGGGGCACTAATGCGGCCGCCACCTGGACGGCGCAAAACTGTCTTCTGAAGAATGCGAACTAATTTTGCACGAGGAGAGTTATCACAATTCCCAGGATGGAGTTGCCATGAACTCCATATGGGACTCAACAACAATCTTCAACGGCGAGTCGCGAAGTTTCTGTGGGTAAACGACAGCGATTCTTGATGCCGAGATTCCCTGAGTTTTTCAAGCCCATAAATTTGAAACCGACCCTAGTGCAATATCTGGAAGTCATGGCAGGGTTGAAGGAGTTCACGGGCTTGGGCGGGCCGCAGCTTGCTGGCCTGTTTGCCGTTGCTGTTCTGACGCTCTGTATCTGGCGTCGTTACCTTTCCCCGATAAGTGACGTTCCGGGACCGTTTGCAGCCAGCTTCACTCGGCTATGGCATATCCATCGTATCCTCAAGGGGGACCAAAATCTGGAACTCATTCGGTTACACAATCAACATGGTATGTGTACTTGATCTTTAACTTTTCTGGTAACTGTCCTTATACAACATGTGTTGTTAATCGAAGCGGCACCAAAATAGGTCATTTTGTTCGTGTGGCGCCCAATGAGGTCAGCGTCAGCCATCCCGATGCCGTCAGAAAGATCTTGGGAACGATGCTTCATAAGGATAAATGGTACAAGATCATAGCCTTCCCAGATGGCCGTTTCGAGAACCCCATGTCCGCTACGGACCCCAAAGTGAAATTGGAGTTGTCCAAGCATCTTGCGCCTGCCTACACTCTCTCCAACCTACTCATAAACGAGCCCAGCATCAGCGAAACCATCAAGCTCCTGCTGGGATGGCTGGACAAGTTTGCTTCCTCCGGCGAGCCAATCGATCTGGGTAAATATTTTACCTTCGCAACCTCAGACATCGTAGGCGACGCTGTATTCTCTAAACAATTTGGTTTCTTACGCGAGGGTCGCGATATCAACAACACTATTGCCAACGCTACGCCGCAGACGGCCTACGTCTCTGTTGCCGGCTACTTCCGCTGGTTCCATGTTCTCTTCCTCAGCAACCCAGTCATCACCTGGCTGAATATCACGCCATGGGGCCACCTTATTGACACAGCTATGACGGCTATCAAGGAGCGCCAGAAGAACCCTGATGCGCGAATAGATGCCGTCGCCCACTGGTTCCGTATGCTCAATCAGCACCCCGATCGCATGAAGCTGCATGAGATCCATAGCGCCGCATTTAACGCTGTCGCGGCTGGCAATGAAACCGTCTCATCTGGGCTGCAGGCATTCGTGTACTATATGATCCGCCATCCAAAATGCCTGGGACCGCGCGAGGGCGGAGATCGACGCCGCCGGCCTTAAGGACCCTGTCATCAGCTACATGGATGCGCAGAAGTTGCCTTTTTTGCAAGCGTGTATTAAAGAGACGCTTCGCATATTCGGACCTGCGCCAATGGGCCTACCGCGCATTGCACCCGAGGGCGGCTTGACAATTGGTGATCGAACTATCCCCCAGGGAACCGTTGTCTCTGTTAGCATCTGGGTTATGCATTATTCGAAGGAGATTTGGGGCCCGGATGCTGGTGAATTCAATCCCGATAGGTGGCTGGGTGAGGATGCGGCGCGTCTTACGAAATATTATATTCCCGTAAGTAATTCAGTATCCCCCATCCGGCATCCATGACAAAATCTCCCCAGCTAACATACATCGCTTACCAAAAACAGTGGGGGATGGGCTATGCCTCCTGTCCTGGGCAGCACCTGGCGCGAATCGAGTTGTACAAAATTTGCGCAGCGCTCGTGCGAGACTATAATATCCGACAAATTGACCCAAAGCAAGAATGGACGTGGAAGGCTTACTTCACTGTGGTTCCGCATAACTGGCCATGTATTATTGAGAAGCGGAATAAGGAGACCACTCCCTAGGCACCGTGTTATGTCCGCAAGGATGCCATCATGCTAATACCCACCACACCTCCTTGGATTTATTATAAACGTTAATGCTTTTTCTACCTCTGTTATGACATTCCTCCTCATTTGCTCTCTTTCTCGCAGACACGGCCTTTGCAACCTATATTATAATATCGTTCAATTTTCTCCAATGCACGAATTGGTCAGTATATAACACCACATATTTAGGTCCCAAATTGAATCATTCTTTGAACAATAAATTTGTTATTATTATTATTATTATTATTATTATTATTATTATCTCCCCCAAAACCTTACCTAAGAAGAAGGATGTGGGAAACTGTTCATCCACAACAAGGGAATACATGTGATGAGCTAGCCCAGTACCGGATTAAAAGCCCCTTTTGCACTACAGAACTACCCTACAACAATGAGACACTGCAGATTGTCACGGAGCAGCTGTTAATGTACTCAGAAATAAGGAATTGAGAAGACAGAGAGACCGAAAATAAAAGAAATAGATTTCATGCTCACCTACATTAAAACACATCTGCAGAGTGTTCCCCTTTTCGGCATCATGTTTGTGCTCCCAAAAGCACAATCGTCTACGTCATTTCACGTGACTATCAAGCCGTACCCGCCATATGATTTTCCTCAAAGCCTTCAATTTCGGTGCCCATTGTATGGTTGCTGTAACGAGCGGAAGAAAACACAAAACAACTTGGAGTTCTTCCCATTAAGCTAACATACTTTTAGAATTTCAGAGCGACCACCTGTGTTGGGGGTCCCTTCTGAAAAGATGTCCTCCTCTCACTACACTTCACAACGTCTATACTTCGACGGAAAAGTCCAGCAGTCAAGCTCCGGCAAGCATTTCCAGTCCATTGACCCCTCCAACGCCTCAGTTCTCGCAGATGTGGAAGTTTCGTCAAATAGAGACATTGATGCGGCCATCGATTCAGCCAGGAGGGCTTTCCCTGCCTGGTCCCAGACTCCGCCTGCTGTAAGAACCAGGGTGCTCCTGCGTGCAGCCCAAATACTCCGCGCTCGAAATGATGAGATCGCCAAGGTCGAAACACAAGATACGGGCAAACCATTCTCGGAGACAAGCACGGTAGACGTCGTTACTGGGGCGGATGTGCTTGAATATTTTGCAAACCTGGTTGGCGGAGGAGGGTTGAACGGCGAAACTACCCAGCTACGGGACGATGCCTGGGTATATACGAAGAAAGAAGCCTTGGGTGTCTGTGCTGGAATTGGCGCGTGGAATTATCCTATTCAAATGTAAGGAGAAGACTAAGCAGACAAGAACCCGTTTGAAAACAATTCAAAATATTCTAATTTAGGCTTTCTTTTCCTTTCTTTCTGCTGTTGTTCTCTAGCGCTTTATGGAAATCCGGCCCCTGTCTCGCTGCAGGGAACACCATGGTCTATAAACCCAGCGAATACACTCCTCTTCATGGCCTTATTCTCGCACAAATATACACAGAAGCGGGCGTACCCCCTGGCGTCTTCAATGTCGTCTACGGCGCTGGGGAGGTGGGTGCATACCTCACCGCTCACCCCACCATCGCCAAAGTCTCCTTCACGGGCCAAGTGTCGACAGGGAAGAAGGTCGCCGGCTCCGCTGCCGGTGCCATGAAATATGTAACGATGGAACTGGGCGGGAAAAGCCCGCTGATAATCCTTCCAGACGCGGACATTGAGAACGCCGTTGACGGCTCTATGATGGCCAACTTTTTCAGTACGGGCCAGGTATGCACGAACGGCACCCGCGTCTTCGTTCCCAGAAGCCTCAAATCGGCCTTCGAAACCAGCTTGCTGGATAAAATGAAGTATGTCCGTGCGGGACCCCTCATGGACCCCAGCACCAACTTCGGTCCCCTCGTATCGGCCGTCCATTTCGAGAAAGTCACCAGCTACATCCGCCATGGCATCGAGCAGGATAGAGCCAAGCTCCTCTACGGCGGCCTGGAGCAGCCGCGTGTTCCTGAACATCTGCGGAAGGGCTACTGGGTTGCGCCGACGGTTTTCACAGACTGTACGGACGACATGAAGATTGTCCAGGAGGAGATCTTCGGTCCTGTCATGTCTATCCTCACGTACGACACGGTCGAGGAGGCTGTGAGGAGGGCCAACGAAACGCCCTTGGGCCTGGCGGCGGGTGTCTTCACGCCGAATCTCAATATGGCGCATAAAGTTATTGCGCAGCTGGAGGCGGGGATTACGTGGATCAATTCGTGGGGAGAAAGCCCGGCGGAGATGAGTGTTGGAGGCTGGAAGCATAGCGGTGTCGGAGTTGAAAATGGGCGGAGAGGGATTGAGGCATGGGTGAGAAATAAGAGCACACTAGTTGACATGAGTGGCGGGATTACGACCGCATTTACGAAATTGTAAAATAGGAAGGAGTATAGGGGCGGTTCCGACTGAGACGCAAGGTTGACTGCAGGTGTGAATTTGTATGTATAAAACTGAAAGGCCTTCATTAACACACTCCCTTTTTGTTTGTGAACAGGAGGGACACTTTGAATCTCCGCCGAATAACTACTACAGTCTGACATTGTATACTCGAGCTAGTAGCATTATCTATACATGAACTAATATTTTCGGTTTGTAAAACGTACAAGACTCAGCGCAAGCAAAATAGTCATACATGCCATAAATGCACATAGAATGGAGAAACATGTTGAGTAGCCAAAGAGAGGACCCCTGGGCAGCGAAGGAACTTTGACCAAATCGGAACTGACTCCACAGGTCAAGAAAGAAATCGGGGTATATAGAAACAAATTCGGGAAAATGACTCTTTAGTAGTTTAAACAAAAAAAATAAAAATAAAAAAGTAATTGAAATAAATAATAATGCAGGAAATGCGATCAGAAAAACGGTAGGGGTAGGGGTAACTTGGAACTTGGAAGAAGTTTTGGCCCGGAAACAAAATGTAAAATTGAGAACAAGTTTTTTTTTTTTTTTCTTTTTCAAAATTCAGAAAAGATTAAGATACGGCGTCTGCGGAATCCAAACATGGCATCAAATCAGGACGAACGGGTTGAAGTTTTTCCACGAATGTGACGCTAAAAGGATGGCGTTCCCACATCCTGCTTTTCTCATAAATATGGTCTCTCACCACCGCGGTTTCATACTTCATCAATCCTTGACCCCATTCTATCAAAAACCAAATCGCCCGCGATCGTCGCATCTAGCCCCGCAATTGAAGAATCTTTAAGGCGTGATGACATGCTATCTGGGGTCAACTCGTCCAGCTCTTCTTCCCCGCCACCATTTGCAGTTCGTGGGTGGAAGCCGGATGTGTCAATCGTAAGCTTGCTATCCTTGACCGGGGTTGAGGCATCGTTCGCGCCCGGGGAGTGAGGTGGAGTCATAACTGGAGGTCTATATTGCTTTGTGCGATGGACCAAGGGCGGTCCCTGGGTCCGCGCATCGGTGCCGGCTTGCTCAATGCTGACGAAGTACTGAAATCGGGAATATTATTGATTTAGTGAAAGTGGTATTTGCCAATAACCAGAAAGGGATTGCATTTGACTTGTCTGGAGTGGATGCATATTTTGCTCCTATGGAACATACCTTGACAGTCTTCACCTTCAACTCCAACGTCGCGTCCTCATCCACAACAATCAGCGGATGGGGATGTAGTTGGAGCGCTGAAAGCGTCCACATGTGATTGACGCCGCTCTCTATACCCTTCTGCAGCGCTGTAGCCTTATGCGCACCCGTCACGACAATCACCACCTCGCGTGAGTCCAAGATCGTCTGGATCCCCACCGTCATCGCCTGGCGGGGTACTTGCGAGATGTCATTATTGAAAAAGCGCGAGTTGGCTAAGAGGGTGTCATAGGCGAGTGTCTTGACACGCGTGCGCGAGCGGAGGCTGCTACCTGGCTCGTTGAAAGCGATGTGCCCGTCTGCGCCGACGCCGCCGAGGAATAGATCTATGCCACCCACTTGCAGGATTTTGGCCTCGTAGTCGGCACATTCTTTGATCGGGTCTGGAGCGTTGCCGTTTAGGATATTTATGTTTTTTGGGGGTATATCGACATGCGAGAAGAGGTGTTTGTACATGAAGCTGTGGTAGCTTTCTGGGTGATCGCGGGGAAGCCCCACATACTCGTCCTGTGGGGTAAGAGAAAATGTTAACAACCACTTTTGTTCATCTTCTTCGCGGCGTCTTCCTTGATCTCTGGGGGTTTTAGGAATGCCGCTCCTGCCCCGGGTCCTTTGAGATCCGCCAAGGCGAAAGTGGGGAATGAGGTTTAATCTACCATGTTGAAAGTGATGACATGTTTGAAGGAAATCTCGCCAGCTTTATACCGCTGGACGAGGATGCGGTAGACGGTCTGTGGACTGCTTCCGGTGGGTAAACCAAGGACAAAGGGCCTATCTTCTGACGGAGCAAATTGTTTGATACGGCCTACATAGAGACAGCGCACGCATCAGTTAACAAGGACCTATGCGAATGGAATGGAAGGCAACTGCGACAGGAAAGAAGAATGGAACATGATATATTCTTCTGGGGGTTTTCTCAAAACAAAAAATTCTGTACAAGAATCGGGGTGAGGATGACAGATGGACGTAGCACAGTAATGGGTGGGGATAGCCAAGGTAAAGAAGGAGGGCTTATGGTATGCAGCATAGGACATACTGATGATGTAGTCCGCAACATATTCGGAGACTCTCTGCGGATCTTTCCTAATTATCACTCTCCTGTGCACTGGTATGTTAGTCCAGACGTTCCAAGATATCTACACTGGCAAAGGGCAGAGAACTGTGTGTTCTCTTACATTATGCCTGATGAGAAGCTAAGGGGCGGGGGGGACGGTGTATGTAGGTGGAATATATGTAGGTTGAAGGAATATATGTCAAAAATGGAAATGAGCTTGGAGGTATGAAGATTTGAGTTTCAAAAAATCGTCATCGACTCGGGTTTCATGAATAGAAGAGAAGCAACCGGTCGTAGAAAGTTGTCGTGGAATATTTAGTATCAACCAGCGGGGCGAGACCAGATTCACTGGTTTAATAGGTTGAAAAAACTCTTTTTGCCGCCTATCAGACTGGTCAAGGTCACAGCCCTATTTGGCAGAAGCCAAGTTGGCGACATCATCACCGGTAACTTTGAAGACCTTGACCCGCAAGATGCATAGCGGCTCCCAAACAGGAAAACTCCATCACTACTGAGGGAGTGATGGCTCGAATGCTGTCTCGCCCGCCGAAAACTGCGAGCACGTATGTTGTAGCAGAGGAGTAGCATTAGTAGGTGACATAGCAGAGCCCTTCAGTCCATCGCTTACGGATGGATGGCCAGTCCTTACAGAGATGAGGTCCCCGTCCCCATGCAAAGAGCCCACTTTGAGATCGAGTAATAATCATGGATCCCTCTCCACCATAACGAAGGCGATTCACTGTGTGCAATGGAACTGAGCAGCTCACTATCATTTGCCATCATCTGATTTCGCATCCGTTGCACACATATCAAAAGCCGCATCGCCCAACTAAGTCTCGAAGTCTCGGCGACGTCCCTGGGCTCCCATTGGCAGAATGTAGATACAAAGACATGGTCTGCGGGCTCTCTTCTGCTCCAAGCTGGCCCCGGTTAGGCCCCGGTTCGCCCCAGATGGCACAATGTAACGGTCACAGTTGTTTATGGAATAAGGTTATCCAACCTTGGCCTTGCCTGCGTTTTGTGGTGATGCTTTCAAGGTTTGGCTTCCCTTTTCGATATTTTCTTTGCTTCCTTGTTTCGCTTGTATTTCCTTTCTTTCTTTATTATTATTATTATTTTTTATTTGTTGCATGATTGGCTCACCGTCTCCGCCAAAGATTCCCTGTCGTTTTCGAGAATACGTGGGGGATCTGTTCCAAGTTTAAATCTGTAAATAAAGCTTTCGGCAGCACGTTGAGTCCTTTCTTCCAGCAGGAGATGGAATGCTGCACACTCCTCCTTTCAGCGTAATTTCATATCTTCTTGTCATTGCCGTTTTGCAGATGCGAGCTGAGGCTCTGAAATCCTTTGTAGCCGGTTGCGTGCATCAAAGGCTAGCAACAAGCCTGCATAAACGCTGGGCCGCGCAATACCTGGTTTCCACCAACCCTGGACCTGTAGGCTGTAAACACATGCTGCGTAAAGAAGCGTCTTTATATTAACTAGCTCTCGAGACTCCAGCTGTATTCTGGCTGGTAGCGAAATTGGAGCTCCCCGCCGGTTCCTTGTTGGAGCTGTCCAAGATCCATCTGCGCGCGTTTTGGTTGTCGAACTCTGGGCGCGGCTAGTCCGCCCGGTCCGTTTGGTGACCACCGAATCAACCATCTCCTCCGCAGCCGAACCGACAGCTCCATGACCTTGAAGCGCTAAATAATCCATCTGCGATCAGCATCGCGAGCTCTGGTTGACTAATCGAGAGAACGAGAACGAGACCCCATCCTGGCTGCGGCTCTTCCAGATTTGCTCAAGCCGAATCGGTTGAAACAACGAAAAAGGACTCTCTGTTTTGGGCCTTGGGCGCCACCACACATCAACTGCAACTTCAACCGCCCGCACTGCGACTCAGCGCGTCGAGTGACTGTGACCGCAGTCCCTCGATCACCTCCGATCCCCCCCGCTGCTTCTTAAACAACCCCACCGAGCTGCCCTCTGCTGTGGTGTTAGCTGACCCCGTCTCCGGTCCAGCCTCTGCCCGCGCTATTCGTACTAATCCGACGTTGCGACTGCTTGCGATTTCTCGGCAAATATTCGACCTGCCTTCAACCTTTGACGAGCCCGTAACTTCCTCCTGGACAATCGTCCGTTCTTGTTCCGCTAGAATTTTGCGAGGGGGAGGAAGGGTGGTAGCAGATCCCGTGGGCTCTGTGTGTTGCCGATGGATCCTGGGGGCGCCATGAATACCGAGCTCTCCCCTGACTGGGAGAGCTTCGACAGGTAGGCAGCGTTTTTTTGTCTCTGGTTGCCCCCACTTGCACAAGAGCTCTCCACTCCTCTGTATGCAAAAAGATTGATTGATTTGTTGTTTGATGTCTCTAGATGCATACATGATGGAGGTGAGCCAGCTATGCCCACACTCTCCTTCTCCTCATATATGTAACCTTGCAATTCAACGGGAAGATGCTCTGCTAGGGTAAAACCTTACTCTAAGTCGGTCGTGTGGCCCATTATTGCTACTCTTCTGGCGTCCTATGCTTCTTCCTTGAGTATCCTCTCCATCTAATCCTATCTCTCCGTTGCTGTGCATCACAGCTTGAAATGAAGACAACGTGCTTGGGCTAACGGGATACCTTGCTACAATGCGCGAGTTCGACTATAGGCAGATGGGCCAGCTCTTTGTCATGGGCTTCGATGGAACTAGCGTTAATTCGGAAATCCGCTCGCTGATAGAGGACTATCATCTGGGTTCTGTCATACTCACCGCTAAGAACTTGAAATGTGCATATCCCTTCCCTTCTCCCTTTCTTCATATTCAGCCACAATCTCTAGTCATTCATTAACATACACTTGGCTCCTTCCCACTTCTGAGTTTTTGTGTTGAGGAGAGATTAGCGTGGTTGGTCTCAGTTGTCTTAACCACTTGGAGTTAGATGCCTTGAAAAACTTCATATAATTATATATATGTATATATATATATATATATATATATATATATATTAAAATAACATCGGAGGCTGATATCTCAATACAGCGGCGGAAGAAACCACTAAACTTGTCTATGAACTACAAACCATCGCCCGGGATGCTGGCCATCCGGTCCCGTTACTGATTTGCCTCGATCAGGAAAATGGCGGCGTTAACACTTTATTCGACGAGATTTACATACGGCAGTTCCCCAGCGCCATGGGGATGGCTGCGACAGGCTCGAAATCTCTAGCAAGAGAAGTCTGCAAGGCCACTGCCCAAGAGCTCAGCGCCGTTGGTATCAACTGGATCCTTGGTCCCGTGCTTGATGCGTTGACGAATGCCAGAAACCAGCCCCTAGGCGTTCGAAGCGTAGGAGATGACCCGCAAGAGGTGTCCGCGTACGGCATTGAGTTCATGAAAGGCTATCAAGAGGCAGGCTTGGTGACTTGCGGGAAGCATTTCCCCTCATATGGTAATCTCGATTATATGGGTTCCCAGTCTGATGTTCCCATCATCACGGATACTATTGAGCAACTAAGTGTGAGCGCACTGGTTCCTTATCGGAATGCGATAACGCATGGCATAGATTCAATGATGGTAGGAGGATGTTCCATGGCATCAGCTGGAATGACTGTCATGCATGCTTGTTTGTCAGAACAGGTTGTTGACGAACTCCTGCGGAAGGACCTAAAATTCGACGGTGTGGTCGTTTCGGAATGCCTTGAGATGGAAGCACTCAGCTACAATATAGGCGTTGGCGGTGGAACGGTTATGGCCATGAAGGCCGGTTGCGACCTGATCCTGTTGTGTCGATCCTTCTCTGTACAACAGGAGGCTATCAATGGATTGAAGCTAGGAGTAGAAAATGGCATCATTAGCAAAAGCCGCATACGTGAGTCACTACGAAGAGTGCTGGACATGAAGTCGCGATGCACTTCGTGGGAAAAAGCTTTGAATCCACCAGGAATCAGCCTTTTATCGAAAATGCAGCCGTCCCACACTAGCCTATCCACTCGAGCGTATAGCAGCTCGCTCACCGTTGTTAGAGACAAGCACAATAACATCCCGTTATCCAGCGTTCTCGAACCGGATGAGGAACTTCTGCTCCTCACACCATTGATAAAGCCGTTACCAGCATCTGCAATGCTACTATCGATGACCACCGAAGCAAGTCGGGCAGGCCTATCAGCGGATGCCGCATCATGGGAGCGTAGTGCTTCTGTCATGAGCGGTGAAAGTGTTTTCAAGGAGTTTGGGCGATCGTTAGCTCGGCAGAGGAACGGGCGTGTTTTACACACCTCCTACACTGCCAATGGCGTCCGACCAGTCCATGAAAATTTAATCGATCGCGCAAGCGCTGTCATAATTGTAACGGCCGACGCCAACAGAAACTTGTACCAGAATGGATTCACGAAACACGTATCGCTAATGTGCAATTCTCAATTTTCTTCCAACGGCGAGCGCCGCGCGAAACCCGTAATCGTTGTAGCTGTCAGCTCGCCTTACGATTTCGCCACAGATCCATCAATTGGGACGTATATTTGCACCTACGACTTTACCGAAACAGCCTTGCAATCCTTGGTAAAAATTCTTTACGGAGAGCTAACACCTTCGGGCTCACTGCCTGGCTCACTTAGTCGCAACCAGAGACTCCAACAGTCGAGGCAACATTGGCTAGTGGAGAACTGGAATGAGGATCGGGATGCACATGCCTTAGATACTCTCGTAGATATTGTTCGAGAAGATGGTACCCAGTGCCAAAGATCCGAACTTGCTAGCGTTACCTCCACCACCTTCCTTCTCCGCAACAGCGACGTGGAAGAATCCCACTTTGTTGTTCGAAATAGCAGCACACAGGCGCTCTATGGATTTTGTTCTACGTATTACTTCAAATCCACAGGGACGGGCGTGATCGGTGCACTCATTGTCGACCCTTCCCGCCGACGAATGTCCATCGGCCATTCCCTCCATAACCGCGCAATTCGGACACTGATTCAACGGCCAGGCATCCGTAGCTTCCAGCTCGGCTCACGTTTACCAGGCATATATCATGGAATCCCTACAGGAAACCCCACCGAGCGCAAAAGGCTTCGGCAGTGGTTTGCCAATCTGGGGTGGAACACTGCCCTCTCCCGTTCTGTATGCAGCATGATGTTACGAAATCTCGAAGACTGGTCACCGCCGGAAGGATTGACGAAAGTTCTACAGAGCTCGGAAGTCGACTACGATCTCGTTTATGGGTGGGAGTTTGCGGATTCTGTCCTTGATCATGTGAAAACTACTTCGCGTGTTGGGGTCATGGAGATCTACAAAAGGGGGCTTGGCGGTGCTCCGGGTAGCGGGATTATTCGCGCTAAACGCCGGGAAGATGGGACAATACTGGGTAGTGTCGTTGTGTATAATTCCACGTCCGCGCTTGCGGAATCCATGCCGGCGCTTAAGGATACTCGCACAATTGCGGGAGGGATTTCTTGTCCTGTGATCTCTCCTTCTGTCGGGGAGTATGCAACACTGGTACAGGGATTGATCTTGTTGGGAATCAAGCAGATTCGCAAGCAAGGGGCTAGGGCGGCTATACTGGATTGTGTAAGTAGAAATGATGACCCTTCTTACCGTTTCACTCCGTTGTTTTTTCTTCTGTCATCAACCGCGATCATCCCATTCAATACAGAACTCGTTTGGAAATGCCGCCCCCAAGATTACTAGCTAACCTAAAGGCATCTTTCGGCAAAAACAGGTCGACGCTGATGGGAACTACGATAGTCTCTCTGCCATGGGATTTTCCGTCCTGCATAGTTTCGAGGAAGTCACCTGCGATGCTTCCACCTGGAGTATGATGGCTGCCTCATGAGAAAGCTCACGAAATACATCGCATGGCCGGCTATTTCATTTCGCAACGCCGTCTAGATCGATCCTCTTCCCTCGATGCACCTTTTACTATCTACGAAATATCTTTGCTCTGGTATATGTATCACCAAGTTATAGAAACCTTCAGCCCCCCGGATACGAATATCGGTCGTCCTAACCGCTGTTAGATTGGAGATTCAATTCAATCTTCGACTCCACGCCTTTTTTCCTGTTTTTCCTTTCATTTTCATTCCTATTCCCTTCAAACTGCTGAAAATTTTGCACTGAGCAAAATATTTTCTCAGGTGTGTCCTTATTATTTAAATTATCATGCATCATACCTATTCGCGACCGACCCTTCCTCATTCAATAAAACATTGCAGAGCAGATCTATCCTATCTTTTTGTAGCGCATTTTCGGCCGGTGAGATGAGATGCTTTCTACTTAATAAAAAATAGTATTTTTTCTCATCCACATCTCTCAACTACCCCATCACCACAACCACCCCGAGAGCCGTTCTTCCCAACTGCGACCCTTGATTAACGCTTTAACGCCCGTTACATGCCTACCATGTGTTGCTTATTCGCCAGTTATTGCCTTATTTATCGTGGCTTGTGTTGGTTTGGGGTCTCGCGTTCCTGGATGAAAAGATATAACTAACCTCTATTCCTCTCGTTCGGGTACTATAACCTACCTACCTCATCACCAGTGCCTCGTTGTTCGTGGTCACATCCAGCACCCTTTTTTGTTTTGTTTTCACTTTTAATTTTAGTGGTTCTATTCTGTTGTTATGCTCGCGGGACTTGCCTTTCTCCTTAGATTAATTCTGAGACTTTGTTTTTGGTGGAGGGAACTCTATACCCTGTTGACACAAGGATCGTAATTACCATTTTAGGTATACGAGTATATGAAGGAAGGCAGCCATGAATGCAAGGTTTTTGATGATATATCCTTCGGCTGCTATGAATAATAAATATCTTTAGATACGTTGATTCAGATTTTAACTAGGTATGGCTGGCTGGCTCATTGGTTGCTTAATCAGCACCGTAGCGCGCATTATTACATCGTAGCCCCAATCATTCAGAGAGAGACATGACTACCTCAGAGAATAACGCCCTTCTTCTTTCACTCACAATTACCTGTCCAATAAGCCGAACCAAAGAAACAGATTATATCATTTAGTCTATATCCGCATCGGCAATTTTTTACAGCGTAGTTGCTTCCGATACCACTCCCGCGCTCCAAGGGGTCGTCGAACATCCTGGTCTTTGATGCTGAAAGCAGTAAAAAGCCAGTCTATTTTCTCGCTTTACGAAGTTAGTATTGTGCGGTGGGGTCGCTGATTCTGTGGTCAAATGGCTATCTTTCGAGTCGATCTTGTGATAAAAGACGTTTGAGGGTCAAGGGTTCCTGAGAAACCGGGACGGCTGGTTGTGAGCTCATAACCACACTCTCACATCTGGAAGTCAAATTGGACGGCTCTGGCCAGGTTCGTTATATTGCCAGATTGTGTTGTACAAGATCTGGCCGTGAGGGCCATTTGGCATCCTCGCCATTCAATCTATGCAAAATGCTGGGATCTGCGAGTCCAAGTGCCTTCCTGCACCCAGCTACCTTCCTTGCTGAAGATCATTCATTACGCGTTCCGCTCGCAGCTCACCCTTGACGACATAGCAAGGGTCCTCAAATCCTTAACCCAAGCTACAGCTTCCAGGGAATCTATTTCCTGGACCACAAATCATGATGAAAACTCAATTCGCGCGCCTTAGCGCTCATTGTTGTGGATCTCGTCCTGAAAAATTCGGGTCAATTGCCTCTCGGCTTTAATGGGTCTACTATACGAATGCGCGGGAAATATGCAACGGCATTGCCTGGCTCACCGCTGTCCTCAAATGGCTTGTTTAATGAGAACACCAATGGTTGCTAATACAGATTCCTGACGCGACGGTAGCTGAATGCAGATTTATTGCTCCTTCATGTCCCGACACATTGCGCTTTATCATCCCACCAAACTTTGGGAAACCTCGTCTTGAATACGGGGGTGCAGTTCACGATACGCAAATCCCAGCAGCGTTACCTTACGCAACTGTCCTTTTAGGCTCAACTACAGGATCGATGCAATGACGTATTTTCGGAGGAAAGCAGGGGAACCAAAAACATTCGATCGGGCTAAGAGCTTGGGAAATTGCGAAAAAGTGTCAGCTCTTGACATGCAAGGACCGTCAAGGGCGTATTGAACATGCCAAGGTTCTCGACAAAATCTCCGAGCTCGCGCGGGTCAATAAAATGAGTAAACGGTACTACGTGGAACAAAGCTCCTTACACAAGCAAGAAATTATCTGGTAAATCTGTTGCATTCCGGTTAACAGGCCACCAAAATATTTGGGGCTAGTTTAGGGGCCTGATGCCCACTGCGTCAATCTTGGCTCTCTCCACAGCTTCTGCCATCATAATTATGTGAGGTCTGTCCAGACTGATATTCCATATATATTGTCGTGCATGCAAGGCCTTTTTTATGATCTTGTAAGCTTCCATTAATGGAAACTGTCATTGCATACGTGCCAAGAAACCGACGAACATCTGTGATAGAAAGCAAGGCTTTTTCAAGCCTTCTGGTTCAGTCTGCCTCCGGCAAATTAAAAAATGAAGGGCCCAAATCCTTTGTTATCTGTCCTGATAAGCTATGCCAGGAACAAATTAGCGGTTTCCATCTAAACTGGCAGCACATCGAAGTCCGCACGACTGAATGGTTGACCTCTGTTTCGGCCTATATCTCAGCAGTGAAGACTCTTCACCTGGGGGCATGAATGGTATCTCCATTTCTTTCTCGTTGCCCCTCAACTTGGAAAGATAAACCAACAGTTTTATACATTTTTCTTACTCATACAACGACTCTCCTTGCGGCACAGATGGACCATAAATTCCTACGAGAATGCGAAGAACACTCGGAGCACTGCATAATCGACATATGTATATAGTTGTTGAATGATAAAGGCCGAAACCGTTTTCGCTGGATGGCATCCAGGACAATTGAAATGGTCATCAGAGTTAAAAGTGTTAAAGCCTTCGGATAGCGCCAGGTAACGTACCTCGCGGGGGGCCCCTCAATGTTTGTTGACGGTGTTTCTCTAAAGATTTTTTCCTGAAAGCTTACATTCCAAAGGAAGAGATGTCGTAGTCCCATAGCCCTTCGAAGGGGATAAAGGAGACGGGCGTGTGGCAGATATTACTCGAAATACCTCGAGGATCTACGACGAGAAATAGTGCAGCTGAGGATTGAGAGATTATCTCCACCGCTGTCGTTGCAGTTTTTCAACAACCGCATCTCAGTATGACGGTGCTTGATTTTCCCATGCATGCAGCAATCAACCCCCTCACCACCATCACCCGGCTTTGCTGCAACAGGTTACTTTTGGTATTGAAAATTCAATGAAGGCCTGTTTTAACATAAATCTACTGCCACCTAATTCAACCGTGGATATACCGTCCATGAAGCCCCTCAAGCCAATACAGCGGGCGAGAGACACGATATCTAATCCGATTCGAATTGGACCTGTGGTTAGATTGATTAGTTAAGCAGAAGAAAAAAGAACCAAACAATCTCTATGCCAATGTGAGCTTGGGTAAGTGAATAGCCGTTCTAGATGAAGCCTTGGTTACAGGCATATTAGTTGTCTTCGTGTCCCTATATCTGGGAAGCAACTGTTTGATTTGGAGATAGACAAGGATGGCAACGACCATTCCGGCAATATCGAAGGCGCATATCGATATCTGTTTGTCCCCCCTTCCCGACTTATCCCTTCCTTCCCATCTTCTTTCTTCATTTAATTTTTAAACCACTATGAGATACCAAAATCATTTGAAGTTGAGCAACTGGGTTGCTGTTCCCATATCCCAGCCACGTGACTGAAAATCCTCACATCAAAAAGGGGAAAGAATTTGTTACCAAAAGACACATCAAACAAATCGGACTCTCCCCGCGCACAAGTACGTTGTTTGAAGGAAGAAAGAAGGTGAAACGGAAATTTCCGGGAAGAATTCTTGACCTGGCTGCTGAAGACGGGTCGGTATTAACTTGTTATTCTCTGTTTTCTAAACGCCAGATTGACATTCATGTCGAGCAGTGGCAGACGAACACTACCCTTCCGCTCTGTGAATTTGAAGCAACGGAGGGGAATCCGGGGATACCTAACATCTTGAGGGACAGGACCAGCAAGACCCCTGTTCGGTGACGGGTCGCCACATGGACACATTTTTATCACTACCACCAAGCCGTTCTCAAGCACTTCCCGCATGTTGGCAGCTGACCTTCCGTAAAATTTACGTTCTCTATATCCACTCTCGGTTATTGAAGGCAGCCCTGGGTGTGGAAGAATATGATGGCGAACTCAAGGCATCGGTTACTTGCTGATTTCGTTGACAGGGTAGCCTGGGGAAAATCGGCAGCCTACGGGCTATTTAGAGCAGGGGTAGGTGGCAGGGGGATGAGGAGAAAACAAGGGTGCGAGCAGATGGGCAACATGCTGACCATGTTTATTGCAGCATCGAGCCTTTCTGAGGCTCTTGGAAGAGATGCGGAGAAAAGACCCCTGACAATTGGCTCTACAAATCCGCAAAGAAGATTCGCTAACCCCTGTCGCTTCTGTTCTCGTGAGTGACATGTATGCGCTTCTCCAGACGCAAAATTCCGACTTCCGCGATTCTCTATGAAGGCCAATGTAGCCCAAGTAGAGCAAACTAAGGGATCAATGCCAGTTGAGACCTATCTATTCTCACGACTGAAGATTTGAACCGTGGCGTAGCACGGAGCGACAATACCATTCTGAGCTTGAGAAGAATAGCCAAGGGACCACCTAAAAATGGCTTCTTATCCTGCACATATAGCTAACTAAAAAATAAACGAATGATTCCCGGAATTAGAAGATCCAAGGGTATCCAAAATCTAGAAATCATTAACCCCTTAGGCACTCCAAAGTTCCGGCGCCCGAACTCTCGCTCTGAACGCGTCCCTGAGCCCGAAGCCCAACGAAATTTGTACAAGTATATCAGCATTATTGAAGGTGAACCGCTAAGATTTTCTTGCCAGCGAAACCCACGGTGGACTAAGGATATCCTTTCGAATGGCCCCACATGTGTGTTTGCCAAAAATCAATAATTTCCCCCAAGACGATCAACTGAGAATGGCGAATTCTTCTTTCAACGGAGATCACAATGATTTTGAGGATGATATTAGAATGTTCTGGCGCCTGAATTGATAAAACCGCCAGCATGTCCATTTCTATCTTCAACCTGCGGAATCTACTCACGGTATGACATTAAAAACATGGATACCTCCAATGGCACTGTGAGCTAGTTTACATCTACAGTCCTCACATGATCAACTCGGCCTGTGGACGCGTACATATCCTGCTTTTCTTAAATCTGTATCCGAAGGCAGTGGTGATGTGCTTCAACGGCCCGCTCGCTCCCGTATGCCTCAACCAACCTTTCCAAGTCGACCAGATATTAACTGCCTACCGTGTTTAAGACTTGAAACGCAATCCTTCCGCATCGTTCCCCGCAAACGCTAGCACATCAGTTAAATAGAAAACCCCTCGATGTTCCTCGGCACTCGAGCCACTCAACAGGACCCTGCACCGATTCTGACACTTTCTTTCTATTATTATTGATTTGCCAGGAACAATTATATGACATGATTTAAAAAATAATCAACTCCTACCCAATAACAATTGCCTCAATCATTTGAGTCATTGAGGACATGAGCCATTACAACAGTTGTGAAAGCAAACTTTTACAACGACCCCTATGATCCAAACAGACCCTCACAACGTGGGGGACTAGCCCACCATTGAATCCCCAAGCGCATAGAAATTCCCCAGCTTCCAAGATCACATTAGCACGACTAACTATTTTTAGTTTACACTATGATGCCAATCGAAATCTCAATGACCTGAGACCTCAATAAATAATCTTTCCGTCGGGAAAGGGAGAGACACTCGAGGTTTTCCCGACAGGAATGGCAAAGAATTCTTCTGTGCATGGACAGAATCCACAACGAGCAAAGTTCCTGTTCCGGAGAGGCTCATACATTCTCCTTTTTCCTTTACGTAGGACATCCACTTACCAGATTAACTCTTAAATATCAAAAACATTTCCCCTGTCAGTTTTCCAGTTTGGGCTTGCCTGTACGGAGTATGTTCGTTCCTTTCTCTTTCTTCTTCTTCTTCTTCTTAGAACCTTAGTCCGTAATTGGTTGATGCGCGACATCCATTTATCTCCGCATAACCCTTGCATGCATCCCCTGGTGTTCATGAAGCAAATGGATCTCCATCCTGGCTGGCGGCCCTCCTCCTCCAGAGAAGGAGGGAAAAGAGTTCGAGCCTGAAAGTTCCCCGCCGCTAGTCCACCAAGCCACACACTACTTTTTATGTTCTCGAAGGATCGGAGCGGCGACCAGTCCCTTCCATTGAATTGAAACGGGTTGGAATTAAGAGAAAAAAGAAAAAGGCAAAACGGCAGTCAGCCAGGCGCGGGGTAAACTTTCACCTCCGTCCATTATCGTACGGAGTACAGCTCAACCATGGACCGGGTAGTTTTCCTATTCCTATTCCCATGTAGCCATGGGAGGAAAC
>NW_001813973.1:841431-844624 GCF_000149585.1 Histoplasma mississippiense | reverse complement strand
GTCCATTCCATCCAGGGGTGGGGAGGGGGGGGGATATGGTGGTGAGCTTCTCTGCCGAACATACCCGCACACCCCCGCTGCTTGCCCTTTCCCCTGCTTGTGCGCGAAGAACGCGGGTTTCTCGCGCAGGAGAACGAGGGTCCGGAAGCGAGAGAGAGAAAGCTTCCAACCATCGCTGAGGGAGCCAGTTCATCGCGATTGAAAAAGGGATGAAAGGGAGACGGAGAAGGAGAAGGAGAAGGAAAGATAGACAAAAAGCTACTCCGTACATGAATGGACAATCCCATTATTCCGGCCAAGGGAAGAGGTTTCGCGAGGGAGAAAAAATCAGAACAAGAGAACAAAACAAGACAAGCCGAGGGAAGACGAAAAAAAAAAAAAGGAAAGAAAAGTAAAAAAAGGAAAAAAAGAAAAGAAAAGAAAATGAAACAATTCATGCATTTGTTAGTTTAGTGACGAATAAAGTTTTTACGCTGGATGTTCCTCGAATAAGCAAATCATCCTTTTCTTTTTCTGGTTATTTTTTGGCTTGACTTGGTCCTTTCATTTTATTTTTCATACTATAAAATTTTATTTTTCTTCCCTCCTTTTCAGCGGTGAGGTTCGATCGGAGTCTCGGATTGATGCGCGCAAAATACCCTCGGATAGTTGTGCTTAGGGCCCCCAACCCGCGGCCCACCACGACAAGACGAGCGATCTAGGGAGGACAGTTCGTTCTGTATGTCCAACATGCAATTCACAACGAGATAGAACAACAGTGTCGAAGTTTGAGATTCGAGCGGTTTTTTGGTTTTCTTCGATTTTTATTTTTTTTTTTTTGTTTTGTTTTTGCTCTGTCGATTCTTCCCCGTTGAGCAAGGAATAAATTATAAGCTCGCTTACTGCGTAATAAAATGAATTCATGGACCGATGATGTCAATGCCTTTCTTTCTCTGTTGGTATTCATGCTAACGAAAGGCGAGCAAAGTGTGTATATTAAGTTTTTCCTCATTTCACAAGCATGCATCTCGTCTGCTGGCGGCTTCTCCAAGGAATGAGGGAGCAACCTTGGAAGTAGATCTGTTGTTTCGAGAAGTATCAGATGAATTTTGGAATACGAAATCTCTCATCCCTTCAGAGGAAGCAGAGGGACAACTTTGTGTAAGTCGAGCGATATTGTCGGATTTATGAGCCAAATCAATGCATACTAGAGTTATGGAATCTGAACAGAAACTTCTATGGCTTTGGCCGGGGATTTTTGGACCGTTGGATCATTTTCCGCGAGGATTCGTTGGTTTGGGGGATGAATTTCTCCTGAGGTTGAAACTCGATGCCTGACCCTTGAGCTTTCCCCATCATTATGATTCATGGGGGCGGAAATCCACTGGGATGAAGTCTACCCTGCTGATTGGATGCAGACAGTGTGGAGAGGCGTGGGTTCCTCCATTCCCACCTCGCAGCTTCCCCCTCATGGAATCTCCACTTCGCCTCCTCCAGTCTCCTCCACCTCCAGGCTGTCAGGCATGGGGGTCTCTGCTGACTGTACGCACCCAATAGTAGAGAGGAAACTGACAATAACAGGTTCTAATAACGAACAGGCATGCAGGGCTTGTACCTTGCGAAACAGAGCTTATCATTTGTGAGCTAGTCCTGTGTGACAAACTTACAAGTAGCTACTGGGACTCACACAAACCAACGAACATCACAGGAATAAATGTATTGTGTGAGCAGAGAGTTCGTTGGTCGTTTCTCCGTGAAAGAACGACCATGCTGACATTGTCAATGCAAAAACAAAAGCATTCATTCTCTGGAGGTATATATAAAAGTGGACGGCAGTGCATGAAACAGCCGTGCCTTGTTGGTTTTCGAACTGAGGAATGAATGCCGCATGTTCGTCGCAAGGTACGGCTGTTCTAGTTGAGACGGGGGGAGAAGTTAGCGAGCCTAATCCCTCTGCAGGCCTAGCGCAGTTGAGATGAAATGAGCTCAAAGGGGTTTGTTTTCAGAGAGAGAAAAAGCCCCATCACCGTCCACAATTCTCCATGTGCAAAGGTGAAAATCAACATTGTGGGTGGTATCTGCCGGAGCCAGGCGGAGGGCTTGTGAATTCACTCAGCAAAACTTTATTATTATTCTTAGACCTGAGTTAGTTATTGAACTTATCCTCAACAATTCCGTCGATGCCGACAAGATCTTGGCCTTGGCCCCCTCCGCATATCTGGTTTCAAGCCACAATTCCTCTAGTAAGCAGACGACTTCGCTCTAACAGTTGGTAAAACCCTTGAACCAGCTAGCAATGCTCTTTTGGCTTTCGGCTCTTGTGGTCTCAAGCAAGCGTACTTCGCTCTTTTTTTTTTTTTTTTTTTTTTATACTTTTGTTGCGTCGAAGTGGGACCTGATGATACTCGCTCTCACCCAGTCTCCAGTCAACCGGAGAAATGGGCGGAAAGGGCCCACCAAGCCTCGGGGCAACGATTGGCGAGCTAACCAAGCGGAAGAGTCGACGATGTTTTCACCCGTAAGGCCAGCGGGTGAGTGGGGTTCCTGCGACCAGTCCAGGCGACGATACACAGCAAATACCGCCGTAAGCAATAATGGCCGTTGTTGGGATGCTCGCGCCTGACCTTTGGCCCCTAGCCTGAGCAAGTCGCTAGCACCTGCATGCCGAGGGTTGGCGACGGGAAGTGGTTCGGGCCTGCTGCCAGCGCCAATTTGCCTCCCATCCGGGGGATTGACTGATTGATGTATGGATGGGACCCCCGTCGAGCATCTATCTGTCGGGTTGTGGTGTTCGTTGGGCATGTATGTGTCTGGTATCGAGATTGGTAATGATATCAAACATCCAAGCGGCAGAGAAATTGCTGTTAGATCTGCTTTTCGGCTGGAGGAGACCGGGAGCTTGTAAACGTCTCAGACTGCGTCCCTAACTGCATCTAGCTGTAATCTGTATCGCGGGCACGATTAGTTGCTGTGTATCGCACTAAGTCGAGATGGTCCTCAGACAGGCTGAAGGGTGGAGGGGGGGGGCAAAATCCCTCAGAAATATCCCAACTGCTTTTCAGTGGGCCCTAAGGAATCTACACTGGATTCTGCGTCTATAAATGCAACAATCTAGGCTGACGCGAGACCCGCTTCTTAACCACTCTCCACCCCAAAAGAGATGGGACGCCTATGTGGTTATGTTGCATTTGCCCCTATTCAGTGCGAGTTGACC
>NW_001813973.1:832806-841124 GCF_000149585.1 Histoplasma mississippiense | reverse complement strand
GGAATGAAACATCCCCAACCTCAGCAATCTCCCTGCAGGCCGCCTTGGAATCCAACATCCAACTTCCCCGTCTCCGCTTCTTTCGCCTTGGACTCCATACACACACACACACACTCTCTCTCTCTCTCTCTCTCTCTCTCTCTCTCTCTCTCTCTCCCCTTCAACTATCAGAGAACCATACATCAACCTGCCCTAGAGCCGCTGCATGACAGGGAAGAAATCGCTCCATCCATCCCCACAGCAAACCTCCTCTCCACCCCTCCCCTTGCCGCCACCTATTCTCTCCCTTCATCCCCCCTCCCTCTGTTTTCTTTTGCATCTCCCTCCCATTCCGCTGTGGATGCGGGTCTGATTTCTCGACTCCTACAATCATCAGCGGTCTTCACACTGTTGCGTTGCGACTTGCCTGCCAGCAGCTCGCCCATCGAGCCCGCCTCTCCGATATCCCGAAGATGGAGAGCTTCGACACCATGGCCGTCCCTTACCTAGGCAGCCCGCTGTCTATGGCCAATATGCAAAATACGGACTACCTCAATGCCATGCCTTCTCTGGATATGCCAGACTCCCATTCGGCGTACGACCATGAAACATTTGTTAGGTATTGTCCCACTTAACGAACAACCCCATCTTCAATCCCTGCTGGCGCCTTGACTGACCACTCTGTACTTGGGTAGCGGTGACGACATTGGTTATGCGCAGCCTCAGATTCCTGCGCATTCTCTACGACGATTTTCCAATACCCACTTTGACGACCCTTTCCCTGAGATGATAGCCCCATTCGAAACGCTTCCGTCGGATCAGCAATCCCAACAAGACTCCTCCATCGACCATAATCACAAACTGCTCAGCTTTTCTATACCCATATACAATTTTACTTTGCTCGATTATTCGCTACGTCGAACTTCCATCTCCATGGCCGCCCAGCTTCATGGCATGTTTTTTCTTGCCGAATCGCCATGGACCACATCTCCCACGACCAAACCAAGTGGTCCGCCCCCGATGGCTGAATTAACTTGCTACAGGCGGAATCTATTCCAAATCACAGGCTCAGTGACACTGCCACGTACAATGAGATATATCATGACAGAGCAGGGCGATCGGATCCCTATACTTGCGCAGGAGCTCACAGTATCCGCAACCGAATCAGTCGAGGGTAATCCCGTGAAAATCATTTCTGTTCCCTGGAAAACGCCTGCAGCCAATGCCACAGGTCAGCCGGAAGACAAGACAGAAAAGGAGCCCCCTTCGATTCCTTTGGATATCATGGCAGGTCAGGATATAGACTCGGATTTTGCTACTTTCTCCATTGCCTGGAAGCGGCTGCAGTTCCGTATCGCCACTGCGAATAATGGCCGGAGGAAGGAATTGCAGCAACATTTTGTTGTGAGATTGAAGATTGTCGCAACGTTGTCGACAGGTGCTAAGATTTCTATTTGCGAGGCTCATTCTGGGCCTGTAATCGTGCGCGGCCGTAGCCCCAGAAATTTCCAGTCGCGTAAGGATCTTCCGCTTAGCGGAAGTGCCGCATCCTCACGAAAGCATGCCCAGGCAAACGCCAACCGCGCGGCGACGATCGAGGCTCCTTCCTCCCAACAGGGGACAGGAACGAAACGGAGCAAATCTCCCCAGGATCAAGATGCTAGGAAGCAGCAGCTGCCATCATCGTCCTACCCGGAATGGACACAGACTGCAACTGTTCCCTCCGCGCCTCTCCCCACACCCACATTCACCAACGGTGCTGTAAATGATGCCGCCACTTCATATGCGAACTCCAGTCCAGACGTCCATCAGCATCGCGAAAAGCGGCGACGGATCAGTGTCACGGGACGCCCAATCAACCTCTCGTTCATTGACGAGGACTCCAGCCCTGCCAATTCCGCTGGCGACTCCAACTGCACACCCCCTGCCATGTCCATGCCGACAAACGCGGGCATCCATAGATGGCGGGACATCGACGGCTCACCCTCCGAGAAGTTACAAAAGAGCGCTACAGCCCAACCAAAGCGCCAACCTCTAACACACAATCACAATTCGTCAAGCAACGTAACCACCCTAAATCAAATGCAACATCAACTCCAGCCGCCCCTCTTAGCATCTCAGATCCTCAATCCCAGTGAAACCGCCGATCTTCTCTACGAGTACTTCCCGCTTGGCCTGGATGACTGGCAAGCCCCTGTCGACGCCGTTTATCGACCGCACGTTGTGCACCATACGCACTTACCGGACGATCCTAAGGCGATAGCCGCGAGGAGTCGTAGTAGGACATATTTCATCGAGGGGAGCTGAAAGGGCGTATCTGCATGCATATAACCCTTCTTACGCTATATATATCTTCTTTTTGACATGGAATGAATATCTACGAACGCATTCTTATCTTTCCCTCAATTCTATCTACTTTGGATTTCCCACAAGTTTCACAAAGAATGACATCACACACCCGTTCTCTCTGCTTTGGGAAGGAAAACATAATGTCTGTTTTTTTTTTCCTTTTCCTTTGTCTAAGGGTTGGAAAAAAGTATTAGGGTCCTTTTGCTTTAGTAGGACTTTTTTTATTTTCTTTTTCTTTTCTTTTTCTTTTCTTTTTTCCTTTCCCGTCTACTGTAAACATCTTTTTGTTTCTCCATTTCTCTTCCCATTTTATTTTACTTATTTATTTATTTATTCTGGATACCTATGTATATATTTTGTAATGTTGACCTTTCTACCTCACCTCCCTTCGAATTTGTCTTTGTATATTTTATCTAACGGTTTCCCCCTCTCCTCCTTTTCTCGTCCCTTGCGCTAATGGTTATTGTTTTGTTCCTCCCTTCTTCTATATATCCGCTTCTGAAATTGAGCCCTCACCCATTCCCCCCTTTTTGGACACCCTCTGGGTTAGATTTCGCAACAAGACAACAACCAGTATCAGATTCAGTATATAAGAAATATACACACATCACTTATCCGTATACACGCTACAGAAGTATTACTACTACTGCCCCTAACTTACTAAGCTCCTCTCAACCTACATTCGATGAGCAAGGAGGTGAAGAAAAAAAAACATTGTCCGTCCTTCTACTTGGAGAGCAACAACACCAAACCTCACCCCTCCCGCCCCCCTTAACGGCCCCACCCTAACCACCCCCAATCCCACCACCTTCTCCTGGTCAGATTTTTGCGGTACAAAGTGCCCAAGGCTCATGAAATCTTAGTACTCCAAAGCAATTGGATTTTGATAGGGTACAAAAACACCTCACCACCGGGGCGAGCCAGTCAAAAAGAGCTCAAATTTTAGAAGCACGCTCAATCTCTTCCGGATATCCCTTCTTTCTCGCCCCTCTTCTCTCCTCTATTCTGGATTCCCCGGAGTAAAGATAGATGATATAATATTTTTATCTTATCCATATGTTACATGAAAGCCTGTTGTCGAACAGGCCAATTGAAACCAGAGAAAAGATTTAAAAAAAAAAAAAAAAAAAAAAAAAAATCCATGAAAAAATGCAAAATGAATGGATCAGTGAATCAATGAATGAACGACGATGTTTCATCAACAGCGGAGAATCCGGTCCAGGGCTTGCATGTTATGGTGGTATTTGTGTTTTGTGTTAACTAACTATACGGGTGTTTATATCATAATGAACTCCCGCGGGCCCTCCTTTACTTTTACTTCCCCCGCCGCCCACCCTTGGATTTTTTTTATTTTTTATCAAGATGTATTTTAGTTATATATATATATACGTCATTACTTTTCTAAAGAATAGAGGGGAAAAAAACTCCCTCCCTGCCTTTCAGCAATGGTGACCCTTTTTTTTTGTGCCTTTTTTTTTCTCTAGCTTCCTGTAATAACAGTAATAAGTAATAATGGTAATAGTAATATAGTGAATATGGATCCGGGCAAGCGAGCGGTTCCCGGACAGAGGACAGAACTGAGAAATGAAACTTAAAAGGGCAACAAGCAGCAGTCTGTCTGTGGAGGGAGAGAAGCCGCTCCGCTCCATCCCTAAGCAAGTCGGATGAAAGTCTTTGATTGATTCCACTGGCGGATGTAGAAGGATGGGTAAAAAAAAAAAAAAAAAAAAAAAGAAAAAAGAAAAAGGGAATATTCTTTCCAAACTCCCATCCGAGCGTAGATGCTGGGGTGGGGGGAAACGAAACCGAAACCCCCCCAAAAAAAAGAAAACACAAATGGCTTCTTTCGCCTCTCCTTCTTCTCCTTCTCTCTTTCGTTTCTGAGTTTTTTATTTCTTTTTTTTTTATTTTACCCTCTCCTTGCGCCGATCACATCGTGCCGTTTTCCAGAAGAAAGGAGCTGGGAAGCTTGGCTAGCCTAGCCTCCAGATGTTTCGAAACTGCCAGCCACTCAGCCAGTTGGAGCTCGTGCCCTCCAACTGTTTCAAAGCTACAGCGTAAGTCCAGTCCAGTAAAACTACTTCGTATCAGTATCATACTCCGTAGTTCCGGCTTACAGTGCTTGGTCATGGTGGCTATTCCTGTGTGTTCCAAAAATAAACAAAGGACAAGGGGGGGAAAGAAGAACGGTAAAAACCGTTCTCAACTGAAATCCGCCGCGTACCATAACAACTAGTTATATACCAGGCATTTTTTGGCAGAAATCTGCGGTGTCTTGATGTCATGGTGATGGTGAAAATGGTGCGAGTCTCTCTCGCCTCTCTCGCCTCTCTCGCCTCCATCTCATATAAACGCCCTCCGCACCTCGCGGGTGTTGCTACTCGTTGGTTGGCCAAAAAGGTTGACGGGAAACGAAGGGGGCTAAATAAAAAGTGGTTGATGTTTAAAATAGATATAACGAAAATGCGTTGAGGTTTTGACTTCTTTCTCTTCAGCTTGTCTGATTCGACCACTGTTCGGAGGACAGTAACACCCTTTGCGAGATTTCTGCAGGAGAGCCAAAAAAAAAAGAAAAAGGAAAAGAAAAGAAAGAAAAGAAAGAAAGAAAGAAAGAAAGAAAGAAAGAAAAAAGAGTGCAATGGTGTTGGTAGAAGAGGCAACAGCCTCAAGAGCTTCCGATTAGAATCCAGATGTCCATGAGCAGCTTTCTGACTGAGTTCGTAGAGCGAATATCAAACCCACCCACTCACTGCCTTGCCGCCTTGGCAAATGGGCCATCATCTCCGTGCAAATTTGAGACACTGGGGATTAAAAAAAAAAAAAAAAAAAAAAAAAAAAAAAAAAAAAAAAATCTCTTGTAACCTTAAGTGATAAGGTCAACAGAGATTGGATGAAGAGAGCGGCGGGAGGGAGGAGGGCATGCAAAGTCCTTTCTAACATTCCCTGTCTCTGGGGGAGTGTGTGTGTGTGGGTAGGTGAGTGAGAACCCAACAGCATTTGACATGAAATGAGCGATTGTTGAAAGAAAGAGAAATCAGCTGTTGTATGTACCTCCAGCTCACTGAAGGAGCTCACAGGGTCAAGAAACAAGCAGCAGAAGGAGGAGATATATAGTAGGTCATGTCACAACGCACGAATATGATTCCAACAAGTGATATGCCATCATCGACAAATTGGAATAGTGATTGAATGACGAAGGGATCGAATAAACAAATAAATAAATAAATAATCCCAAAGGAGGAAAAGCGGGGGGGGAGGGGCAGCAGAAGTTCCGCTCTCAGGCCCGAGGCCCCTATTGACAATATGGTAATTAACTCCATCCCATGACGAAGCCTTTTGTCGCACTTCCGAGCTCTTTATATGCCCGTATCATTTGCTGAGGTTGAGCCAAAGTCATGATATGGTTGATATCTTGGTCCACATTGCACTGGGTTGCAATTTCAGATAAGGACCGACAACCTGCTTCTGAAGGGGGGGTTTCCCAGTCCAATTGCTGCGTATTTCAAGCAAGAAAATCAGAATTTCAGGAGAAGCCATGCTTCTAGCTTCGACCTTGACCTTGGAGCTGGCATTCCGATCACAGAAAAAAGATAAGAACGGGAGAGAAATTTCCATGTGATGTCAGAACGGATGTGCAATAGGAGTGTGGTTTTTGGCTTTTCATCGCGGCATAAATGAACGGGTGAAGACGGACGCCCTTGCTTGCTTGCTTCGCCCGGGTAGCCAGATTCGAATATATATATATGGCTACATGGCTATATGCCCCCAAAAGAGTTAAGGCCTTGGTTTTGGTAATCTGGACAAGCCAGGACAATTGAAAACCCGCTTTCGGGAAAGGTTGTCGGAGGGTCAGAAAAGGTGTTTGTCACACCAACCATGCCTTGCCTAAGTTGCATTTTCCTGTCTCCAGGACGACGACGCATATCTCTCTAGGTCGGTCCATGAGGGTGCCACATAGTCGGCGAGGTGAGACGAGAGAATCACCCACCCACTAAGATAAGATAAGACAAGAAAAAGCTATCAAAGATATATAGATATATATGAGGCATCGAACCGGCGGGGTGGAAACTGGGAGACACAGTTGGAAAATGTCTCAAGAGGGCTAAAATCGGGAATGTTGCTTTCCCCTCCTGCTGCTGTTGCTGCTGTCTTGAGACGAGACAGACCGCCAGCCGCAGCCTGGTGAGGATAGAATCGATCTTGTGCCAGGAGCTGAGGGCCTGTAAAGTTAGACGTGAAGCCGCATAACCTCCAACCATCAATGAAGGCAGTGATTATTGGATAGTTCCAGTATTGACAGCTCAGGCGATGACCGGGCACTGCCAGGCTTTGTGTGCTCGCTTGGTTCAAAGGAAAAGAAAATTTTGAAAATAATGGGGAATCTCAGAGGAGTTACTTTATAGCAAGGACCCTTGGTGGTGTGCATATATTATATTCATTCAAATACACAATGAAAACTCCCCCTGAAAGGTTGGTATGGAAACCTTTGAGAATAAGTGGACAGTTAACTAATAGTTAACTATTAGTTAGTATAACTATAGTATGTATTAATTAACCTTTGGCCAAGAATCTTCTGAATCTAATTTATTCTCTGAAGATAAAAAAGGGGGAACGATGGAACTATAGACTACGGTCAACTCACAGGTCCTTATGAGAAAGAAAATGGCATTGGATATTAAAGCAATAAACAAACTAACTATATAAAGAAGATAGGATGTATGTTTGAATAGTTACAGAAAATAGATAGTTGTCAACGCCTAACTAAGCAAGTTGAATATAAGTAAATTAACTACTGGGAAAATATAACACTCTATTTCTAAGAAAAATATTGTCTTCTCATTTTCTCTGCATTCAAAGTCGTCGGTAGTTAGTTAACTAAACTACCATAACTATGATTTTATATTTTTACTACTTCATCATCAAGAACATATCCATTCACATTTGTTTTGAAATTATACCCTAGAGGGCTTAATGAAGACGACTTAAATTTTGAAAAAAAAAAAAAAAAAAAGAAAGAAAAAGAAAAGGAAGGAAAGTTGTCTACATCGTGCTGATAATGGTATTGCTGAACAATAGTTGGGGGAAGAAGCAATAAAATCAAAGCCTAAAAGCTTCGATGTCAATATAACGGTAAGAACCCCGGAAGCTTCCCCCGAGAAGGACGCCGGGGTATGAGGAGTAGGTGGTTCGACATAAGTTTAATCGTGCTTGTCAGTTGATGATGTTGAATAGGGTTCTGATGAGATCTTGGATCTTCCTTTGAGATGCTTATTTGATTCTTCAATCCTGGTTTAATTAAACTCTATGAAGATATCTCTTTTTGTTTTTTTTTTGGTTTCTATTCCGCCAATAAAAATAAAAAGCAGAAGAAAGGAAAAAGAAAAAAAAGGAAAAAGAAAAAAAAGGAAAAAAAGAAAATCCATAGCCATGAACCAAACAAAGATGTTAGATTTAACGAACTCCTGTAAGCTTCCCCATGCTTCCCCAACCACCACCACTCCACGCCAAGCACGCACATCGTCCATGCGCAGAGAAGAAAAGAGTGCAAGTGCAGTGGGAGTGGCCACTCTGGCGAGGTCAGCGTCAATCGCCGAAATTAAAAAGGGCGACTTGACTGACCAGCGACGAGCGGTCACACAGCAGGGTTGCACACAACTCGCGCGCGCGAGGGTTGGCAGGGAGCAACGTTACATCAGCAGGAACTTTTTCATCGTAACTCGTTAACTACATAAGTTAGTTATATTAGAGGCGGAAAGAGGGGGAGGCTCGGCTCTCTTTAGTTAGCCTTTGAGAATCTGATAGCAATACTGGCCTCATTGGTTGATTGACGAAAAGGAGAGATGAGAGTAGTGGTAGTAAAGAACTGGAGAGAAGGAGAAGATGAGGATGAGTAGATAACAAGCCGAAAACCGCCTTAGTAAGCAGTGGTTTCAAGCATTTGGGAACAATACACAATACACAATACACAAGCTTCCAGACTTCCCAAGCTC
>NW_001813973.1:811833-831879 GCF_000149585.1 Histoplasma mississippiense | reverse complement strand
CCCCGGCTCCATTTTCCTAGAGTGAAGGGGGCATCTGTTCACCTCCCAGGTACCAATCAACTCGCTCGCTCGCCGCCAGCTGCCAGACACAGCCCAACACGACCCTCCGGGTTTGCTGAACTTAAACCTGGCCTTCCACTCGTCAATTATCTTCAGTGGGCCAATCTTCTTCGGTGAGAGGGTGTGTGTGTGTGTGTGTGTGTGTGTGTGTGTGTGTGGTGTGAACTCGCTCGATTTTTGTATTCTTTATTCCTATTCTCGATTTTTCAATTTTCGATTTTTGATTTCTTTTTTTCTATTTTTCAATTTTCTTCTGCTTTTTATTTTTATTTTTTATTTTTATTTTTACCTTTTTCCTTTTTTGATTTCCCCCGATCCTTTCCTTTGTTTTTTATTTTTGCGTAACTGGCCCACGTTCTTTTCCTTGTTCCATGCGATCTGAGACTCTAGGTGACCCAATTCAGTAACCCTCCCGCCTCCCGATCACCTTGAGGGTGGATACCGGGCCAGCATCCCGGCGCTCAAGGGATTGCCCGGCCAAAAGTCATCTTGTCTTGTTGGGGGTTGTTCATTTTGTTCCTGCGCGGGGGGGAGGGGGTGCAACAATAACATCCGCAACACGGAGGAGACGAAAGGGCGACATCGAAACAGAAACAGGCCCAGCGCCAAGCAGGAAAGGTGAATTCCGGAAGGGAGTCAGCCAGCGACTGAGCGAGAAAGACTGGCCTCCATCATACTATTAACTCTTACTCGAAACGCAAGAGGAACTAGAGGGCAGACACAGAGAGAGGAAGACATCAGAGTAGCGCCTGCAACGCTGCCTTTCGGTCCTTCTTTTGGACCGTCCACGAAATCCGACTTCACACTGTCGCACTCGACGGAGGTTGCTGGCGGCTTTAATTGCTGTTGCCCTTTTTTCGTGTGTGGTTTTTTTATTTTGTTTTGTTTTCTCATTTTTCAATTTTCTTTCTTTTCCCCTCCTCCTCTTTCTCTCAAAAGACAGGACAGAGAGACGTAACTCGGTCCCTGCGCAAATCATTCGCGAAAGCTTGAAAAGGGACTCAGGGATTTTTCCCTTTCCGCGAAGTATCAGGTACCTAGTTTCTTCCGCCCGAAAGGCTGCCGCTGGATGGTTGCAGATACATCTGGACCCGCTGTGGTTTCGTCCTGGCGTTGCGATAAGTTATATATGTGCGAGTCTCTCCGTCTTCCCCCTGGCTTGATTGATAAACTACCACCGCGACGGCTTACGCATAAGTTGGAGCTTCTCGTAACTTGTCCCGCGTTTCTCGCCGCTCTCTTTTAATAATACTACAACCCCTCTCCCCTCCCCTCTCCCCCAGCGCCCCGATTCACCCCGATTCACTCGTCCTCCGCGTTGCGCAAGTGTTGTTGTTTGTTGCTTGAGTCACTCTCAAAAGCATAAACAAACATCCACGGTTGGGCTGCCGTCCACCTCTCACCACCACAACAGCCGTTCATTCATATATTATCTACTTACAGCTACCAAAATTCCATACGCTGGTCCCGAGGGGCAGAAAATGTGGCTGAGTGATTAAAAACTGTTTTGTTTCATCTATGAGCTGTATCTGAGCGTTTCATCGTGGCGTTTCAGAAATCCTTTCTTTTATACAGCTTTTTCTTGACCTGTATATAAATAAAATCATATACACACCGCGCCACCTGATCAGCCATCTATCTCAAGCCTCATCTTCAACAACCACAACAACACCAACAACAACGCTGCCTCACTCCCTCGGCCCACAGGACTGCCGTTTTGAGAGCCTGCCACTATACCCATTTCACCTCGCAATGGCAGGCACAATCGCAAGGGTGAACCGCCGCATGCGGGCCTTCTTCCGCAACATCATGACGCTCCTGAAGCGCATGATGACGTTTCCTTCGCAGCTAGGGGAATCATCCGACTCGAGGCAGGATTCATTATCCAATTCCTCCAAACGGCGTCGACGGACGCTGGATGACTTATCGCAAGAGGTCGAGCGCCTGTTCACAGGTCACCTGAACGTGTCCAACCTGCTATCCATGTCGAATAAGATCCGCGCGCAGATCGACATATGCGCCAAGACTAGTCCGGTCTGTATGCTACCGTCGTTCAACCATACCCTACCCACGGGCAAGGAGAGCGGCACATACCTTGCCATGGATCTCGGAGGGTCAACGTTTCGAGTCGCGCTTGTGGAACTTTCGGGAGGTGGGAAGATGAGGATTGTCCGTATGGTCTCGTCGATCATCGACGAGACCGTGAAGTTGCTCGAGGGCAAGGCGTTCTTCGCATGGATGGCGGAGAAGATCGAAGAGATGTTGAGCCGCGGCGAGGAGAAGTATGGCATGGACTCGATGCCACTACCAATAGGACTGTCGTGGTCGTTCCCCATCGACCAGACTTCGATACGTAGTGGGCGTGTCATTGCCATGGGGAAAGGGTTCCGGTGTTCCAACGGAACGGTGGGTGACGACTTGAGCGAGTTGATCACAGAGGCCTGCAGGGAGCGGAATCTTAATGTTCGGATCGACGCGATCGTGAATGATAGCTCTTCCACCCTCCTCTCGCGGGCATACGAGGACTCTTCCACGCGAGTTTCCCTGATATTGGGTACTGGTACCAATGCCGCCATCCACTACCCGGTCCATGCGATAGGGATCGACAAGTTTGGAACCCGACCAGCTGAATGGTTTGCTCAGGCGGATCACGTCATCGTCAACACAGAGCTCAGCATGTTTGGCGGTGGTGGGGTTTTGCCGACCACCAGATGGGATGATATTCTGAACCAGACACATCTGAGGCCTGATTACCAGCCGCTGGAATACATGTGCACAGGCCGATATCTCGGCGAGATCGTTCGCCTCATCATCGTCGAAGCGGTCAAGAAGGGAGGCTTGTTTGGCGGTTCCCTTCCGGAATCTTTGCGATCCCCATACACATTCGACACCAGCATCGCCGCGCACATTCAAGATGACACCAGCCCCTCACTGACTTCTTCATCCGCGTATCTCCAAAAACACCACTCCTTTGTCACTGCGCCCTCTCTGGTGGACCTCCAATTCCTTCAACAAATATGCACTTTCGTCACACGAAGAGCAGCCGCCTATCTTGCCGCATCCATTCATGCGCTGTGGTGTCTGCGAAACTCGAGCGAAGCGGCCACTCTCCCACCAACTCCAGATTCCGTCATATCCTCCTCTTCACCCAATGACAACAGCCATGGCAACGACAATCCGGAGTTGTCAAACGACCTGAACAAGAATCCAACCAACAACACCGCCGCTACAGCCGCTACAGCCACAACCGCCACAACTACTACCACTACCGCCACCGCCACAACAACCAACACCACTATCGCGCCAACAATCGACTACAGCACACAAAATGTCACGATTGCCTGTGATGGCTCCGTCATCAACAAATACCCCGGCTTCTACGATCAGTGCCAACAATACCTCAACGATCTGACGCTAGAACGCGATCCATCATGGCACTCTCGCCCCATTTCCCCACCGCCAGAGTCGGGCGCGACATCACCCTCTCAGAAAGTGATGACCTCAGTAGTAGCGTCGCCATCCATCACGCTCGAGAAAGCGAATGAAAGCGCCCTCTTCGGTGCAGCGGTAGCAGTGGCGGTGGCAGTTTCGGAGCAATAGCGCTTTGATTTTTTTGATTTTTCCAATTCTTTTTTTTTTTTTTTTTTTTTTTTTTTTTGATGGTTTTTGATTTTATATTGCCTTCATTGTTGTTGTTATTATATTATTTATTTGTTCGTTTGTTCTATTAATTAGAAGGTCTTGTCGCTTTTTTTTTTTGACTGGAGAGGAATAGGAAGAGATCAGAATACCCTTGCAACGTCGTATACTACACACACGCGCACATACACAATACGCATCCGCACATAGTTATCATAGTTATACATACCTACATACTATTCCCCCTTTCATTTTTCCCATTTTAGCGCTTGGGGGTGGGGGTGGGGGGGGGCCTGGAGGGGGAAGATAAATAAAAAAATAACCTACCTCTGAAACTGTTAACGTAATCAAACCACCTAACGCTCGTTTCCACCCAACGCTCGCCTTTGTAAATCAATTACAGTCAACTTCAAATGTTAATATCTCAATGAATATTCATTATTTTAAATTTTTAATTTGTAATTTATAAATATCAAGATTTATATTATAATATAATTCAAAATTATTATAATATAGTTAAAATTAATTAAAATATAGATTCAATTATAAAATAAAATACAGTGAAATAAAATATATAATATTTGATTATAAATTAAGAAATATATATTATATATTATTAAAAATTATAATTCTTATATAAATATATTATAACTTAATAAATATTAAATTATTTTATATAAAAATTCTATATTTTAATTTTTAAGAATTTTTTTTATTTTTTTATTATAATTTTTTTTATAAATTACAAGTAAAATATTGAAAATTCTTGAAATTTTAAATTTTAAAAAATAATTTATTAAATATAAATATATTTAAATAATTTAATATAATAATTTATTTAAATTACATTTTCAAAGTATAAATAATACACAGTTATTACAAAAATAATATTTTAAAATATATATTATTATATAAAATTCTAAATGAATAAATAATAAATAAGAATTTTTAAATAAAATTTTATATTCTATTATTATTATTATTATTTATTATACTCCGCCTTCATCCAATGGATATGCGGTTCTGCTACCATATGTCTAGCTAGGAAAACCCCACTGCGCCTTGGCGCAGGGGGGTGAAAAACCTTGCGCACAGTGGTGTTAACTATCCTGTTCATCTGCAGGGTACCGGGCAAGTCAGCTAGAGCTGTTCCTTGTAATGGGAGCGGGAACAAAGGAAAAGGAATTAGAGAAAGTATAGTAACAAAAGAAAGGAAGAAGGGAGGGACAGATAGTAGGCGCTGTTAGGATAGAAGGGAGTGACAGGAGGGGGTAGAGGGGATTGACAGAAGGGGTAGATAGAGGAGATTATACGGCAGGGTGAGGAGATGATGAGGGGATGAAAATGAGGTGGTGCAAATGAGGTGGAGAGAGGCGAGGGGATGGGGAGGAGAGGGAGGAGAGGGAGGGGCTAAGTAGTCAGGGGAGTGAGTGCATGTGGGATTCAGGGGATTCTGGGGGTCCAAGGCAGCTCAGGGCCTTATGGTACATAGTGTGTCAGCTCGCGTGCTAATGTGAACTGGCCTAGAATCCCGCTCTCCATCCACCAGTTTGACAAGAGATGCAGGCCTTCCTTGGTGTCTAGCAGCATCCTCTTGTCTAGCCTGCCATTTCTTATAAGGCCCTGACGCTGCTGCTCCCAGCGTTCGCAGTGTATCAGAACATGTTCGACTGTTTCCCATTCATACCGACAGGGGCACTGTGGGGTGGGGAATTCAGGTACCTTACACCGGTTTAGGAAAGCTGCCAGTCCGGTTTTCCCTGACCTCAATTGGATGATGATAGTGCTGCGAGCCTTGCGCAGGCCGGTGTGCCACTTCAGAATTTTCTTGTCTGGGGGCCGGCCATGCCGCTCCCCCCAGGGGGGCTCACGTCTTTTCCACCTCTGCACCCACCTCCAGAGCTGCTCGCGCTTCAGCCAGTGATTATATGAGGCTTGGTCCAGGTTGGCTCGTTGTTCCGGTGTCATCTCTGCTGTGGCTCTCTCCTTAGCACCCTGAATCCATTGCTGTTCCCAGTCCACTGGCAGGGCTGCCGGGTGAACCACAGCTCCCATGTGTCTCTGTGCCCCCCTTGTCACCCCCCGGTGCCGAAGCCTGGTCCTTATGGCCGCACACGCATTCTCAATTTGTTGCGCCATTCCTGAGGCCTTCATCCTGTTGACCGCCTTTGCCACTAGCCCATCCAGGTGGATGTCTAAGGGTACTGTGTGGGTTTCCGCTTCCAGTGTGCTTGTTGGGGTTCTTTTGTATGCCCCTGCCACTATTCTGAGGCAGGAGTTCTGCACTGTGGTCAGCTTGAGGGCCAGTCCTGACTTAGCTGGACCCGTGCCCCCCTGCCCCTGTGGCTGGTGCCATGCTATTGCTCCATAGGTCAGGGCCGGCCTGATGACCATGTTATACACCATTCTCGCTTGTCGTAGTGGGAGCCCCCATGTGGATTGGGTGGTTTGGGACAGTGCTCTGACTTGAGTCTTCATCTTGCCTGCCACCGCGTCCAGGTGGCCCTTCCATCTCAGCCTAGAGTCTAACCATACACCCAATACCCTCATCACCTGTTTCGGTTGTATAGTTTGTCCTGGCAGTCTCAGCTCAGCCTGTAGGTTGAATTGGTTGCGCGCCCGTGTGAAGTGCATTAGCTCATACTTCTGGGGGGCAAAGACCGCCCCGTGCCGTGCTGCCCACTCCTCGCATGCCCGATGCATGCGCAGGAGCTCCCTGCAGTTGTCCTCAGTGGACTGGCCATAGGCCATCACGTTGACATCGTCTACAAAGGCTATGCACACCACCGGGCGCCCCGGTCTTGAGCAGATGCGCACCAGTTCCTCATTGTAGAATAGGAATAGTATAGGTGATAGGGGTGACCCCTGCGGGATGCCTGCTGGGATGTCAAAGGTGTCTGATTCCTGGCCCTCAAAGGCAATTGTGGATTTCCTGTTGGTCATGAAGGACGCAACCCATCCCACCAGGTCCCTGGGGATGCCCAGTCGCCGGAGGATGTGAACCATTCGCTCCCGCAGCACCTTGTCATAGGCCCCTGTCATGTCTAGGGAGAGTACCGATGCCACCTGTCCTGGGTGCCGCCACACTGTCCTTATCTGGGCTAGAAGTTGTGCTATGGCTGTTTCAGTGGACCTGCCCCTTCTTGCCCCCATTTGCTGTGAGGGTAGCAGGTTGTGGTCCTCCGCGATCTTCCGCAGGCGTTTTGCAGTTGCTGCCTCCACAATCTTCCCTATTGTGTCCAGCAAGGCAATGGGTCTCCACGCTCCTGCAGTCTGGTAGTCAGCCTTCCCTGGCTTGCGCAAGGCCACTGTCTTGGCTTCCTTAAACGTGTCTGGGTAAGTCTCCCAATGCCAGCATGCATTGGTGAGAGCTGTTATGGCCTCCACAAATGTTCTGCCCAGCATCTTAAGGAACTCGTTGGTGATCCCACTCCTCCCTGGTGCCTTCCTGTTTGGCAGTCTCTGGATCAGGCTTTCCATGTCCTCCACACTGATGGTGTCATTTGACGCTTCCCTTTCAGCTTGCAGCAGCTCCATATTGGTGTCACTTAAGTCGGCGGGCTCTGGCTGTGGGAAGAACCGTTGTCGTAATGCCTCAGCCTTCCCCTCAAAAGAGGTTTCTACCGTCGCGTCAGCCCCTTCCCCTGTTCTCAGGGGGGGGACAGTAGGTGCCTGTGGGGGCAGATGGCTTCTTTCCTTGCTCCATTTTGCTAGTCCCCACATCAATCTGGGGTCATCACGGGTCCTGTCAACCAGATCTCTGAAGTTTGCTGTCTTAGCCAAGTGGATTTCTCTGTTGCGCTTGCAGCGTGCCCTGAGCCGCTCCATTTCTGGGAGCTGGGACCTCCTAGCCTGCTTGTACTCCTCCACTGCCTTGGCCACCCTCGGTGACCACCATGTCTTGGATTTTAACCCAGCCTTACTTACGGTGGCGTGTTTGTCCGCTAATGTCCCTACAAATCCTACCAGGTAGTCTGCATACTCCTTGACTGCTTGCCTGGAGTCCAGGCTTTGTGGCACATATAGCTTTTGGCAGTCCCTTGCTACCTCCTCAGGCTCCGCATTCTTCATGTTTCGTCTCTCAGCCTCCTTTGGGATGGGTGTGAGTTCCAGTGTTGTTTCCATGGGCTTATGGTCAGATCCTTTGCATGCCTCCTCCGCTATTGCACACCTCCTGAGCTTGTCGTGCAGGAGTGGTGATAGAAAGGTGAGGTCTATAGTCGTCCCTGGGCTGCCTCTGTCCTGCCATGTGGTAGCCCCTACAGGTGTGGCAAGCTGGAGACCCAGCCTATCCACCTGTGCTATTAGCTGCCATGCCATGCGGAAGTTTCTCTCCACTCTCACCCCTCCCCACCTCTCATGGTGGACATTAAGATCTCCTAATATGACCAGCTCTGCATCTGTGCCCATTCCGGCTACCTCCTGCAGCTGGCCTATGGGGGATTCCTCCGGTTCACTGCTGTAGCCCCCTGGAGGAGGTGCATACACATTGACTATTTGCACCTTACCCAGGTCGGTGGTGATTGTCAGCACTGCAATGTATTCTGAGTGGTAGTGGCATTCCCATGTGTGTTCCACGAGCCTTTTGTTGACCAGAAAGCATACTCTTGGATGTGTTTCCGGGTGATATGCTGGCCAGAAGCCGCAGCTTCTGGGGCAGTGTGTTGCTAGCATGTGGGGATTCCGGCTGGGCTCTTGTACTGCAATTACGTCGTATTTGTCTTCTGTTGCAGGGTCTGCCAATAACGCACCCATAACTCTCGCAGAGTTGTGCACGTTATATTGTAGGAGGTTTAGTGTGTCCCTCATTGTTGCGTGGGGGCTGGGGTCTGCGTGTAGTCCATTAGGTCCTCCTGTAGCTGAGACCCAGGTTGTGAGCTCTGTGGTGCTATAAAGGCACTTAGAGCTCCTCTCTGGGCTTCGCCTGCTTGCAGAATCCCCTTGGGTCGGCCTGGTCCTCTTCTTTGGCCCTCTGGTTCCCCAGTGGGTAACCTTTTATTTCCTCTGGTTTGCACCACCTGCCACCCATCTTGTGCTTTTGGCTCCATAAACCTACGGGGTCTTTCCATGTATGCTGTACGGGCCCTGCTTGATGCCCTCTCCCTCTCAGGGCACTTAGAGACCCAGGCTGGGTGTGTTCCCCTACAATTTGCGCACCTCGGTTGTTCCCCAGCTTTTCGTGCTGGGCATTCCTTGTCGTCATGTTCTTTTGCCGCGCAGAACCCGCACCTTTTGGCCTGCCTGCAGAATCTGGCCGTATGCCCATACTCATGGCAGTTAAAGCACCGGGTGACCTGCGCTTCCCGGTGGAAGATTTCAACGTCACAAAATATGCTGTCTATTATCAATCCATTGTCTACTAGTAGGTTGGCTTGCTGAGGCGAGGTGACGCTGAGTACAAGAGACCCAACCTTTGCCTGCAAGCTGGCATTCCGTCGTAGAGACAGTCTCTCAATTTGTACCCCTCTTCGGAGTCCTTCATTCTGTGCGTAAATTGCCTTGATGGCTTGCTGTTCCTCCTTCCAGTTGGTGTTGCCCATTGGGACTCCCTTAACCATGACTGGGTACAGGGTGTGCTTTGCCTTCGCCTTTTGTCCCAAGACTTCCAGCCATGTGCTGCTCTTAGTCAAGGCCTCCCTGGTCTCCCTCGCGTCGGTTGTCAGGATGATGTCTCCACTGGGGAGACATCTTGCTGCAAGCACCTTTCCCTTTGTCACATCCATAATTCTGGTGTTGACGGCTGCCACAATCGCTGGGGGGGTGGCCTCCTCAGCTGGGAGGGCTTCGCAGTCCCGGCGTAGGACAGTAATCTCGCGGAGGGTTCAGTTAGGCACTGGTTTTTCTGGAATTCCCTGTCCTGCGACCTTGGCCCATGATGACAGTTTGGCTTCTTTCACTCCTTCGGGTTGGCGTTGTACACGTGTCGCCACGGTCGCGTCTTCCACCTTGGCCAGCATCACCTCCCCCAGTTTGACCTTCAACTCCCTCACCAACCTGGCTGCCTCCTCCACTACCTCCTTCCCTTTGCCGTTGATGGCAGGATCTTCGCTCCCATTGCAAAGAACATTGCTCAACTGTGTCAATATTGCTCCACATGTGGTGGGCTGCTGCCTCTTGTCAGAGTTTTCTTCTCGCGGGCGTCCGTCAGCGCGTCCCACGATTTCCTCCATCACAACCATGGCACCAGCACCACCTCAACTGGGGATTGCTGGGTGTCGTGAGATTCCCTGCGATCAGGGCTATCGTTCGCTATCGTTTTCAGTGTATTTATATAAAAGTAAAGACCTTCAGTATCTCAGTAGTATTTTGATGATTTTTTATATTCTATTAAAAATATTTAAAATCTATAAAATATTTAATTTTAATATAGAAATAATAAATATTTATAAATATATTTATAAATATAGACTGTGTATTTTATTTTAAAATAATATTTTAAAAAGTTTAATAAATTAATAATTCTATACTTTTTTCTTATAATAATATAATATAATATAATATATATCTATAAATTATTGTTCTCTTTTTTAGAATAGTTTTGAAAGAATATTCATTGAGATATTAACATTTGAAGTTGATTGTAATTGATTTATAAAAGCGAGCGTTGCAAGCTGGGCCATTAGACCCTCTTTAACATACGCAGAAATAGTGAAGGCTGGAGGGGCTTAAAATCAGAAAACTACCTCGCGCGAGACAATGTTCATTTGTGCTATGAAATCACTCTTGCGAAGACTGATGATCTGAGCGTACATTCTCGGGGAGAGTTCCTGGAGTTACAGTTCCTGGGTCAGATCATCAAGCTGTTCCGGCTCTAAGAAGTACTTTATAGGCTCCTAGACGCGGTTTTTACGGTACTAAAACACAAAACGATCACACGATTTTCATGGCGAATCCATTGCGGGGGATCATATTCTGGAGGTATTCTGAAGTTGACATAGCCACATGCAATCCAAATGATAATAATTCATTCTTTATCTTAAACAAAACATCAACACATTATTTCTGCCTCCTTGGCCGCTTCAAGACATGCGACTGTTGGGTGAAGGAAGTATTGGGTGTAGCTTCTGCTGAGGCTACAAAGCTTGTCTGGCTTAGTTGGCCGTCATCCTCCAAAAAGCATGGGGTGTTTGATTGAGAGAGTCTAAGTTCTGACTGAGGAACATCAAAATTTACTCCAGGAGGGATCGCATCAATAGCCGAGTGGATCCTTTTCAGATGATCCGGCGCCCACTTGTCATAAACGTTCCTCGTAAAAGTGTAAGCAGTCCACTTCTCTCTGCCGTCCAGTTCCGTAAAGTCAAATGTTCTGATAGGGTGACGGTAGAAGGAAGTCTTGCTTCCCTCAACGACCGGATAATGGCCGTAGATTCTCACTGTCCTGTTGTCGTGTGAGATCGAGAAAGCCAAGATCTCGCGATTGACCTCATCTTCGCGTCCTACAAGTTTAAACAGCTCAATGACGCCCCTCACGGCAAGGGTCATGCTGTGTGCGTTCTGCCGGTCGGCGATGTCGAGCGCGGCGGTGCCTTTCACCTCACTGGTCAAGAAGGGGAAGTACATGTAGAAGGTGGCCAGGAAGAACGAGCTGTAGGTATCCGGGTCGTAGCCGAGGAACGGTTCGAATTTCTTCAGCTGGTCTTCCGTGAACGCAGAACGGCCGAACCCGGCCGCATAATCCGGCTGCGGACGCGGTCCACAGAAGGCAATGGAGGAGCTCCACTGTTCATTGACGCTTTCAACTAGGTGTTTAAGATTCTTGGCCCCGTCAACGGCGAGAGATTCTGCCGAAGGTATAATTAATCGGGATATATCTTGGATAACTCTTGACTCATTCTTTCCTTGTAGCCTTTGACAAAACTCGTCAAAGGTATCGTCTCGAAATAGCGTGTGTTTGGGAACAGGTTGATCGGTTTCCACTAAATCCTTACAAATCCGCTTGCTCTTATCGGTTATTCCTAGCTCTGACTTGCGCATGAAGCTGCCTTTAGTAGCGAGGAGAGTTTCATAAGTAGCGAGGAGAGTTTCATAAGTAGCGCTTCTGTATTTGGCATTCTTTTCGTCCCTTGACTCTTGATCAGTGGGTGTGTTGGAGCCTGTAGCAAGACTCGACGTCGAGTTTTTGCGCCGAAGGGAAGCCGATGATTTTTTTCTCGCGAGAACGTGGCTCATATCTTCAGTCTGTCCAGGCTGGGCTTCAAAATATTCTTCGGGCCAGCGAATGGCCTTGCACCAATACCCAATCAGGTCAGCTTTCTTCCAGTTGTTAGCTGAGCTATGGATAGACAACCGTAGTCGTTTTGGAACGGGGGGGGCTTGATCTTCACAGGGTCGTTTGTGATTTGGCTTCGTATTCTGTTCTCGGACGTGGGTTTGGGTGTGGGTGTGGGTGGGAGAGTCCTGCTGCGTTAAATCAGTATCATATCACTCAGTCATATCGAAGAAGTGCGCATACAGATACAGGGGCGGTTTTTCTGCTTAGGCGCGCGCTCCTCCGGTAGGATTTCGGTTGTTGTTCTTGTTGCTCTCTCTTGACTCGCTTAACTTGTTTCCCTTTAATAAATCAGCCTGGAATACGGTAAAGAAGATCTGGATATTACCTCTGCCTTCGGGAGCCTGGCGTTTGCGGGCGAGTTTCGGTGTTTGGCACTCAGTTTTATCGGTTCCGGGAATCATTTGATGACGAGCCATTGTGGGATAGGAAATGGGGAAGCGTGGTGAATGCATCAGGCGCTTCTATGGGAAATGATTGCTGCTGAGGGCCAATCGTTGGCCGCTGGAAGCCAAGCAGCAAAACATGTTGGGTGGTAGCGGCCTGAGCCCTGAATAGGTATATTCTACTTTTTAGCACAGCAAGGCCGGTGGGAGCGCTAGTTGGGCCGTGATGCGAACTAAAATTAGCAATGCTGCCTAGAGTTGTTACTTTGTTGCTCTTCCCAGGCAAAAGGGTCATTGGCGTATGGCATCTATCATAACGATTACGTAAATCTTGCCCCTACATCCTAGGAGATACTGATTTGTCAAGCTAGTCCAGAATGAGACGTGCCAAGCATGCAACATACTGCGGGTGGCTGTCTTCCATACAAAAGCCATAACTTTTCCCAAGTATTTCCAACCAACTTCCAAACAGTTCTACACTTCTACCCAAATCTTGGTCCTAACATGTCATCAACACCTGGAAAACGCACATTTTCAATTGATGATGCAGTGGCCAAAGTTTTAAACTCGGCCAAAACAATAAAACTGCGGGAAAGCGTAAAGCCCCACGAAGCCAAACGTGTTCGCGAAGCGTTTACCTTGCTTGCCGACCACCGACTGCCATCCAACAGTACCAAGACAGAGCGAGAGGCGGGATAATTACCGGCGATTCTTGAAACAAGTTAACGACCATGATCGCGGTCCCCAGTTTGTGGTAATTTGCGCCGTCGGCCTTGGGCAGTCAGCAATCGCCTCAATGAGAGAGGTTGCTCGTCTCAACCTACCCGAGGAAATCAAGAAACGCGCAAACGCCTTGACAGACCCAACCATCGACAAAATTGCTGCAGAATATCGTAGGTTATGTCTACCATGGTGATACCTAGGTTCTAACTATGCTAGTATCGCCGAATGTGAACCCCTCTTCATATATCGAGACCTGTGTACCTCAGCAAACTGGACTTTCTCAGCCTTCTCAATCGCATCGCCCAGCCCTGCCACCGTCAGACGCTGACGGTACGCTCCCGGAGAGACCCGAGCAGCAACTCCCAGGGTATCAAACTGGTATGCAATTCTTTGAGGTTGTACAAGAACTTGGAAGCTGACTTATGTCAGGCTTGTTTTCAGGACGGGTCTTCGAACTCACACTTCACGACGTTCAGGCCATTCTCATGTCAGGTCAAGCGGGAAGTAAAGTGTGGTTGACGGAAACGTATGATAATCAGTCGTTGCCATTCATAGCGATAAATATTTCACAGGAGATGTGTAACTATTTCAGCACACAGCGCCACCAGGTGGCATAAACCCAACCTTATCTCATTCACTTCTTTATGATATATTTTATTTTTATATTGCCAATGGTCCGGTAATGCCATCCAGCGTCCCAAGGTACAATCACCAAATTTCTAATGTTCTCATCATCATCACCGGATCCTACCATGCCGATAAAAATATTTCCCCAACTGTTGTCTGATTTTTGGTGAACTTTAAGAGCGCCACCCGTATTGGAGATATCAACGACGACGGCAAGAGTGTTTGGAGGCGGGGAGGTTTGATATATGGTTTCAGTTTGAGGGCCATGCTCGATTTGGCATTCGCTGTCACCTAACTACTCCGGCATATTAGGATACATTCACACCGGAAGAGTGAAGAAGTGCATACCTCTTTCTTGCATATCTCTGCAAGTTCTCCATCTGTTGATGACTTTGATGCCCTAATCGTGCGCAGCATATTGAAGGTACTTGCACCGAGATATCTAGCGCCGCAGAGGTGACAGGCTGAGAAGTTGCCCGAACTTCAGAGTTTCGTCGCAAAGGATAAGGTGCGAAAGGGGGTCGATTCGCAAGGGAAACAGTGTTTAGATGCGTATGGCTGACTATTAGCTAAAAAATTTCGGGTGGTTCTGTCAAAAGACAGTCAGCATATGCAATCACGGCATCATTAGGGGAGTAAAAATTCACAAATACCCATGTTAACAAAAACTTTTCCTTCCGTAAGAAGTAAAATACTGTTAGAGGGGAAAAGGTTTTGGAATATTGCCGCAATAGTGCCATATGATCTTGGGTAGCAAGGTGGGCAAGGCCACGGAGCAAAATTTTTCCGATAGATGCATGAAGTAAGCAGGTGGGGTTAAACCGATGACCTCACCAAACTTCCTCAACAACTTGCGATCCGCCGCACCAATTTCAAACGTCCATTTCGAGTACTGGGATTTGCAACACGGTTGTCGCTTTGCCATGCTGAGCCTCTTTCTCCGATAGTCACCGACCTTCATCACCAGAAAACTGGCACTTAATTGCCATAACTATGTTTCGTAGGGAAAGTCTAGCATCTGCTCAAAAGCTAGTCATCTCTATGCTACACGACAGAGGAGATAACAAGCTAGATATGCCAACTAGGTTTGAGATCCTCTAAATCTACATGACTTGTCAAAATCCATGGAACAGAAGAGTGACAGATTAATGGCGGAAGCTTACATTTCGTCGACCTTTTCAACCTTTGGCACGCTGATAAGCGCTGGGTTTTGGACCTCGTCATGACAAGCCATCCAACTAGGGTCAACTGGGTCCGAGACAGCAGGTCACAAAAAGCCTCGTTGGCGATTATCTGTAAGCTAATATGACAATATGTAAGTTTGCCAAGACGAGTCTGAGCAGCTATGGAATGTCTGTTCGTTGCCTCAGTATTCATGAACATAGAATGAATTCTGGGATTCCCCGCAGACCATGGATGCAGTCATTCAGGAATGAAACAAGGGGTTCATGAATCTCGAGCCGGATTGGGTACTCGGATGCGGGAAATAACTGCGTGAAGAGAAGGATTTTCAAGGGACATGGGAGAATCAGTTTTGAACTTCCTTGATCTAGAAGTGTTCAGCTCTGTTGGCGCGGAATGCTGCCAGAGCAGAGACGGTGCGTCACATCGACTGCATTGGGGATCTCCGATTAGGCAAGCTGGAAAACTGCCTGCGATGCAGAGGTTAGCCTAACACGACTCAAATTGCCAAACAAAACGGGATTGAAAAAGCGGCACGTCACGTGGCGCTGCTTGGTTCACGAGCACGGGTAAAGGCTACAAGATTCCGAGCTTACTTACCAGGTTTTCCAACATATTTCCAAAGGAAAACTTATATTTTTCAATGAAATTCCAATCACATTCCATTCGAAGTACACAAAACTGTGATGGAAACCAGGGGAACTTTCACCCGGCGAGCGGTGCTTTGATCCACATCACCCGGATTTACAAATCTAAAGCATAGGGAATAATGCAAGTTAAGATTTTTTGGCTGATTGTTTGCAGCCGGACGCGCACAGCTTCAATCCGTTGTCATAGCTTGCAGCGCCTTACACGGCAACGACAACACATACATCTTTTCTCAATTTATCGTCTAATGTCATACATCCAGAGACAGTGAACCGTGGAGCTCACGATGAGATTCTTGTATCCAAACCATGGGTCTAGATGGGTACAGATTCGCTACACAGAGCAGAAGACGGCAAGCTTTCCCCAACAGTCTCTTGGATCGACATCGTGTCGACATGGTCGAGACCATACACTACGGCACAGTTTCATGCATCCCTAGAATGGGAGAGCAACGGTCATCTCCTCCCGTATCCATGTTGTCGAGCGAAAGGGGAAGATGAGAAAAGGAATAGGTGCCAGGGGTGCAGACAGAATGGCATATAAGGAGGCACAGTTTCCCCCGAAATCCTGAGGCAATGAACAGACATTCAAGACACTCACAGACCTCACCAAGCCAGTTCCCCAGACCCAGTTTCCAAGACTTCTTTATCCATCAACTATCACAATGCCTCAAGCAATGAAGCTCAACGACAAGGCCCCTGCCAATACTCCGCCGGCCCAAACGCCTCCATGCAACCCCATCGATGAAAGTCCCCAGCAGAGCGTGACAACAGGAGATGGGTATCAGCATTTCGATGCGAAAGAACTCGTAGAAGCTCTTCGCGAAGCCAGGGCGGATTCCACCACCTCCAAATCCAATCCCTCGGAAGACACTGCAGGTGGGTGTGCCAGCCCTAAGCAAGATGGTAAAAAGATTGTTCAGGAACAAGGTAATTGATATCTCAACTGGAAACTGGGAGCATATGCTGACATGTGTTCAGAGACTGTGTTGAATAATGCTTCTCAGCTGAAGCCGCAAGGGCAGGAGATATCCTTCTCACGCAACCCCGAATCAGAATCACCCGTGCTTATGGATAAATATATGTCAGACATACCACCCACTTGGATGGAATGTGATCCCATATTTATGGATAACGAGAACGTTGGTTTCGATCCTGCGATGAAAGAATGTTCCGAGATGAGAACACCTAAAGCTAGCAAAGAAAACATGGAGCAGTCAGGCACGCCGGTTGTTGATGCAGCACAGTATGCCTGGGGTGAACGCAAGCCGTCGCCTACCGACGCATTGGCTGATGCGGACAGCTGGGTTGCTAAAGCCCGCAATGAAAGGGGAAAACCGGAGAATTATGTCAGGGCACGCGCAGTTGCCAACCCTACTGACTCTTTCGAGGATCTTGCGGGGAGTTCCCAGGCTCGGAACGCTTGATCCACCGCGGAAGTCTGGCCGACCCGATGCATTCTTGCGTCTCGGTTTTATGCTTGTATAATGGAAAGTTTGATGTTAATGGTCAATCTGGGAGGCCCTCTCGTGTTTGTCTGGCGAGATGTTAACTCCGAGTCGACGTTCCGAGGTGGACTGGGACAGATATTCTATCTTTCTGCTTCACGTTTCTCTGTCGGTAAATTGTATCTGATGATAACGCCGCTTTAATGCTGAATCTCGATGAGTTCGCCTTCTATCAGGCGCAAGATCCGGCTTGGCTGATTTTATACCGTAGCTCAATCAGTGATAGACGCTGGTCAAATTTTGTAAACATCGCTTGAATCGTACGAATCGCGTTTGATTGTCTGTACCTTTGCGTTTTCCGTACAGAACAGTTCGATAAATGAAAGTTAATTATCTTGTAAACCCCATTTCTAGATGCACATCAACAGGAAGCGTGGAAGACGATCCCTAAACCAGTCCCTATTTCATTAGCCAACAAATCCCATACATGGTGCGGCCTATTTGCGGTTGCTCCCAATTTGTCTTGTGGGGGGGAGAGGCAGCGTAGGTCCGAAGGCATATAAAGCCAGCCCTCCTCCCACTTTGCTTCTATCGCTCCATCTTCCCTTTTCTCCTCAGAGGTCATCCCAGCTTTGCAAACTATCCGACGCTACACTTCCATCATGAGTACCCGAACAACTCGAACTCGTAAGATCGAGGAATCAGAGACCGACCCAGTGGACAGTAGAGGCGGCAGTGGTTCAAGTTCTGCCACAGGTGCAACAGAAACTCCCATCATCCTATTGATAACGGGTCGTAACTGACATCTGGACGCAGAAAAGAACGATAGCAGTGACCAAGGAACAACCATGGCCGAGAGGGCCCAGCAGCAGAGCTCTGTTGAGTCTCGGGACAACATCTCCCTGAGCTCTACTGGCTCAACGAGACCAACATCTCCAGTGCAGGCAACACCCATTTGGGAATTGGCAGCTCATGGTTCTGTACGTTGTGAAAAAAGCGCTGCCGGGGAAGCCATCCGTATCATTCTTTCCACAAATCCACTGAACCTCCAACCCTCGAGACCCGTACCGGATTGGACTCGATCAATCCATACAGCTCTTGCAGATAGCCGGCCGATAATGCCTTTTCAGCAAATGTATAAACCTCTTAGTCAGGAAGAGGTGGCCTACATCCGGAAGAGGCTGGAAGAATATACGAGACGGCATATCCATAAATTAGATGGCTTTGACTGTGCAGTAATCCTCGCGGACGCCAGGACCCTATTTTCGTATATTGCGCTCCTGGAGTCGACGATCAAAACCCATCAGGTACAGTTGCAATCCAAACCTAAATTGAAGTTCGTTAACCGACACAGTGATATTAGACCGAGCCACAATCCAAGAGAACCATGCAACCCGCTTGGGCTGCAGGCCAGGAAAACTGTGGAAAGCGGCGGCGACGACATTAGGAATGCGCATGTAGAGAGATTGCTATGGCGAGGAGTACATAGAAGAGCAGCCATCTGGCTATGGGAAAGAGAAGTGTATCCAAATGCTTTTTAGTATCACCACTCATCGAAATCGGGGTGCAAATTTCTGCTTTTTTATGTAGACTTCTGGTGAATTTGTTAAAATACTAGGAACTTATAATTTTCTCTTTCGGAATCTTCAGGTTTCACTTTCTTTCTGAAACAAGGCTGCGCAAGCAGTCCAGATGAACAACTTTTGCCCCACCTTGTGACTCCTAGGCAATGGGTCAACAATTTTCCGGTTAGCCTGCTTTTTGGGATTGCTTACCTCAGCATACTCCAACCTCTTCTCAATATTTTGCCAAGTCCTGGTAATGTACAATCAGAGGCCAAACACGTGCTCATAACATGATTGATATAGAGGTAAGGGTTTGTTTGGGGATCCCCTTTTAAGATCAGTCGACAGAAGAAAAGAGACCAAACATTAGTTTTGCATTTGAACTTCTATACCCACTTTCCCTCATCAGCCGTCTGCCACTAGGTAAATATTTTCTTCCCGTGTCGTCCCGTTGCACGATATGCGTAGAATAACGCAGCCATGCGCAAAAAGGGCGACTGATTGAGTGATATCATCAGCTCCACTGCAAGGGTTACCCCGGATAGCGTCTGCCCATCAGGCTCGTTACCTGGTAGCGCTGTAATTGGTGGGTCTCCAGCAGCTATTCCAGGCACCTGTTGGTTTGAGGAACTGTTTGATCTTTATTGAGATGATCGTTCTCTCAGGGCAGCCTAAAATCGGGTCGGGGCCGGTCTTAAAGGTTGGATCGATAAACAAGATCACAGATGCAGATGTGATTAGCCCTCCAATGCAGTGTGTGCATATTTACGCATACAAAAGAAAGGGGAATGACAATGCGCAGCCAGGTGGAGATTGAATGGTCTCGTAGTTTTGTAACAGGGACCAGGCATTTGCCTGTTTCCGCCAATCCGTGGATGGGGGAACAAAATAGAACTCTTTTCAATTTCTCTCTCAGAATTGATACCATACAACATACATAGGAAGTCACGCTGGACAAAGAAGACGTATGGACCTAAAGAAACAAAAGTAGCCGACACACCGGCTTCGTGAGTACATGAGGGATGGCTCACATCTGCCAGTTGTTGACTCCCTGATCATGCGATGCAAGCATACCAATGTACCACAAAGCAAGCATAGCAGTCAATCGCGGTTTGGTGGCAGTTCCTCCTGTGGTCCAAAGGATTGGTATGAAAGAGCTCCCGTTGTTGATTGACTACCTCAGGCGCCACAGACCATCCTCCCTGGAGTACAAAAAGTATTTGCAGAGCGTAATGTGTACAATCGAAGAGCTATTTTAATATTAGATAACACATTGCAACCTACTCACTCCTCCATCCATCTGTTTCTCTTCCTGCCGGTGGGAGGTATTATGTTGGTCATCCGTGCCGCTCCCTTGTAGTAAATCGTCCAGTTTACAATTCCCAAGTTTAAAGAAAGTTTCTGCAGGAGGAGCCACCGGGGAGTCGATGATAAACCGATATCAACCGTAATAGGAGTAAGATGCAGATTTGCAAGCTGAGGTGCAAGGGGCTGGAAGCC
>NW_001813973.1:752159-811605 GCF_000149585.1 Histoplasma mississippiense | reverse complement strand
TGCCAAGCTCTTCTTCATTAGTAACGTCAAATGGCCCGAATTCCTGGATCTCAAGAAACGGAATTTCCCCTTGCGCTGGACGCACTGGCTGGGTACCTGAGCCAAAAATATATTCGAGATATGTATTGTCGTAGCTCCCAATGCTAATGTGGAAATACAAGTGGTCTTGAGCTACCATGAAGGTATGGTAGGTTTTGACCCTTGTTTTCCACTGCAGAACCATTGTCAGTAAGAGGTTCCATCACCAGTTAAATTAAACGGGCATGCAAGGATAAGGGGTTGGTATCACCGTCGGGTCATCTTCATGGCGTTTCCATATGTAGGCGACATGCTCCATCGACTGCTGGTGCCTAAGTCACGTGATTAGGAACAACAACATCCCCCAGAGGTCAACCCCGCCATCGCACCAGCAGAGCAGTAGACGGTTCCATTAACTGCACGTTATGGAATCAGAAAGAAAGCCATGCCATTGCCCGGAGCAGGTTGGCTGGCTCCTGGCAGGTCTTTTTCACCTGTACATCTCCTACTCGTCAGACTTGTTTCCCTTCGAGTGGTTGCAAAAGACAGAGGACCTCAAGGTGCGTTGTAGGGACAGCACCAGAGAGAAGGTGACTTTCTCGATATCCCCAGAGCTCCTACAAGCTATCCACAAGTGTGAGAGAGTTACTGCGCCGGAGAAAACTCAGGACCTCCCAAGCGATTGGGGTTTCTCTGGCTTCATGAAGACCGCGGCCCACCAGGTTCTAGATGAAGTTCCCTTTACTAAGGCTGAAGAGTATGTATGATGATATATATTTGATGCTCTTCATTCACCTTGCTCACCTTTTCTTGCTGTTTTACCAGGTTTCAAGGCCCCCTTTTCCGCAGGCTGGGCATCGGCATCATAATTAATTCCCACCCCCGCATCAAAGGGGAACAAATTTTCTATCTTCGTCATAACCACTGGAGCTGCATGATTCGGGATCGCTCAAGCACAGTCAATACGAAACTGCAAGAAAACAGCAGAGATTATCTTCTGAAAAGTGAACTCCTGGCAGTCACTTCGATCTTTTACCGTCAGATGAATGAGATGGTGTGGCTTCCTGAGGAGAACCGGTACATGGCCAAGCCCATATACAAGGAAGGTTTCTTGGCGGTATGTTCACGCTCTCTCTTCTTGCTTCTCTCTTTGCACCTTCTTCCCATTATTCGTATTCATAGGATTGTGCGAATGCTGAGAGTACCCGCCAAGGCCACGCTCGTCACATTCGTTTACGGGAAAGTACGCATAGTCCAAGCGACCTGCGACCCATCGGAAACGAACCCAATGCTCACCTTGACGCTGAGGGCTGTATACGACCTCGGCAAAGACAACTACGACAGAAAGGTAGCCTTTGATATTTTGAAATGGATTTTCTGTCCTCCTGAGCCCGCCATGGAGCTTGCTGTAAGAGGAAAGCGGTAGCCGATTTAGCTAGAAGCAGACTTGAAATGTGTGAGGTAATTCTCTTCTGGGCTTTCCTGGTACAAGGCTGGGACGTATGCCTAGATATTATAATAGTCATTTATTCATGCGCCTTCTCTTGCATTGATTAGAGTCAACTAGGGAATTTGCAAGAATGCCGATGAAGGCGAACCCTCAGGGAGTGTCACAATCTTGCATGAAAAGGCAGTAATGATGGAACCCCATATGGTGTCGGCATCCCTGGTGAAGTAAGCTCCTTGAGGAGCGCCGGAATTCTGAGTGAAAAGGCAACAAAGATAGAATCCCATGCGGTGTCAGCATCCCTGAGGAAGTGAGCTCCTTTGGGGGAGTGTCAGAATTTTGAGTGAACAGGCAACAAAGATAGAATCCCATGCGGTGTTAGCATCCCTGAGGAAGTGAGCTCCTTGAGGAAGTGAGTCCCATGTGGAGTCGGAATCCTTGGGGAAGTGAGCCCTTTGGGGAAGTAAGCTCCTTGAGGAATGCCGGAATTCTGAGTGAAAAGGCAACAAAAATAGAATCCCATGTGGTGTCAACATCCTTAGGGAATGCCACGGTTTTGAACTATTTGCCACCATAGTAAAATCCCTTGAGGAGGGCCATAATCTCAGTGGAAAAGGCCACAAAATTAAAAGTCCATAGGGAGCCAACACCCATCAGGGGATGACACGATGCTGAGTGGAAAGGCCACAGAAACAATGCCCATGGGGAAAGTCATATTTTTTAAGTGAAAGGCCACTGATATTGACAATCCTTGATGTGAAAGACCAGAATACTTGAAATCTTATTGGTTCTTGAAAGAAGTCATGATTTCAGGGTTCAGCAAGCGCTATGACTTTGAGAGTGTAGTGGTTTGAATTTATAATGTAGATTCGGCGGCTCCATCATGACACATACTTGTGAAAGCAGCCAATGAAACTTCGACTAGATATACTTTCCAAAAAGAGCTTAGTGATGATCTGCGATCCGAAACCGTGGCCCACACCATTTTGATTCGCGATTGGCCTCAAAGGCTTCTGCGGGCCCATATTTCTTGTAGTAGATCATCTAGCTGATTTAGTAACTTAGAAGTGAAGTGGACATAATTAGAGAAATAATTGGACATGTTAAAAGGTATACATGTAAATGTAATTATTTGCTCATACAGCAACCGCATCAGTTCCAATCAGCGGAATTATTACCTATCTAAAGGTACGTCTCTTCTTGGACATATTGAACGCTTCAGCAGAGCCCTCTTCGCTCTCCCGGGTTACCCGAGCACCCGAGGCAGCGTTCTGCACACCATGAGCCTCTTCCAATACAGATGTAAAACTAGAGCCTTGTGTATCAACGCCTCCGACACCTTGCGAAAGTCCAGTTGATTCTGAGAAACTCAGCTCCGATTGATGTAATACTTCAAGTTGCTGTGATATCTGTGACGCCTGCGACACCTCAAAATTTACCTGTGGCAGTTCATCAATAGCGGAGCATATTTTCTTAAAATGAAAAGGTGCCCAGTCATTGTACACACTCATAGAGAACTTGTAGGATGTCCATTTCTCCTTGCCATCAAGGGAGGTGAAGTCGAACTTGTGAATGGGATGGCGGTAGTATGTAGTCTTCTCCCCCTCAATCACAGGGTAGTGGCCATAGATTCTCACAGAACAGTGATCGTGTGAAATTGAAAAGGCCAGGATCTGCCGGTGTAACTCCTTTTCACGCTTCACGGCCCTGAAGAGCTTAACAACTCCTCTTACTGAGAGAGTCATACTGTGCGCATTTTGTCGATCTGCTATATCGAGTGCCGCCTTTCCGCACTTCACTTCAACCGTCATAAACGGAAAGTACATGTATGCAGTACTCATAAAGAAAGACATATCGCCAATTTCGCCAACAAACGGTGTAAGTTTTTCCAGTCGAATTTCTGAGAAGGATTGCCGGGGGAACCCGACCGCATAATCGGGCTGTGGCCGAGATAATCGAAATTGTCGAGATTGGGGAAGATGTGGCGTTTGTGCAGGTGGTGGCAATCGTTGATCCTCATCTAGAGAAATCGAGCTATCCCAGCCTTCATTCACACTTTCTACCAAGTGCTGGAATGAGACGCGACCGTGGTCTATCGCACCCTCAGCAGAAGGAACAATCAACTCAGCAATGACTCGAATGACCCCCGTCTCGTTTTTCTTCCTTATCCTTTGGCAGGTTAATTCGAACACGCCATCATCAAACCTCGTTCCACTAGGAGTCTCTGAGTCTTTCTCGAGTAGTCTTCGACAGGAATTTTTGCTGTCGCTAGTGATTCCGTCCTTATGATCGTCCAGGAAGATTCCTTTAGACTCAAGGAATACCTCATAGTTCTTGTCAGTGTAAGGTCTACTCTTGGCTTCTCGTGAACTTGTTTCGCTCGGCCCGTTCAAGCTAGCATTCGACTTCGTACGGCGGAGAGACGGGGTTTTCTGCCGTACAAAAAAGGCTTCCATGTTGTCAACTTCTAAAGGGCTTTTGGGCCATTCGTAGTTGCTAACCCAATGCTCAATGAGCTTATCCTTCTCTACTCGTGGCCGCTTCGGACGATGACAAGATGGATGTTCGGGTTCGGGGTGCCGTCGTTTAGGTTCAGACGAACGGTGTTGCAGCGAAACTGCTAGACTAATCTTGATAAGAATTAGCTCCTGTCATCTGTACCATCAAGGCCATGATAAGCATACCTCTGGACCAGCAGTTTGGACGACTCGAGGAACATCAATGCTGATTTCGCCCACTGTGAACCCACCAGGACTCGTAAGTTCACTATCGTGCGTTTCACGACGTTTGGGTGGATGCACCGGTGGTGTTGTTTCACACTCTCGTTTTCGTTTACGGTCATTCACCTGAGGGATTAGCCTCTCGCATACCAGCTCGGCCATAGAGAGGATCGTACAGTGTTTCCAAGTGTGCAACTCGCTGGAAGTGATGACGAGTTTGGTAGTCCAGGCTGGAGGAGTGCATTTATTCGGCAAGAATGTTGCACCTTTGGTGTGCGTTGGGATCGCCTGGCTGGTGATTGTTAGTGAGAGTAAGCTGGTAAAATATGAACAAACCCACCGCTGTTCTGAATTTGAAATTCAGATGATTGCCTTCCACTCCTTTTTTTTACTATACGCGGAGTCATATTTATTGAAGGAGGAAGGGTGTGTAGTCAGAGGGTCAAGGGATGGAATTTCATCCAGTGGTAGAGGGAAGTCGAGCGTTGGCCACACACTGTAACTTTAGTGTATATGTTCTGATCACGTGCTCTACCAACCTGTGTCTCTATGGAGGGAAGTGCTCCCGTGTTTCAAAAAATTGGCCTGCCCAAATGCACCACTACCCAACGTCAGCAGTTCTCCTGCAACACAACTGCCACGCTAAATATCTGACTTATAATGCTGAATTTTGATCAGTCGCGTTCTCCATTCGGCGCAGGGCCTGCTTTGTTTAAATTTCTGTCCGTCCATTGTATAAAGCTGGATTTAGAGGTTATGTGAGTGAGTTAGGTGGCCCTGTGGAGACACCCAATTACGGTTGCTCTTGTTTGGGAACGGATTTAAATGTTGCGAGGAGTGCATATTAGATCGTTAAATTCCGCTGCTATCACTGTCTAGTTCTCTTTGGTGCCTATGCCTATTTGTTTGTAGTAACGGATACGGTTCTGGCCCCAGACAATTACAAGGTTGTTGAGGAAAACGGGGAAGATTAAAATCCATTGGTACAAAATATCGACTCAGGTTAACCAGACCTGGTGGCAGGCATAAAGATAGCCACGATGAAGTAAGATCAAACAAGAACACAAGAAAACAAGGGCTATTCGCAGACTCCCGTCCATAGGACATATATTAGCGTTGTCGCGACTTCTTCAGCCGTTGGAGAGGCGACCGTGCAGAAGTTGTCCCATGACAAGGCTACAAATAGGACAACTTCTGTGCTAGGACAGCTTCTTTTCACCTATTAATCTGATGCCTTTTAAGCGACTATATTTAGTTGAGCTTTGTTAGGTGGTTGCATTCTTCAACGATGTCAATCGCACCTCGATGTCACAAGCCCTCATGCTACTCGAGTTGAAACACCACACCTACACCATTATAAGCGACTCGCGATTCGCACTGAAGTCAATGGGGCCCTTGATGGTTCCGGAGCATCCGCCATGTCCGAAATCGAAAAGGTCAGAAAATCAGTGGAGCATATATATGAAGGGAGCTTCGACTCTTTTTGCATGTCACCGTGTTATCGCCACCACCTCCAGATAGATTCCATCTGGGCAGGTGGACCAATTACCAGGGTCTGCAGCTAAGCCCCTCTTTTGAGAGACCGCTAGGCGCTAATATCATATTAAGTAGTGGGCTAAAGTCCTCCAGAATGCTTTTTCAATTCGGACGGTTGTGACGCCTAACCCCACTTGGTCAGGGTTTCGCAGCACCAAACGAGCCGGTACGCCCTCTCTTCAGACTCACTATCCCGGCCCCCTTCAAACAGATGACGCGAGTAATAGAGTAGGTAGGCCCGAAAAGCTGTTGATTATTCGCGGAATTTTTCGGATCTGAGCGCCCACCTTCGATCGTTTTCCACTCTTGGATGTCAAAGCCATTTCGCCCGCCCGACGTATTGATGCCCAAATAAATATATTTATGCTTCCATCCCCAGTACAGCTAAGGAACCTTGAAAAATATCTTTAACCCGACTGGTGGAACCGCTCATGTGACTTGTCAGTAGACCATATCAGCCCCGCATCGCTGTCAAGTCATGAAAAGAGAATCAAATCAATAGGATCCCGAGCCCCTCCTGAAATATATTGATGTCTGCCGTTTCTTTTTGGAATGATAGGGAACAATTTCCGTGTCACATGCACTTCTTCGCAGCCGGCAGCAAGAAAACGTTGTTCAGCGTCGCTGCTGGTCTTTTATTTTTATTTTATTTTTAAAAATTTGCATGTCGTGGTTCTCCCCAACCCAGAGCGCCTATAGCCAAAACTGGCCTTCAGATTCTCAGGACAAGGCTTTCGCAATTTCCTATCAACCTCCTGTCAAAGCAAAAAGGTGAGCGTCGAGCAACATGTCCATTATATTCGTGACTAACAGACTCCTAGATAAAGTTCGGAAGGATCGAAAAAACAACGCTGTTCGAGAAGTGAGAACCCAACTTCTTCCCATTGTTACAGGAAACTGATATGGTCCGAATGTCCAGCACTATTCCAGGTGCTACCACGACCAACGTGCCTACCATCACGAGAAGCAGGCAGCGCGAAAGCATGCCGGAAGAGGTGCGTTGACGCTCGCACGCTTAGACCTAAAGAATCTAACCAATTTGCGCTTCCCAGGCTGGTACCACGGCTTTAAAAGGAGAATGGGAGTACATCAAAACAAAGTTGTTTGAGAAAGTGGATTATCGAAGAAATATAACTGGAAAGGGAAAATTGATACAAATCTATGATCCGAATGCAAATATGGACTCTCCGCCATACTGGGAATGGGAAGATGAGAATACGGTCAACACATCTGACATTCCTGCTGGCCACAAGGTTCGCGTCGTCGCAGCTACAGTCAAGTTCACCTAGGCACAAGCCCGAACTTCTCAATCAATTGCGTTCCTTTCTCAAATCCCACCGACAAGGTTATAGATATATCTTGATTTCGATCTTTTGGAGCCAACGCATTGACACAATCCGTGGTTAATAATCCCCCGATGATACGCTCCCATTCCCATTGTTTGCTACTCTGCACAGCGTCGGAAAAGTTTTCACCTAAGAGCGGGATCGAAGTTATCGGTGCTTCAGAGTATCTATATTCAATCTCTGCATTTTGTAATTCATTGTTAGATACGTGTAGTTAATTGGAAATGGACTTCTTTTTAACTTACGTCTGTGTTTTGGTATCTCAGCCGCCAGATCCGCTGATGTAGCTGGTCAGTCCAACTATTGGATTTCTTTATGGTTATTGGAGTACTGTATTTCAATCCTACTTACACCTGCTTGCCCCTCTACTCTGGTCATCTGAAGGATGAACACCTTCGACGCGTCTACGCTTTCTCTCTGGAGCTAGTTTTCCCTGTTGGTTGGATGGAGTGTCAACTGCTGATTGTAATTAGCATCACTTCCAAAAAGAAGTGGAAGTCTAGGTGATACCATGTTGTGGTTGTGCCTGGCGCCTTGTCGAAAGATCTCGTATCAATGATGATGCCGCTCGAGAATATTCTGCGTTCTGCTTCATATCTGTCGCGCCTTAGCTTAAGCCATGTGTACTGGGTGTGCAAAACAAGTACCATTCAAATACTCTTGGAATTTAGGCGAATTTTGAAGCGGTTCTTCCTCCCCCAATGAAGTTAAAATGTCGTAGATTTCGCTGGGCCATAGCTGTGTTCCTTGCAACTCGAGGAATTCGAGAACATACTCGAAGGTGGGCTTAGGCAACAAGTTTGCTTCCCACTGACTAGGGGCAAATGCAGCTGCCCATAAAGTCATCCCATCTGTTCCTAGGCTACGGATTTGCTCGCAGCGCTCACGAGTCAGCCTTTTTCTTGCCTTGATGGCGGCAGAATCAAGTTTCGATTCCTTAGGGCCGCCGAAAAGCAGTTGGATATTTCTGATGAATGTCGCTCGATTTTTCAACCTGCTACTGGTAATGAGGCCGTGTCGGGTAGATTCTGCCGTGGACAGCAGCTTCCGTCCTTCCATATACACGGTTTCCGTCCGTCTCTTTCCTAACGCTTGCACCTCTTCGGAAAAGTTTGTTGCACTTTTAGCAAGTTTTAGACTTGCAGCTTCCAGGGCCTTGTACTCTTCTTGAGTGGGTTGCAGTTTTCCATGTCTGAGCGTCTCAATCATTGGATCAATCTCATTGGCGATGGATTGTAAGCGACTAACCAGTATGGTGGCTAGACTGGATATTGGTGCTCGGCGGGAGGGTGGTAGCTCCATGTTGCTGTCACACCGAACTAGGTTGGGTGCGAAGGGCCCTTTGACGTGCTGGGTGCCAAATCTCGTCCAGCAAAAACCTAGGCTAACTGGGTACTGATAGGAGTTGGATAATTTTGCAGAGCCACCTGTGTAGGTTGGGCGCGAGGGGGCCTTACCGCCACCAGTTCCCCAAAGCGCGCGTACCACTAAGACACAGCCAACAGTCACAGCATATAAGGACCGAGCAGTAACAGTCAGACTCAAGGATCATGGAATCGCCCAGCGTTTTCGGACGCTTCCCGCAATCAAGATTAGACAGCAAGTCGAGACCTCGATCAAGAATCACGTGGTTACCAAATCAGTGGCGGTGGTCGCCGCCCATCAACTCATAAGCGGCGATATACAGATCTTCACCTCTTCTACGGCAGAGGCCGTTAAGCTCAAACAGAACAGAGAATGGGTAAGCGGACTTGGGGAACATGCGGAACTCATCGTGCCTACCTACGGAGTCATCACCCACGGCATTTCTACAAGCACTATCAACATCAAGGACCAGAAAGCGACCATCCAGCAAATACTCGCAGACAACTACACAGTCATCCCCAAGGCGGAGATCTCATATGTGGGATGGCTAACCCGAGAATCACCTCTCAAACGCGCATCCTCAATCGTGGTGGAGTTCACGGACCCAGAAATGGCCAACGCCATCATCTACGCAGGGATGGCGTGGGACGGACAGATACATACATGTCAACTCTATGATCGCGCCTGCAGAGTCAAGCAATGCTTCCGGTGCTACAATTACGGCCACATCGGCACTCAATGCGATGCAGCCCAAACATGTGGCTATTGCGCCGAGCTACACGAGACCAGGAACTGCACGCAGAAGGGAGTGGAAGGCTTCACTCCCAGTTGCCCAGTCTGCAAAGGTGCCCACACGGCATGGAGCAATGCCTGCCCAGCAAGGAGGAAAGAATTGGGAAGAGTTGAGCAAGCAAAGCAGGTTCGAAACAGCTACTGGCAGGTGCCCCCCAAAGACGAACCCCTTGAGAACAACAACTCGCGGAAGAGACCACGCCACGCACGCAGCCCCACCCCCAACGAAATTATAACAATAGTGAGCCCTAGAGAAGCACTCCCGGACCATACAGACACCACCCAAGAGCCTCCACAGGCGCAAGAAGATCGTGCAACACCAGCACCACAACATGAACCACAGCAACCGGAGATCTACCCACAGTTACTGGCGACAGAAGAACCCCAGGAGACCGGTCCGGCGGTAGGTGTCAACCCAAACATGGAAACTGTCGAGACCATACCAGCCGAAGCAGCACCAATATACCCCCTGGAAACTATACACGGAGAATTCAACATAACTGAGGCGGATGAATGGCTGGCCAGTTTAGCAAACAACGTTGCCGAGGACTGGATACACGACCCTGGAACGGTGGATACTGTTCCGACATCCATGGCAACGAACACTCGCACGGCTCAAGGACACATCTACAAGGCGTGCAAATGTCCAGAGCACCAGGAAATCTACAGCAGCTGGCCAGCACAAGACGCGGAGCTGACGATCGCCCACTGCATGAAGATATGCATGTACTGCGGCAGAGACTTCCCGCTGGCAGCTGAATTACGCAAGCATTTGAAAAGAAAGGAGTACTCGTCTCGAAGCCTGACAGTGCGCCTCGAGCGGGGAAAATATAGCGCCTTCACCCCGGGATGGACGCAGAGGCCCCGCGTAGAGCGGCCATTCCGTCAGCTGAGGAACCGGGTGACCCGGAGCCGATCCCGAAGCCGATCCCCTACAAACTGCCCCGAAGCAACGCCTCTCCTATGCTAGAACACCAGGAACTACGCATCTTACAGTACAACGTGTGGAAGTCGAGAGACGTCGTCCTCGCCAGCCTGTTCCAAAACCGAAAAATCCTCGACTACGACATCCTGGCAATTCAGGAACCGTGGCGAAACCCCTTCATCGAAACATCATATCACCCCCTCAAGGCACAATTCCAACTAACATATCTCGCCAATGCCGCAACGAGGGTATGCCTATACATCAGCAAACGAATCAACCCTGGTACCTGGAGTGTCTCATACATCTCTAAGGACATCATCTCCCTGCAGATTCTCAATCCCCATTCTGGCAGAAAGGTCTCCGTTTTCAATGTCTACAATGAAGTGGGAACCGACACGCTTTCCACGATGGCAGAAGCGATCAGAGCACTAAACTCACCTGAGGATATCATCGTACTTGGGGACTTTAACCTGCACCACCCTCTCTGGTCCTCAACACACCGGCACGGGGGTAGGGGACCAAGTGCCCAAGGCCTTCTTACAGTCATCGAAGAATTTCAGCTGCAGCTTCTCACAGAGCCCGGAACCCCAACCCACCGATGGAAGGATGGAGAGTCTACGATTGACCTAACATTTGCCTCGGAAGATTTAGCAGACCGTGTGACCCACTGCAAGGTTGATAGGGAAGTGGACTGTGATTCGGATCACCTCCCAATTGCTCTAGTGTTCGACTGGAACTGGCAACCAGTAAACCCAACAAGAAAGCGTCTATGGACAAAGACAAACCTGGAATTACTGCGGAAAACCGTTGAGACACGCCTACCTCGACCGGGTGACACCACAGAACTTAAAAACAAAGATGGTATCGACAAATTCGTCTCCACCATCATTAGGGCACTGGAGGCGGGCATCGCCGCATCTACTCCATGGTCAAAGCCTTCCCCTCGATCAATTGCGGGGTTCGACCAGGAGTGCAAGGACATATGCACCGAGGTCCAACAGCTCCGCCAGAGATGGCAACGATCAAGACAAGACGAGGACTACGAGGCCTACCGGGAAGCGCGAAACAGGAAAGGCCGACATATCCAAAAAATCCTCCGCAACACTCACCGGCAACGAGTCGAAGAAGCATCCGCATCGCAGTCGGGTCTTTGGAACCTGGTTAAATGGGCCAAAAACAGACACGACATAACACCCGCATGTACTCCGGCTCTGGTGAAACTAGACGGAGGGTCTGCTCACCGACCAGAGGAGAAGGCAGAAGTGCTCCGCCAAACATTCTTCCCACCACCACTCCAGGCAGATCTGTCAGACATTGGGGGTTACGAATACCCCCCACCCATCGAATGCCCGGACATCACCGTGGCAGAGATCGAGAAGGCAGTGCGCAGAGCCTCCCCGAACAAGGCCCCCGGAGCCGACGGCATCACCAACGGAATCCTGCACCAGACGCTTGATATCCTCCTTCCCAGCCTTCACAAACTCTTCAATGCGTGTCTTGAACAGGGCTACTGTCCCACTCATTTCAAAGATACCATCACGGTAGCCCTCCGAAAGCCAGGGAAAGACGACTACACGCAACCCAAAGCGTACCGGCCAATCACTCTCCTCAGCACGTTGGGCAAGGCCCTGGAAGCCATCATTGCCAACCGACTTGCATATATCGCCGACGTCTACCGACTCCTCCCCAGCCGCCACACGGGGGGCCGGAAATTGGCCTCGACTGAGCATGCCATGCACTTCCTCCTCCAACAAATACACCAGGCATGGTCCGAAGGCAAGGTGGCCTCCCTACTCCTACTCGACGTGTCAGGAGCATACGACAACGTCTCTCAACAACGACTTCTACATAACCTCCGGAAACGCCGAGTTAGTGAGAGGATCATAGGGTGGATAGAGTCATTTCTAAGCAACCGATCTACCACTCTCAAGCTACAGGAGTACACTGCACCGTCGGCCCCGATTCAAACTGGAATTCCACAAGGATCGCCCATCTCGCCGATTCTGTATCTTTTCTACAATGCTGACCTCATTGAAGTATGCAAGACAGAGGAGACAGAGGCGGTTGGATACATTGACGACGTGTCAATCCTGGCTGTAGGCCCGACCGCACAGCGCAACTGCAAAACCCTTAAGAAAATCCACCGAAACGCCGAACAATGGGCGCGAAGGCATGGCTCCCAGTTTGCGCCAGCAAAGTACGAACTTGTCCACTTCACAAGAGACCCAAAGGCAAACAGTACGCACGCCTTGCGCCTACCGCACGCCACAGTCGAGGCCTCCCCATCATGCCGCTACCTGGGCGTCCACATGGATACCAAACTCCGATGGGACTACCACCGCGAGAAGGTAGAAGCAGGGGCCACGAAACGACTCTCAGCATTATCAGCCCTGGCAACCTCAACATGGGGAACAGGAGCTATTAATCTCCGGCAGGTGTACAGAGCAATGATCATACCTCAGATGCTGTATGGCTGCTCCGCATGGCATATCCCCGGTAATGGCTACACGAGCCGAGGCAGTGCCATGATAAACGCCATCAAGAGGATCCAGAGACGTGCAGCCCAAATAATCACGGGAGCATTCCGAACAACCGCCGGGCCAGCCGTGGACGTAGAGGCACACCTGCTTCCGATACAACAGCAACTCGAGCAAACAGCGCTGGAAGCCACTATGCGCATACGAAGCTCCCCGTTACACAATGACATGGCGACATCGAGTGAAAGCAATACAAGAACCAACCGAAAGCGCGATGCGCTGAGCCCCCTCGACCGTTTCTCGGGCATCCTGGAGCACAAGTACAACGTAAAACTCAACCAGCTCGAGAAACGCCAACCGCATGTTGTACCACCGTGGTGGACCCCACCTCTCATCTGCATAAAGGATTCGGCCAATGACGCGATCAAGGAACACGACACCATGGAACCGACGACGATGCGCATCTACACAGACGGGAGTAGCATCAACGGTCACGTTGGGGCAGCAGCAGTGGCGCCCTCACTCCAGGACAACGGCATCTGCATGAAACGGACTCAATACATGGGCGTATCCAGCACCTCCACGGTGTACTCGGCGGAACTCAAGGGCCTGGTGTTAGCTCTCCAGATGGTAATTGACATCCATGCAACTGGCACTGCCCCCGGAAAATGCGCCATCTTTACCGACAACCAAGCTGCCGTCCAAGCAGTCCGGAATCCCAAGAATTCGTCGGGCCAGTATATCCTCGTCGAAGCTATACAAGTACTCGATAGGCTGCGAGACCTTGGATGGGAGGTGCAATTTCACTGGATTCCAGCACACGTCGGAGTACCGGGAAACGAAGAAGCAGACAGACTGGCAAAGCGGGCCGCCGACCCTGCCTTGAACACTGAACAACCCGAACCGGATCTGATACGGACGCTGCTGGCAACCACGAAATCCACCATCCGCCAGGCGATGAAAGGCGAATGGGAAACATCATGGGAGAAAGGAAAGCACGGTAGAGATCTCTTCCGACTTGGGGCTCGACCGGGAAAAGTGACTCTCAACACACACATGGGAACACACAGAGCAATTAGCTCCGCGATCACACAGATGCGTACAGGCAAGATCGGCCTCCGTGCGTATCTTCACGACATCAATAAGGCCGACACCGACAAATGTCAGTGCGGCTACGGACCGCAGACTGTGCGACACATCCTCCTGGAATGCCGGAACTGGGCAGAAGAACGACATCGAATGTGGGCAGGCAAGTCTCCATGCGTGGACATCAAACGCATTCTCTGTAGCTCGTCAATGGCAGTACAAGCAGCAAAGATGATGATCAGGACAGGCCTCCTGGGTCAATTCCAGGCGGTCCCGTCCACAGTACTCCAATATAACTAGCATGCGAGTGTAAAACCAGTAGACAGAAGTTGAGGAGGGTCAGGAAAGACCTAACAAGGCAGAGATACAGAACAGATAGGAAGACTATGAATAGAGGAAGCTCTAGCGTGGAAAGAAAGCAATTCATGCAAGAATAACTTGTGTCACAGCAGGATGCTTCTTGCAAGAAGAGCTGAATTTCCAAGGGGAAGAGCAGAAACTCCTGTATGTATAGTAGTGCGCTGCATAGCTGCCTGAGGGCGGCTGGGACAGTCTATGAATCAATCAATCAATCAATCAATCAATCAATCAGAAGTAGTCCCAGCACAGAAGTAGTCCCAGCACAGAAGTAGTCCCAGCACAGAAGTAGTCCCAGCACAGAAGTAGTAGAGCACAGAAAAAGACTGCCCCAGCACAATTTCTGCTCCAGCACAATTCCTGCATTTGCCCTGAGAACTTTTCTAAATTTACAGACCTAGAACGATATCTTTGCACTGGGTCTTACATACTTTAAGTTTTGTGAGAATAAACAGAATCGCGCTGGCGTTATTCTCAGCAGGTCTTCCCATATTGAACCGGCTGCGCCGCTTCTTAGCGGCTAACGCTGAGGTCCCCGTTTGGGCTCTCGATTCCTATTACGGACTAGCGCTATGCATCTCATCGTACCTGGTTAACGATCAATACGACACCTCCACATCCAACAAGCTGCAAGGCTTAGCCGTTTCTTGGCGTATGGAAGTGCATGTTTCAATTTTTGCATTCCTGCAATTTCGATTTCTACATTTGTGTACTTCCATCCTTTCATTCAGATTAATGAATTCCATTTTCTGCACGGTGTGATTTCGAATAGGACACTTTCGTATTCTCTTTTAGCATAAATGATCGGATCGCGTGGCCGAGTGGAAAATTGAGTCAAAATGGTGAGGGCCACGGTTTCGGATTGCAAATCATGGCCATGTATTCGGATCGCGTGGCCGAGTTCAATCGCGAATCAAAATGGCGTGCCACAGTTTCAGATCGCAGATCGTGGCCCAAGCATGCAAGCGCCGCGACAAAGCGACTAGTCACATCCGACAGAAGTACACCTTTAAAAAGCGACTTTTGGCTCAATGAAGCACAACACTCGCTCGTAGCTATAAATTGAGACCTCTCCCCATAATATCAAGTGACAATAATCAAGTCCCAGATCCTTCATCTACACTGGAATTAAATGCTACACCATGCAAACATCAGACTCAAAGCGTGTCAAGAAGCCATGGACTGTGCACAGTAGCCTCGTGCAGATGCGTTATCGACGGAAAGGCACGCTGCAGCGTATGCTGCGTAGCTATTTCAATGACTGTCGCTGCAAAGGCGTCTACCTCCTCATCCATGAAGACAATCGGTACTTTACAATTAATTTTAACAAGTCTGATGCTTCGAACAGCCACTTTCCACCACCAGACAGAGATATAGTAAGTGCCATGCGTACAGCCCTGGAAAGACGTAGCTCTTACAGAAACAGGAGAAGCATTATCCACCTCCATCTCGAACAACGTGCGAGAACTACATGAAATATCAGAAGTCTAGAGCAGGGAAGAAGGGAAAGCAAGAGAAACTTGAGGAGAAGCAAGAATAGAATGTTGTAAATTAGGGTTAATTTGAAATCATCACTAAGCTCTTTTTGGAAAGTATACCTAGTCGAAGTTTTATTGGCTGCTTTCACAAGTATGTGTCATGATGGAGCCGCCGAATCTACATTATAAATTTACACTCTCAAAGTCATAGCGCTTGCTGAACCCTGAAATCATGACTTCTTTCAAGAACCAATAAGATTTCAAGTATTCTGGTCTTTCACCTCAAGGATTGTCAATATCAGTGGCCTTTCACTTAAAAAATATGACTTTCCCCATGGGCATTGTTTCTGTGGCCTTTCCACTCAGCATCGTGTCATCCCCTGATGGGTGTTGGCTCCCTATGTACTTTTAATTTTGTGGCCTTTTTCACTGAGATTATGGCCCTCCTCAAGGGATTTTACTATGGTGGCTAATAGTTCAAAACTGTGGCATTCCCTAAGGATGTTGACACCACATGGGATTCTATTTTTGTTGCCTTTTCACTCAGAATTCCGGCACTCCTCAAGGAGCTTACTTCCCCAAAGGGCTCACTTCCCCAAGGATTCCGACTCCACATGGGACTCACTTCCTCAAGGAGCTCACCTCCTCAGGGATGCTGACACCGCATGGGATTCTATCTTTGTTGCCTGTTCACTCAAAATTCTGACACTCCCCAAGGAGCTCACTCCCCCAAGGGGCTTACTTCCCTAGGGATGCTGACACCGCATGGGATTTCAGTTTTTGTTGCCTTTTCACTCAGAATTCCGGCGCTCCTCAAGGAGCTTACTTCCCCAGGGATGCCGACACCATATGGGATTCCATCATTACTGCCTTTTCATGCAAGATTGTGACACTCCCTGAGGGTTCGCCTTCATCGGCATTCTTGCAAATTCCCTAGCTGCCATAGGGGAAGTATAGTTTTGGTCGTGGGCCACACTTCACTGACTCCCGGGGGTGAACCATATTAGGGCGTTCCCGGCAGATGGGCGACATGGCAACAGGTCGACAATGCAAGAGAAGGCACATGAATAAATGACTGTGTATTATAATATCAAATAAAGAAATGAGTGGTTTGAGATCCCATCTTCCATCACTTGCGTGTTGATGGTCGAGGGCGTAATGTGCTCAGACGTTCCTTTCGCTGCATCTCCTTCTCCCTCCTCTTTTGTTTCTCCTCCTGCTTCCGCAGCCGGAGCCTCGCATTTTCAGGGAGGCAGTTGTCTGGGAGATATGTTTCCACCACATAAAGCACACGGTGAACATATTTATTATTTCGCCATACTTTATCTCCAACATGACAAATCTTAAGGCTCTTTTCAACCTGCTGCGCCTCATACCAATAGGGAAGATTCTTCAATTCATCATGGGCCAACGGTTCTGTCGTAGCCCCAGAATCCGAGATATTGTCTCTGCCGTCGGGTTCGATACCACCAGGAGGCTGAGGCCGGTTATTTGAGGCCCTGTCAACAGACAGCCGCTCGGGCGGGACGTTAAGGGGAGCTGCAGTCTTAGATGAGAAATCGAGGTCGAAGGACAGAGATAGGGTGTCATTAAACCCTTACCTGAGGCATAGGTTTGGAAGGGCGTCTTCTCGAGAAAGTCACCCAACACCGCGCAATAAGCTGGAAGAGTGGATTGCTGCGCACCGGACGACAAAAGTTGACTGGGTAGTGGTGGAGGGCCCTCGGTTCCTTGTCTATCCATGCTGAGGATGTGCAGAGATGCAGAGGAGGAAGTGAATATTTGAAGCAAGACGGGCGACTATTTGAAGCAGGTAAAAGATTTGGAGAAGGGCGAAGGCTGAATTCAAATGAGAGGGGAAGAGCCTTTTATAGCCCTTTATACCTCAACCTCATGTTGGTTGGACTGGCTGCACTGTCTGTCAGCAATCCCTTCCACCTGGTCCTTACTTCCTGGAGGGAACGCCAGGGCGGGCTGACCCGATACCCATCTCGCTACGCCCTCTCGCAAAAAGAGCACAGGGGTGAAGTCAGGGATGCTTCTGCACTGGTTCAGGCGCAGATGTTTCCATTACATGCCAGCCCCATGTCCCTCGCCTTATCGACTGGAGGAGAGGATCGAACAGTTTGCCGGTTGAACTTCCTGGCGTATCAGGAGGGTTGGGGAAAGGTTTGACTGGTATGAGTGCTGATTCAATGCGGGGGAATCCCTTTCAACTGGTCGATGTTGGCTGGATGAGAGCCCAAGTTTGCTTGATCTGACGCCCACCTTGCTGCGCCCTTTGGAGAAACCGGAATGAATGATAGGGCCAGAGGATGAGCTGCATTTTGCATTTTCCTTCAATTTGCTTTCGCGTATAAAGCCCCTATTGGATTGCCAAACCGCACTCGTGGGGGTGTGTATCACAAAATTATAAGCCTCGATGCAGGTTGCGCCTCGGATATTGGTTCATGTTGGTGTTTTCGCTTAGAGTTGAGACATCCATGAGCTCGAGCACAGAGGCGAAGCCAGGCGCACTTTTTGACTGGCACACATGGTTGGGTGAAGTTCGGCCGTCCTCAGGCATGCCACCCCCGTGCTCCTTGTCCCCGGGTTTAGCGGTTTGTCGATTCGACTTCCTGGCGCATGGCCAGGGGGAAAAGGGGGGGCTGAATAGGTTGACTGGCTGATATTCACTCGACGAGAGCCCATGTTGGCATGGGGGTGGTGGCCAGGAGCACTTCTGCGTTGGTCCACCCATCAATGCAACATTCCCCGGTTCGGCGGCTTCTTCAGTGTGGATGATTGGCGATCCACACAAGACGCATCTCCGCTACTATTTTTCCTACCCTCCTCGATTAGCCTCGACCTATTTTTGTTCGCAGGCGGGGGTTGAACGTGGGACATATATAAAGACGTCAAGGGCCTCCTGGATCGAGATCGAGGGGAGAAAAGCATCCCATCATCTCGTCTCGCAACATGGCTACCTTCACGTACAATATCACCTCCCCTGGACCTGCTGATGGTTCTCCCTCGCCTCAGCTGCACACAGTGCGCCTCCTGGAAGCGTACACTCCTGATCCTTGGTCAGACGAAGAGCCCCAGCACCTCCTTGCAATGCCCATGCCCGTGCCCGTGCCCCTCTTCTCTGCGTCCGGTGACCTCTCTAAGAATGCAGCAAGTGAGATGTTTGCCGATTTTTCTGCCCTGCCATCCACCGTCTCCGGTCTCACTGACATTAACTGGGACTAATGGATCCTGTTCGACTCCACTCCAGATGATGTTTCCCCACCGTCACTCCAACTGTCGGATTTCTCTGACGACCCCATCGAGGAGGCTCAGCCAAGCCCGAGCGACGTTGCCGATGACCCACCCAATCGACGAGAGCCAACTCTCCCGGCCTTAGACGATCGCGAAGGCAACACATCGAAGGAGCCGTTGAATTACTCCGATGATTCCATCGAGGCTAGCCCACGTCCGGGCGAGGAACGCCACATCCAAGCCCACCAATCGGAGCAAGTTACCCCCCTGGTGTCCGACTGTTGGGAAGGTGATGCGTTGGGGGAGACGCTGGATAAGCAGGAATACATTATCTTGCCCCTTTCTCAGGTGAAGATTCTGAAGCTGGTGTATAAGCGAGACGGGGATGAGATGTACCAGATAGTGGGATGGATAGATTTACAAGAAACACGCGGATATGGCACACAAAGAAAGCCGTGGAAGTACTCAGGTTCTGCTGGTAAGGCTCAGCACCTGCTCCGTGAAAAACATTTCTCACACCTCACTCACTCACCCTCGCAGAAGACCCAATCATCATCGATGAGCCAATGAGTCCCACCAACTTGCCTTGTGGTTCTGATCAGTTTGTCGCCATTCCATCCCTTCAACGGAATATAGAGAGGGTTCCAGAGGGCTACGAGATTTATGCCAAGATGACATTGGACGATTTGCAGGAGCATGGAGGGTTGGAACTGCTGGCAGCTTATTACTCCTGGAATAACAAATGTCGTCGAACGAGGTCATGCGGATTACGTCAGCATTGAGGGAGATGGCCCAATCTCACGAAACCTTTCTATTTCTAGTTAGTTCGCTGCTTAGATTTGTTTGTAGCAATTTGAAGTCTTCATGTTTTTACTATTCAATGTTTGGTTTCTTCACTTCGTTTCACGTTACTTTTTCTTCTTCATTATATCTATCCTAGCCAGCACACACATTTTCAGAACTTGGAAATTCCACTTCGGATACAATTGCCCTGGGAGAGAATGCCCGAACCTCTCTCTCTCTGGATGCTCACGAACCCGCTTGAAGAAGATACTTTGACCTCGGCGATGCCAAACGCGAATCATGGTATGCAAAAGCATCCTGCCTTTCTACTGCTGAGATGGCAGTCACTCAAGCTGTCTGGAACGATCGAGGAGATTTGGCTGCAGGTTAACCCTAAGAAGAGCTGTGAAATAAATTTATAATTACTAGCTTTCATTTACCCGTCATACAGGCCACCACCTTCCACGCGTCAACTGTGGAAGGAACCAAGGAAAGAAATGTGACAAAATGCTCAATTTATCCGACTCGTCTCATATTTATCACCGCCACTAATATTGTAGCTTCGCTCCCATGATCCATACTCTCTTTTCCCGACGTTCTTCTCCCGGAACCATTGGCCTTTCCAGTGTGCAAAATAAACGATCATACCTTCTTTTGTTCCCCTCGCTGTCACACGGGAAATATGGTCCAGCAGCTCAGGAACATCACACCCAACTCTCGAGGACCATGGTTCCTGCGGGTTCTGCTGATTGATGTCGTACAGCTCCTCCATTTTGGAGCTCGCCACTTCCGGATCATCGAAGTTCCACGGTGATACCCAAGTAGAGCCAAAGCGACATAGATACTCATTTTCATGATGGATGTCGCAGTATCGACGGCCAACGGGGCCGTGGTAGTTTGTCGTTGTATGTGTTTTCCATCGCCAAAACTACACTGTCGGCAATAGTAACATCCGCATTGTCATCAGAGCAGGGAACCGCATCGTGGGTGCTCAAACTTTGTCCCTGGGCTGAACTGCACACGGGATCTGGCTCATCTGCTCACCTGTTAGATACGTTTGTGAGAGAAGTTGCAAGCACTTACCCTTATCGTTAACAGATTGGCGCATGTCTGATTCCATCATGTCATCAAGAGGTTGATCCTGATCCTCCACCAGATTGGGTGAGATACGGCTGTCACCCTCTCCGTGAGTTTGTGGTCTTGTGGGCATAAGATGATGGCGGCGAGAGCGAGCTATAGGGGAATGATGGGATGCGTGTGCGCGGTTGACTTTTCTGGACCGCAGGTTAAGAGCATTGGCCTTTTCAACGGCCCTGGCTTGTCTGCGGGTTCTAGTCATTCTGTCAGGACGAGAGAGAGTAGGCAAGAAGCAAATGCGAGCGAGATAATAAGGAAGAAGGAGAATAGAAAGAACTGAGGGGGAAACCACGCATATTTATACCCGTTGTGAAAGCACAGCCGCCTCTCGATCACAAGACCATGCATCCTGTGGCAGCAGCAGGGGGTTGGCTGTAGACCTGTCATCTGGCCCTAGGGAGAGCAGTGGCCCCAGGGAAGGCAGTGGCCTAGGGACGGTAGTGAACCTAGGGACGGTAGTGAACGACCCCACCCTGGTACTCAGTCCACATGTCTTTCTTCTGGGGATGCTGTTCCACATCCAGGCTGATGTTCATCCATCTCCGAATCTGAACTGATGATGACAGTGTGATGAAGCCCGTCGTGGGGACAGAGGCGAAGCCAGGCGCACCTTTTGACTGGCATACATGATTGGGTGAAGCTCCGCCTTTCTGATGCATGCCACCCCCATGATTGAAAGATGGTGGAGCACCGCTGTCGGTCGGACTTTTTATGTTCGCTCGGTCGTCCTCGAGTACGCAAGGGCCTCTCGGTGGTTGGTGTCTCGCGGTGGTGTAGGATGAGTCGAGATAATAAGGAGGAGGGAGGGACGGAAGGGCTTGAGGGGGAAACCACGCATATTTATACCCGGTAGGCACAGCCGCCTCAGAGGACCATCCACGGCTGGTGGCAGCTGCAGGGGGTTGGCCGCAGACGCCGTATATCGCCTGTCTTAGGGAAATCATGCCCCCAGGGAGAGCGGTGTCCCCAGGGAGAGTAGCGTCCCCAGGGAGAGTAGTGTCCCCAGGGAGAGCGGTGTCCCCAGGGAGAGTAGCGTCCCCAGGGAGAGTAGTGTCCCCAGGGAGAGCGGCGTCCCCAGGGAGAGCGGTGTCTTCTTCTTCTTCTATTCAATTTAACGTCCGGCCCAGCCGCTTTCCGCAGCTATGCAGACGATGGGTATCTATAGCTAATATACATCATATAATACAGTCTAGATGGTAGCCAAGGTCCTCCAGTGGGTCCCCCTGACTCCTGTTTGTCCTATAAACCGAAAGAACTCAGTGCATGCCTTATCGTATTTTGTCCTCCGTAATTGCTCCATATTGCCCGAGGAGTCTAGTTAAGATCATAAATCTTGCAGCCTTCTTAGCTAGCTTAGGCGTGGTCAGGATCTCCTTGAGATCGAACCTATCCCTTCTTCCTTCCCCGTTTTCCCATGTTTCCGCTCTGAGGTTGTTAAACCTAGGGCACGCTAATAAGACGTGCCGTACTGTTTGATTTCCGCCACCGCATTCGCATAGGGTGTCAGTGATCTCTGGCACCTTTCTTTCATATAGGAATTGTCGTAGTCCAATCTTGCCGGTGCGCATCTGTACGATGGTGGAACTGAGGGCCTTGTGTAAGGAGTGGTGTAGATGGAGGACCGTAGGGCTTGGTGCGGGTGTGAGCACGTAGGTGGCTCGCCCCGATGACTCGTTCTCCCAGTCCCGCTCCCACTGTACCTGGGTCTGGCGGTGAAGTTCCGACTTGGCTGCGGATATCAGGTGTCTTAGGAAGTCAGGTGTAGCTGCGGTATCGTCAGTGTCCACTGTGATCATCCTCCCTCTTCTGCCTCGTTGTTGTCTGCAGCCCGTCGCTTCCTTTGCGAGATTATCCGCCAATTCATTACCTTCGATTCCTTGGTGCGCCGGGATCCAGTAGAATTCCACCTGAAGGCCCTGGGCGCGGACCCTGTCTAGAGCATCTATGATCCTCCGAAGTATGGATTGACCGGATGATCTTCTGGGGTTTTGGAGAGCCTTTAGGGCTGCCTGGTTGTCCGTGAAGATTGCTGCTCTGCGTCGGTCCGACGCTAGGATTAGGTTTAGGCCCATGTGAATGCCAAGAAGCTCGGCTGCATAGACGGTGGTAGACGTTTCCTTGCCGAGATAAGCGAGTTCTTGGGTGTGGATCGACGGCGCTAATGCAGCAGCCCCCACTTTCCCGTGTATGCCGCTACCGTCGGTGTAGACTGCCAGTGGTGGGTCGGCTCCGCTGATAATGTGTGTGTGCAGTCGTTCCGCCGCTTCTCGTCCTTCCGTGATAGTGATCGTGGGCGCTCTCCACCACGGCTTTACCGGGAATGGGATCCGCGACTCCAGATAACTGACCGCTCCTTCTCCCAGTTTCATCACGAGGCTGTTGTAGAGGCGTGTTAGGGGGCTGGTGGGGGAGTCTCCGCGTATCGGTGGGGTCCATGCTGAGGTGCTGTTGTCGTCTTCGTTCTGGAACTGGCTGCCGGTGAGGATATTCAGTGCTGCGTGGTGTGCTCGCTCCTCCAGCTGCAGACGCAGAGGCGTCATGAAGAGCTCGACATCCAAGGCCGCGCCCGACGCTGCTCGGTATGCGCCTCCTACGATCCTCGCCCCTTCTCGTTGAATCCTGTCAAGGGTCGTGCGCATCTTTTCTGTGAGCCCTGCTTCGCCGCGCGGTGTATGCCACACGGAGCAGGCATATGTGATCTGTGGGACCACTATGGCCAGGTATGCCAGCCTTAGCGTGGCCAGCGCTGATCCCCACGTTGAACCTGCCAGGGACCTCAGGGCATTTAACGTCAGTGACGTTCTGCTTTCGATATGCTGTATCTGAGGGCCCCATCGTAGCTGCTGGTCCAACATGACGCCCAAGTAGCGGACCTCTTTCATCGGAGCAATCGTTAGGTCTGATATGGTCAAAGCCCGTTGTACATCGTGTCTCCTTGGATTTCGCGTGAGGTGGATGAGTTGGTATTTTTTGAGGTCGAATTTTGATCCGTGAGTGGCCGACCATGCCTCCGCTCGTCCATGCATTCTTGCTAACTTTCTACAGTTCTCGTCGGTGGTGCAGCTGCTGGTGAAGAAGTAGATGTCGTCGATCCAACCTCCGGCCGCTGCCCCGGTCACCCGGAGGGGCGCGTCTTCCAGGATGTCAGCGTTGTAGAAAAGGTAGAGCACTGGAGAGATCGGGGAACCCTGTGGGATCCCGGTCTCCACTTGGAGAGGTTCTGTTGTGTGCTCCCGTAGCTGTATAATAGTTGTCCTGTTTCGTAGAAAGCTCGCTACCCATCCCACTATCCTTTCGTCCATCCTTCTCTTGCGCAGGTTGTGCAGAAGCCTGGGGTGAGAGACATGGTCGAAGGCGCCTGTTACATCCAGCAGGAGGAGACTGGCTACCTGATCGTTGTCCCAGGACTGATAGATCAGCTCCATCAGACCATGAAGCGCGTGTTCCGTCGACATTCCCTTTCTTCCCCCTAAGTGCGTGCGTGGGAGGAGCTGGTGTTCTTCGACCGCCTGAGAGATCCTTGTTGCCAGGATGGACTCCAAGGCTTTACCAAGGGTGTTCAGCAAGGCTATCGGGCGGTACGATTTCACCTCTGACAGGTCTTTCTTGTTGGGCTTGGGTAGCACCACCGTCTTGGCTTGTCTGAAGTGCGCTGGGCAGTATTGTAGGTCCAGGGATGCGTTGTAGATCTGTAGTAGATGGGGTGTCAGGTAGGGGAGCAGTCGTTGAAGTATGTGTGCCGGGATGCCGTCCTGTCCCGGTGCTTTCTTGGCGGCCATGGATCCGATTGCTCGAGTTATCTCCTGTTCTGTGATAGGGGGAAAGGTAAGTTGGTCGCTGTACCTTTGGTTTGTAGTGTCGGACAAATCCACATTAGGTTGGGGTGGGAAGAACGTCTCTTTGAACAGGTTTGCCTTGGCTTGGTGGTTGTGCTCCAGGCTGTTGTCGCTTCGGCGCAGTGGTGGTGTGAACGCCTGTCTTGTCCCTCGTCTGCGGGCCCATCTCGCCAGCCTCCAAAGCCCGTGTGGCGAGTCGCTCACCTCCCTGACCCTTGCTCGGTAAGCGTCGCGGAGTGTCTTTTTGATGAGTCTCGCTTTGTAGTTCCTGGCTTGGCAGTACGCCTCCCAGTCGCTCTCGAGGCGCGTCCTCTGGTATCGTCTTCGAAGGCGTCTCGCTGTCCTCTGTGCTTCCTTGCACTCCTGTGTCCACCCGGGGATCGAGCGGTCACTTGGTTTGGCCTTCGGCGTGGAGGCATCGATGGCTCTTGTTATAGCGTGAACTAGTCCTTGTACTCGGTGGTCCACCGACGCCTCCGAGTCCAAGACGGTCGGGTAGGGTAGATTCCTCTTGAGTTCTAGTTCCAGCGTCTCTGTGTTCGTCCGTTGCCATTGCCATTGGTCAGGTGGGTCGCATGTCTCAACCGCCGTCATGATTGTTACAGCAATTGGTTGATGGTCCGATTGGTGGTCGAGATCTTCCCTGAGCCCGCAGTAGGCTTTCCTCTCGTGGATCCACGGTGTACCGAGAGCAAGATCGATCGTGGTTTGTCTATCGTGTTCATCGTACGTGGCCGTCCCCGGAGGGATCAGGAGTTCCAGTTGCTGGTCGGCCATGAGCGAGACCAGCTCCTCCGCCTCAGCGTCCTGGTCGCTACGTGTACCTCCCCAGAGTGGGTGATGGAGGTTGAAGTCCCCAACCACGATCTGTTTCTCACTGTCGGCTTCGGTTACCGTTGTGCGCAGGAGGGGGATGGTGCTGTTCCCTGTGCTGGTCTCCGGGTTGTATAGGTTGTGGATATGGATTGTGTCCTCGGGCGCCTCGGTGCACTGGATGGAGACAGTGCAGAAGTCAGGAGAGGGGGTAGTTGCGGTCCATCTGCCGCGCGGTATTCTTCTGTTTATAAACATGCACGTCCTGGTGCCTGGGTCGTCCAAGTACACCAGATCGAAGGATTGAGGTCGTGGGTAGTGGGTTGTGTTGGTGAAATAGTTCCGCCACGGTTCTTGTATTGCAATCACGTCGAACTCCTTGATCCTCTCATCCCTCAGCAGGCTGGCCATGACCTTGTTCTTGGACTTCCTGACGTTGTACTGCAGTATGGATAGGCTGCTTGTACTACTCATCGTTCTGCGTCATTTCGAGGTCGGTCAGTGCGGGGTCTATGAGGGCTGGGTCTACAGGGGGTTGTTGGGATGCGGTTCTGGAGCGAGTCATTATCGGCGAATCTCTGTTCGGTGTGTATTCCTCGTTTTCAATTCTCATTTCTCTTTCCCGGTCCTCCATCGCTCTGTGCAGGCTCATTTTGTTCAGCACAAAGACTTCGGAATCTTCCTGCGTGAAGTTGTGAAATGTGGTCGATTGCGGGTTCCGTCTCGGTCGTGCGGTGGTACGTTCAGTCGGCTGGGCTTCCGCGGGACGTTTGCGTTGGTCCAGGGTTTGTCGTAGGGTACCGCCGGTGAACAGGGGTATGGTAGGGCGGGTGGCAGGCTGTGCCACCTTGCTTGTGGCGTCGGGTCTGATGTAGTACGAAGGTCGATTTCTCCTTGCTTGTTCAACCTTCGCTATCTCTGCTTGGCGGGTGAGGCAGTTGTTGCTCCACGCTGCGTGTGGCCCTTTGCAGAGTGCGCACTTAGGTGTAGAGTTTGGATCTTCTTCTCTCTTTCGGCAGTCCCTCGTGTTGTGGGGTTCTGCACAGTATCCGCATGTTTCATTGACGTTGCACTGAGTTCCAATGTGGCCGTATTTCTGACACTTGTAGCATTGCTTCAGCTTGCAGCTTCTGTCGTAGAGTTCACAGTGATGGTAGCAGGCATCCAGGACCAATCCCTCTCTGATCGCTCGGTCTGCATGTTCCTTGGTGGTGAATTCCAACACCAGTGACGAAGTCGGTTTCTTTGCTCCCGTCCTCGTGAGCCATCCTACGTAGGTGATCGTTGCTCCAGGGTGTAAAGTTGCATTCTCTGTTTGGATCTTCTCGATGGATCGTGACTGGTTGCTGGGGTCTATGTTCTCCTTATCCGTACAAACTGAGTGAACCAGGACCCCGTATGTGGGTTGGAGGGCCTTGGCCTCTCTGCCCAGGGCCTGTGTCCACTGTTGTTCTTCTCGCAGTTTGTTGGCGTCTTCGATGTTCACCGTGTGAATGGACACGTCTCCGCTCTTCAGTTGTTTGGCGGCTACCACCTGAATCGGTCGCTCCGTGCTGCGTGTTCGCTCCTTCAGTGCATTGTTGACTCTTTCGCGTAGCTCTCCCGGTGTCTTATCTCGCAGCAGTGCGGCCGCCTCGGGGTTGTGTAGTTTGACTATTATCTCCCTCTCCTTGCTGTTCGTTTGTGCGGGTGGAGGCGTTCTGGGCTGGGGGGGCGTGCCGCCAGACCTGACTCTGTCGGCCCAGGTTGGGTTTCTGGCTGTCGGGTGCGTTGCTGCATGGTTGACCGCGTTCTTGATGAGGGTGAGGTCGTCTGAGATGGTGGTCTTCGCGATGTGGTGGATCTGATTCAACTTATCGAGGATCTCGTGGGAGGATGGTGCGGCCCTGGATTTTTTGGCATAAGCCTGTACGCTGTTCAGAAAGGATTCTAATGATTGATCTGGTAGTTTTTGGCGTTGTCCTTTTTCTAGGGTTAGCAATGCTGTTGCCTCTGCTATGAGTTGCGTCGCGTGCTCATGCAGGTTTTGCGGCTGCACGCCCAACTGAGGCCACTTGGCCTTATTAGCCATGGCTCCGGGTATCGGGCCGTAGCCGAAAACCAGGCCAATAAGATGACGTCAGTTTAAGCTTAATTACGCGCGCGGTTGTGGTGAAATTTCAAAAATTAGATATGAGCAGTGTGTGGTTGTTGAGAGCGGTGTCCCCAGGGAGAGTAGCGTCCCCAGGGAGAGCGGTGTCCCCAGGGAGAGCAGTATCTTCTTCTTCTTCTTCTATTCAATTTAACGTCCGGCCCAGCCGCTTTCCGCAGCTATGCAGACGATGGGTATCTATAGCTAATATACATCATATAATACAGTCTAGATGGTAGCCAAGGTCCTCCAGTGGGTCCCCCTGACTCCTGTTTGTCCTATAAACCGAAAGAACTCAGTGCATGCCTTATCGTATTTTGTCCTCCGTAATTGCTCCATATTGCCCGAGGAGTCTAGTTAAGATCATAAATCTTGCAGCCTTCTTAGCTAGCTTAGGCGTGGTCAGGATCTCCTTGAGATCGAACCTATCCCTTCTTCCTTCCCCGTTTTCCCATGTTTCCGCTCTGAGGTTGTTAAACCTAGGGCACGCTAATAAGACGTGCCGTACTGTTTGATTTCCGCCACCGCATTCGCATAGGGTGTCAGTGATCTCTGGCACCTTTCTTTCATATAGGAATTGTCGTAGTCCAATCTTGCCGGTGCGCATCTGTACGATGGTGGAACTGAGGGCCTTGTGTAAGGAGTGGTGTAGATGGAGGACCGTAGGGCTTGGTGCGGGTGTGAGCACGTAGGTGGCTCGCCCCGATGACTCGTTCTCCCAGTCCCGCTCCCACTGTACCTGGGTCTGGCGGTGAAGTTCCGACTTGGCTGCGGATATCAGGTGTCTTAGGAAGTCAGGTGTAGCTGCGGTATCGTCAGTGTCCACTGTGATCATCCTCCCTCTTCTGCCTCGTTGTTGTCTGCAGCCCGTCGCTTCCTTTGCGAGATTATCCGCCAATTCATTACCTTCGATTCCTTGGTGCGCCGGGATCCAGTAGAATTCCACCTGAAGGCCCTGGGCGCGGACCCTGTCTAGAGCATCTATGATCCTCCGAAGTATGGATTGACCGGATGATCTTCTGGGGTTTTGGAGAGCCTTTAGGGCTGCCTGGTTGTCCGTGAAGATTGCTGCTCTGCGTCGGTCCGACGCTAGGATTAGGTTTAGGCCCATGTGAATGCCAAGAAGCTCGGCTGCATAGACGGTGGTAGACGTTTCCTTGCCGAGATAAGCGAGTTCTTGGGTGTGGATCGACGGCGCTAATGCAGCAGCCCCCACTTTCCCGTGTATGCCGCTACCGTCGGTGTAGACTGCCAGTGGTGGGTCGGCTCCGCTGATAATGTGTGTGTGCAGTCGTTCCGCCGCTTCTCGTCCTTCCGTGATAGTGATCGTGGGCGCTCTCCACCACGGCTTTACCGGGAATGGGATCCGCGACTCCAGATAACTGACCGCTCCTTCTCCCAGTTTCATCACGAGGCTGTTGTAGAGGCGTGTTAGGGGGCTGGTGGGGGAGTCTCCGCGTATCGGTGGGGTCCATGCTGAGGTGCTGTTGTCGTCTTCGTTCTGGAACTGGCTGCCGGTGAGGATATTCAGTGCTGCGTGGTGGAGAGCGGTGTCCCCAGGGAGAGCAGCGTCCCCAGGGAGAGCGGTGTCCCCAGGGAGAGCAGTATCCCCAGGGAGTAGTGTCCCCAGGGAGAGCAGTGTCCCCAGGGAGAGTAGTGTCCCCAGGGGCGGTGTCCCCAGGGCCACTTTTCCAAAAAGGACCGCAGGTAACAATCGGCTCGCGCCCCAAGAACGGACCCATTGCGGGACCCAGGGCAGTTTTGGAAATCCGTGCCACTCCTGAAGTGCGAGCTATATTTGCACCTCACGATTCTCCACTACTCTTCTCCGAGAGTTCCAAGCCCGGTCCCATTCAAAGCCAAATTCCATAACGCGCCTCAGATCATTTGACCATGCGCCTCTTGTGTTCTGTTCTCCATATAGTCGCAGGCGAGTTGGGCCATGCAAAACCATCGCGGGCATCTCTACAGAAGGGAAGAGTGGGTGATTCCGCACTCAAAACAACCCCGAGGCTTCTCCGCGTGGCGGATGTGCGGCGGCAAGGGACAAGTCAGAAACTTTGACGCGGCCATCGAAGATGGACCAACACCGTCTTCATGGTGTTTGGCGGGGAGCTGAACGTCGACGAAGAGATGGTGGCGTCTGTGTCACAGGATGCCGACAGCGAACGAGAACGAGAGAGAAAGACCAAGCGTCGTGCGTGATCAAAATGCGGGGAAATCCTAGGGGCCTTTGACCGTGGGTCCTTGGTCGCCACAGGACCACAGAAATCGATTCAATGGCCTCTGCCGTCCACAGGCCAGCATGGCCACAAGTTGGCCGTCTTTGGGCCTACCAGGTCCATGGACCGCGATCCATAGACCCATCTGGTCTATTGGCTCCTACCTCCAGCATGGCGACATAGTACCCCTTCCCTTGGTCTTTGTGCTAGGGACCACATGATGTAGTCCCTGGCCTTTTGTCAACCTTCTTCTGCCACTGTGCCTTTGGCCTGATTGGACTTCGGTCCTCGGGTAAAACTTTGCAAATGCCACTGCGGAGTTTCAAGTAAGATGCAAGTCGCTGGACGTGAAAAAAAGGTCCCGAGGACTGCACTATGTTTGCAGACTGGGAAAGTGCGATTTCTATGATACAGCGCGGGATAACTCAGAGAGTCAACTGGCATTAGACGAAGATTGGATAGTTGACATGTTTATTCACTTCTGTGTGATCTAAATTGTAAGATGGCACTTTTGAGGGCGGGACCAACTCTGGGAAGCTACCGTATTTGCTACTTGTCACTGTATCCGGCTGAATCTTTTGAGATCCAGATTGCACTTTGTTCTATGATTGTTGTTATGACTAATCCATTCTGGGTCAAGGTGCTTATGTGAGCTGGCACAGTTACGCTGACACAGATCTGTTCGACACAGGTCAAATTGACCTGTGCCGACTGACCTGTGTCAGTTACAAACATAGAGCAGCGATCACAGGACCTATCCTGGCCTATGACCTTTGACCGAAGTTCTCTGCAGATGCAAAACATAGCAGATTCTGTGGCAGACAAACCATTACACTTTCAGACCCATGCCGACTGTTATATATATAGATAGTTTCTAGATCTGTTAGGATCATCTAGTCTCTTTTAGCTGCTGATTCTCTTTGTAAATAGCTAACAGTCATTCCAGGCACTTTCTGATATCCATCTGCCCGAGTGCGATCCTGAATCAAATCAGCCATAATTAAAAAATTGATACATAACAAAAAATTTATAGTTACAGAAAGGTAACTTTATCTGAAGGCTTTGTGTGGCAATAAGAACTTATATGTTCACAAAAGCAGCCGATGGCTTTTTCTATGCTTAAAAAAATCTGAAAATTGACAAGCTTAAAAATATTAAAGAAAAAGGGTCTGCACATGAAAAATGATCTGCAAGCTTAAATTAACTATTAAAAAAGCAAAAAAGATATGCAAGTCAAAACTGCAAGCTAAAAAGATCTGCAAGCCAAAAAGATCTACATGCCAAAAAAAAAACCGGGTCTTAGCGATCTGCAAGCCAATTCTCTAAAAGTTAATGCTAAGAATTTCTTGTGGCAGAGGTGGCTATTCTCTATTGCATGATGGCTAGAATATTGTTTAACAGAGGGTGAACGCATGCTTTCATATCTAAGTAATTTAGTGGCGCGTGTTATGTTTAATACTACAATGTTTGAAGAAATTCGTATGAACTTGTTATTTAGTGATTCGAAGTAAGCGATGACTTGTCAGCCAAATTGGTCAACGTGGGTTCTTCAAGCGGGCGTCGTGAGAATTCCGAGGGAGAGGTCTGGGCGTTCTCTCGAAATACGGTTTGGGGAGATTGTATCCGAAGTGGGATTTCCAAGTTCTGGATGCGTGTGCCGGCCAGGATAGATAAAATGAAGAAGAAAAAGTAAAGTGAAACGAAATGAAGAAACCAAACATAGAAAACAAAAGAGGAAAACGAAGATCATGAAGAGAATGAAGAGACCTTCAATTGTTACACAAAACAATTAGCGTTAAGCAACTCGCTGACATAATACACGTGACCTCGTTCAACGACAATTGTTACTCCAGTGAGCTGCCAGCAGTTCCAACCCTCCATGCTCCTGCAAATCGTCCAATGTCATTCACAGCTTTCCTTGTGTGCCATATCTGCGTGTTTCTTGTAAATCTATCCGTCCTACTATCTGGTACATCTCATCCCTGTCTCACCTATACACCCAGGCGTGGGTCAGCCTCGATGGAATCATCGGAGTAATTCAACAGCTCCTTCGATGTGTTGCCTTCTAGATAGTTGAAGGCCAGGGGAGGAGTTGGCTCTCATCAATTGGGTAGGTCATTGGCAACATTGCTCAGGCTTGGGTGAGCCTCCTTGATTGGGTCGTCGGAGAAATCCGACAGTTGAAGTGACAGTGAAGGGGACATCAACTGAGGAGATGTCAAACAGGATCCATTCGTCCCAGCTAATGTCATTGAGACCAGAGACAGTGGATGGCAGTGCAAAAAAATCAGCAAACATCTCACTTGCTGCATTCTTAAAGAGGTCACCCGACGCAGAGAAGAGGGGCACAGGCATAGGTATGGGCATTGGAAGGAGGTGCTGGGGCTCTTTGTTTGACCGAGGATCAGGAGTGTACACTTCCAGGAGGTGCACTGTGTGCAGCTGAGGCGAGGGAGAACTGTCGGCAGGTCCAGGGGAGGTGATATCATACATGAAGGTAGCCATGTTGCAAGATGAGATGATGGGGTGCTCTTCTCCCCTCGATCTTAATCCAGGAGGCTATGTCCCATGATCAACGGAAAAATAGTAGCTGAGATGCATCTTGCATGGATCGCCAATCATCCATACTGAAGAAGCCGCCGAACCGGGGGATGTTGCATTGATGGGGTGGACCAACGCAGACGTGCTCCTGGCCACACCCCCATGCCAACCTGGCTCTCGTCCAGTCAATGTCGACCAGTCAACCTAATCCAACCCCCCTTTTTCCCCCTGGCCATGCACCATGAAGTCGAATCGACAAACCGCCAAACCCTTTCCTACTATCGATAGCGCCGGGGACAAAGAGCAAGGGGGTGGCATGCATCAGAAAGGCCGAGCTTCACCCAACCATGTGTGCCAGTGAAAAGGTGGGCCTGGCTTCGCCTCTGTGCTCGAGCCCATGGTGTCTCTACTCTAAGCGAAAACACCCAACATGAAGCAATATCTGAGGCGCGACCTGCATCGAGGCGTTGTGATGCCGGAGGTGATCATCCTGGAAATTCCCAGGTCTGCGGGGTGCGAGTATCGATGAATGCGCCGGTGAAATCGTCCCACCCGTTAGGGGAAACCTCATCGAGATTATGGTTCCCGTGGTCGATGTCGCGGGTGCTTGCGGGGGCGCCGATGGAGCCTTTGGCCTCCTTCCCCGGCGCGGTTCTCCCATTTCTCTCCTTGGAGACATTGCTGCAGGTCACCGCCAACCCCCTGTCCCAGCCGTGACTGGTCTTGTGATTGTGAGGCGGCTGTGCTCTCGCTACAGGTATAAATATGCGTGGTTTCCCCCTCAAGTCCTTCCGTTCTCCCTCTTCCTTAATTATCTCGACCCATCCTGCCAGAATGTGGATCTGTCCCTCTTCCATTTCCTTCTCCACTTCTCATCCTACACCACCGCGAGACACCAACCACCGAGAGGCCCTTGCGTACTCGAGGACGACTGAGCGAACATAAAAAGCCCGATTTTCCCCCAGCGGTGCTCTTCATTCGTCCTCTTTGTTTTTCCAGGGCACCACCATTTTTCAATCATGGCGTCAGCTGATAGTCCCCGCGACGGGCTTCATCACACTGTCGTCATCAGTTCAGATTCGGAGATGGATGAACGCCAGCCCCCGGCGCGAAAGCTGCGAAGAAAGAGACCCCGCACAGACTACAGCTACCCAATGTATGAGGCTCAATTTGACGACCCGGCACCCTCCGAAATGTGGCAGCCACCGAAAAGACGTAAAATGCCCAACCTGGACACGGTATTGGTAAGACTCCTCCCTGTAGGGCCCATGGCGAGGCTCCTTCTTGGCTGATATTGGGATAGGAAACCGCGAACCAGGAAATCCATAACATTTTCGAGGCGGAGCATGCGCGGACAGAGGCGCTGGAGAAAGAAGTGCAACGCCTGCGTGCGGAAATGGCTAGGAAGGATGAGCGGGTTGACAAGCTTGAGACCAAAGTCCGTGAGCTGAAGTATCAATGTCGATGCCAGATCTGTTTTACCATCCCGTCAGGGTGGCGGACCCTTCTGTGTGGACATCGGTATTGCCCGAAATGCGTTCCCCCCATTGGTGAAACCTGCGCCACTTGTCGCCAGGTTATCGCTGGTGTTATTAAGAGCTACTAGGTAGAACCCAGACGGTTGAGTTTTGCCATTTGGAATGTACAGTTAAACGAGTGTAATTGAGAAATTGAATCTATCTATATAAAGGGAGGTAACTCCACCTGCATTGACCCTCAGTTTTGTATAATGGAGGACGAGCTGGGACGGAAGGATTTTGACCCAGAATGGATTAGGGCCAGTCGTGATAACAAGAACCAGCACCAAGCGAAGATTACTATGAGGGAAAGACATGCACGCAAGTTGACCCTAAGGCTTTGACTCAGTTTCCTGAATAGTGGTGGATTCATTCACGAGACCGTACTTTTCACGATTACAGTCAAACTCTGTAAGGATGTAGCCTACAGTAAGGGAGAATTATCTCAAGCAATCAGTCACTAGTCACGTTTATGTATCGTTCTCTGGATGCTACGTTCTGCAGACGCGATCTGCATCTCATGGGCGCAGACGGGGACCGTGTACACTCAGAGTATGACTCTTGAATTCCATGATGGATGGTGGAGTGAAGGTGACACCCTGTACTTTGCAGATCCCGCAGTGCTTTTGTCCGGTGGAGTACGCTTTTAGCTCCTCGCGGTGGACGCTCTCGATATGGTTCCAGAACTTGTTCGTGCGCTCCCGGACCTTCATCCGCTCCCCCCAAGGCAACGAGATATCAGCGACGCAGAATGGGCACTGCTTATCGCCCAGCTTCGCCGGAATGGATTCTTTCGCCCGCACGGTGTCTAGGGGCGGGTCAGGTTGGAAATCTCGCTGGGACGGCTGGTGTTTCTTGTGACGGCCCCGACGCTGAACCTCCTTCCGACGCTGCAGCTTGAACCAAACGATGATGCACGCACACCGGCGCGCGAACTGCTCATCCTCAGTCAGTTCCTGAGTGCCAGCGCACGTCAGTTCGACGACCCGTCTCCGTTCCGAGATCTGAAGTGGTGGCGGGGCCGGACACTCATCCAGAGACCCACCGCCCGCGCCGTTGCGGAGTCGCTGGTTGAATCGCTCCGTATCAGCATGCCGGAAGTGCCACCGCCTCTGCCGCTCAATAAGCTTGGAGTGAAGGTAAACTTTGCTGCGGTTCAGCCGGGAAACCACCTTCATCTTCTCTTCGTACAGTGGAGTTTTGCCCCGCGCTGCCGGCACGGAACGGAATCCCATCGCCCTCAGCTTCCGGGTCAGCTCTTTACTACGCTCGGTAAGCTCTATGATCTTTGGATTCTCAGTGATCTTTCTTTTCAGCTCGTCGGTAAGTTCCGTCGAGGCAGTGGCGTCGGCGTTCAAGAACAGCCCATGGGCTGCTTTCTGGACCACATCGTTGGACGGAAGCTCCATGGCCGCGGCTTCCAGATCGAAGCGGATGACCGTGTCCAGATAGTACCGTACCGCATTGGATTCGTGATCGGCTACTTGATCCCGAACGGAGGACGGAGCTTTGTCTGCGGATCCGGTAGGTCACCAGTTAGTCTGGCCAGGGGAAATGGGAAGAAAGAGAGGATAGACGAAGGGACCAAGGAGAGTAGTGGGGCAGGCACATACTGTTGATGGCGTTGATGAGAGAGCGTCGCCAGACATACTGGGTCAGACTATATTTGAGCCCAGCCACCAGGCGAAGGTGTCTGAGGTAGCCGCTCCATGTAGATCCTTTGAGCGGCGTCTTCTCTGATGTTCGATACCCATCGCCCGTGCGTTCCGGCTGGCGGAACACCGGCACGTCCAGCATCTCTGCCTTGATCTTTAGGCTCATACCGCCTAGGTAGGACGGGATGGGATACCAGTAGATGTCTTCGAGCTTCTCGAATTCGGGCGCGAAGATCTCGTCATCTATTGCCATGGAGAGAAAGTGCCCCAGAAGATCCAGGAGCGGCTCCGGATTATGGCTGATGACGAATGTTTTCCTGCATTGTCAGTCAGTCGATGAAGCGTAATGCAGTACGGGGGTTGAGAAGAGGGAAAGTTGCATAGCTACACTCGCGGCTTCTTGTCTTCACCCTTGGTGTGGAGGAGTGTGACCTTGGCCAGGAGAATGTTTGGCCGGCCAGCCACAGGGCTCCGAATGATGTGGAAGCCGACATGCCGCCAGACAATGGCCCCAGTCTCCTCAGGGCCCGCATCATACTCGTCGTCCGTCACGTCCTCTATAAAGCGGTCAAGTTCACTGATGTCATTGTCGGCGGACGTATCGCTGGCGCAGCCGCTCTCCACTGACTCTGCACTCGACTCGGTGTCGGTATCGTTTTCTCGCACGAGCTCGCCAAACAGGGGTTCCTCGGAACTGCCGCTAGTGCTGTCACTCTCTTCATCAACATACCCTGAGTCAGAGTCCGTATCATTGCTCATATGACTATCCATGTCGCTATCCAGGGGATCGTACATAACGTCTTCACCGCGCATCCCGTATTTGCCGCAGGACGCTTCTACTCGGGCGGAGCGACAGCTTTTTCGGGGAGCCATGATTCGTGCCTTCTTTGTGTCACGATATTCCTCATCGTCGTCGGAAAGAGCCCACTTGCGTTTCTCTGGTGCTGTGGGTCTGCTACCGTGCTGGCCGATCCCGGATCCCGCCGTTGGGTAGCGGTCGGGGGTGGCACCTGTGGCTCGGGGACGGTGACGGCGACGGTTGGTCCTCTTCGTTGAGCCCTTGCTCGCTGTGTGCGACACTCCCTTTGACTGTCCGTCTCCGGCTTCCGCATCACCGGTTTTGATCCGGGTGTCGAACAGCGAGACCAGCCTGCCACCGGAGATGAAGGACAAGAGGATACCTGCAGCAACGTAGAGTCGCTGCTTCTCATCGGCATACGCCTTCGTACACCGTGTCCAATGGGCGTGGAGGATGCGGTACACATCGTCCTTGGTGCCAGACGTGCCCCTCCTCCGCCGTCGCCGGAGACCCCATCTCTTGATCACGACGTTCTTATACTGTGCAGGGCACCCATCAGCTGGAGCAACGTCAGTCACTTGGATGAGCTTACGTTCAGACAATCCTGTTCCATCCCACTGTCCATGCCATGGCCAGTGCGCTCCACATACAGGATCTTCAGGACCCGCCAGTAAGAGTCAAAGGCCGATGCTGCCTTGATGCTGTTCCGGTGGGTGTCCTCGACCCAATCAAAATATGTCTTGACTCGGCCCGCCGTCAGATTCTCAAGGAATTCCTCTTCCGTAGTCTTCAGTTCGGCATAGCAGAAGCTTTTCTCCGTAAGAAGGTAAATTCAATTTCCTTACAGAGATCAACACTTACCGTTGAACTTTCCGCCGGACCGTCCCCACACTTTTCTGAGAATTTGCGGCGTAGATTCTGGATGTGCGGCCAGCGGCCTCATGTTGTTCCAATATGGCTCTGTAGTTCAGCTTTCTGGGTGAATCCAGGCGACCCGCCGTGCGTGATCTGCCAGCTTTCGGCACTTTGGGCCTCCCAACTGGCATAACGTTCAGTGGGCGCGTGAGGCCGTCGCTGATGCGTAGGTAGATAGAAAAGAGATTCTATGGAGGAAGGCCGGGGTAGACCAGCCCTCTGCAAGGGAGTTGGGGCGGATAGGAGGGGGACTGGTGACTTGGGTATAATGAGTTGCAGAGGAACCAACGGCAACGGAAGGCAAAGGGAGGAGGGAGAGGGGTGGGAGACATTATGGTATTTATAGAATGGGGAATCCAGGACTATCCCGGCGGCCATCATGGTTGAAGGGTTGAGCGCCAGAAACGGCGCGCTCCAGCTGGGCGAATGGGCGAGTGAGTGGGTGAGCGATTCGCGAGCAGTCGCGCGAGCAGAAGGTGAGGCCGTGGACCCGGCCTCGGGCGTCAAATGGTATCCCAAAAAGCGGCGATGGGTGGATTCCAGATTGGGTCTAGTGGCGGCTAGTGTGGGTGCGAATTCGGGGTGCATGGGCGGCCGGAAGCAGCCCAACCGCCTGCCACTTTCGGCCGCCGTGGCCTTCAAAGTTGGATTCATTATGTAGTAATTGTAGCTAATCACTGAGAAGGAAAAGAGAGAGAAAAGAAGATGTGCAAAATATATACATTTATATATATATACATATAGAAATAATGGTAGCAAGAATATAATGGAAAGAGGTAAGAATAAACAAACATAATATAATAAGAAAACAATAAATGAGTGCATTACAATTGCCCCTCTTTTTTGTAAGAGCTGCTCTCAGCGATTTGTATAGAGTGCTTCACATCCCTTAGATAACTTGTATACACATTGTCATTAATTTCTTAATGAGGTAGAATTGATGGGTTTTTTGATTGTTAGAGATTGTATGTAGAGAAGCAAAAAGCATTTCTTTTTCTATCATACTCTTGATTGTGCCAAGGTCTCATGGCGGCTCCGCACGGCTCATCACTTCCCTTCAGATAATCCCATCTATCCCATGACATCACACAGATGTCTGAACCGGTTTCCAACCACTTTATAACATCATTTAAATGCAATATAAAAGGATCTGATTGATGGGATATGAGAATTTTGTTTCTATATGAGGTCAGTAGATTCCTTCTGACAGATCTATGTAGCACCGCTGTAATAGGAGCAACGGAGATATCTATATTAGGAAATAGATACGTGGCGATAGATACGTGGCGATAGATACGTGGCGATGGCAATATTATCTATATAATGCTCGCTGATATCCGTGGATTTGAGGAGATCAGCGATTAGCTTTGAACAATAGAGATTGCTACCTTCTTAATATCCTTTGTGCGTACTTCACACTACTCTTGTAATTACTCTTGTAGCCCATCTCTTACAATTCTAATCGCTCTAAACCTTATTTGAGTGGTCCGTTGTTACGCACACCTACAACAAAACACGCAACGTTAGTTAAAACACGCAACTTAAAACACGCAAGATGGTTTCGACACGCGCAAGATCCCTTGAGAATCAGCCCGAATCCTCTACCACCTCCAACGACCACAATGCCCGATTGCAACAGTTAAACGATCAAATCCGTGAACGAGAGCAACAGTTAGCTATTCTGCACGCGCAACAACGCCTCAACGAGTTGGAAGCACAGATTCGCGAAGATACTTTTATCGAGTCCCGACCAACCCAGGATATCGCCGCAGAACTACCGCAAAATCGACCCGCAGACAATATGGATGATGATAACGAAACACCGCCGAGATTGGAGATTAAGGATTACTATCGAGGAAAGAATATGTTAGAATTTGAGGACTATAAAGATCGCATGTTGACTCTCTTTGCACGCCACCGTCGATATTATCGAAAAGAAGAACGCAAGATAAACGACGCCAAACTCTACCTTGATGCCCACGTTAAGCAGAAGTGGTTGAATTTTGTATCAGCATACGAGAGACGCGGAGGAGCAACACCGTTAACATTCGATGATATGCTATCACACCTAGAGATGCAAATTAACGACCCGCAGAATCAGCGTCGATTGGCGAGCCAAAGATTCCAGGATGCTAAGCAACAGGAGTGGCAGTCGATACGCGACTTTTCTAAATATCTCGAAGATTGGGAGTATTACTTACCCCCATACAGCGAGGAACAGAGAATGGATAACCTGCGTAGTAAGGCATTGAAGGTGCTACGCACCGAACTCGACCGTCGAAATCAAGAACCCCAGAACTACGAAGAGTTGCTTCGAACTCTACAGACTCTCGAGGAAAATATGCCGGAGCGACGACGCGCCATTCGCAAAGGCAGACCTGCGATATTCGTAGGGAATCAGCGTCGTTCTGATAAATCTAGCAACCGCCGGAATAAAAGGAAACGAGAGGAACAGACGAGTTTAACTGAACAAACCAAGAAGGATAAATATAATTGGATGAAGGAGTGCTCACACTGCCATAAGAAGGGGCATGTCGCAAACGATTGTTGGATGTTATACCCCGAAAAGCGCAACCAAGTCCGACAAGCAAAAAACTAGCAATCCCAATCGTAGGAGCAGCTGCTGCATTGGGAATACAGACGACTAGGCTGCGAGATAAACACTTATTGGCAATGAACACCTGGATGTTGACAGAAGTGGGATGGTCAATGGCGTGGACGTTAGTAGATTCTGGCGCGGATGCGAACTTCGTGTCCCATGCTTGGGCATCGAAATATTTCTCGAAGTCAGAAGGTAAACCGAAAGTAGTGGAAGCAGTTGATAATCATAGGGTTAAATCATATGGACAACGAAAAGCTGCAATGAAGATTATCGATGATGAACATGTCCTCCGGGAAGGATTCCACCATTTCGAAGAAGCCGACATCAGCGGATACGATGTAATTCTGGGTATGCCATGGTTGCAAGCTGCGAACCCCGACATTGACTGGGTGCGAAGATGCTGGACCTATAGGAAAGCGTCAAATATCAGCCACGTGCACCTAGATACCGCTAAGGAATTTGCAACTTTAATGGACGACAGCAACATTATATTCGCCGCCTTTCCATTGCGAGCTGCGCATGCAGCGACTGAGCCAAATATCCCGGATGATTATAAGGATTATCTTGATGTATTCCGAGAAGATATACCTGACGCGGAACACGCACCCCACGATCATGCCATAGATCTCAAACCTGGCAAGGAACCACCGTACCGACCGATATATAACCTGTCACCTCAAGAACTCTCCGTCCTCCGAGAATATATCGAAAAGGCATTAGAGAAGAATTGGATACGCCCGTCCAAGAGCCCAGCCGGTGCCCCAGTATTATTCGCACCGAAGAAAGACGGAACCCTGCGTCTTTGCGTAGATTATCGAGGGTTGAACGAAATAACAGTCAAGAATCGGTATCCGCTGCCCCTGATAAGTGAAATACTCGATAGATTAGCAGGTGCCAAAATATACACGCAATTGGATCTTAGGGACGCGTATCATAGAATTCGCATACGAGCGGGGGATGAGTGGAAAACGGCGTTTCGAACACGATACGGACACTTTGAGTATCTGGTTTTACCCTTTGGGCTAACCAACGCCCCTGCGACTTTCCAATCTTATATCAACAAAGCCCTCAGTGATATTTTGGATGTATATTGCGTGGCTTATCTTGACGATATCGTAATCTATTCGAATACGCTTGACGAACACGTCGCCCATGTTAAGAATGTGCTGGAACGTTTAAGGCGATGGAGACTATATGTGAAACTTAGTAAGTGTACGTTCCATGCAACAGAAATTGGATTTCTGGGTTTTGTGATTACCACGCAGGGCATCACTGTCGAAAAACGCCGCGTCGATACGATCCTAAATTGGCCTGAACCGCGAACAATAAACGAGCTGCAAACATTCCTAGGATTCGTCAACTTCTACCGACGATTCATATACAAGTTCTCGATAATAACGGCACCCCTGACTGAGTTGCTAAAAGGATACGAAACAAAAAAGGGGAAGAACAACGCACCTGTCCAACTGGGCGAGAACTGCAAGCACGCAATACTGCAGTTAAAAGAATGCTTTACAAAAGCACCGTTGTTAGTTCATTTTGATCCGCAGCGAAAACTCCGTATAGAAACGGACGGATCTGGCGTTGCAATCGCCGCAGTAATATCGCAATTAATGGATGATGGTCACTGGCACCCGATCGCGTTTTGGTCCAGAAAACTCACAGAAGCAGAAAGACGTTATCAAACATATGATTTAGAAATGTTGCCGATTGTAGAAGCTTTCAGGCAATGGCGCCACTACCTACATGGTAGCAGGCACCCCAATAGTTGTTTTATCTGACCATGCCAACCTCCGGCGCTTCATGACGACGAAGCAGCTAAATGGGCGTCAGATTCGTTGGATGCAAATGCTCTCAGCGTTCGATTTTGAAATTGAGCACCATCCTGGGGAAAATAATCCCGCAGATGCACCAAGTCGTCACTCAGATTATATAAAACACGCAGCTCCCTTGACGGGGCTCCCTACCCTGCAAGAGAAGCTGCGTAAGGGGATCTTTAAGTCACTAAAGACAAAAGAAAACACAAAGTTAGACCAATGTGTCAAGATGGTGCGAAAAAATCTGCAAGTTAAAGAAAATTGTTGGGCGAAGGGGCCCGTAGTCATCGATGACAACAAACCCTGCAGGATAAAGAACGCACCTGCAGATGAGAACGAAGTCGCCGGCGTTACGGGGTTAGACCTAGGGACCCTGGTGCCACGGATTCTAGCCGTTAAGGTATTTGAGTCCGAGACAGCCTATCGCGAAGAGGTAGCTGAATCTATTGTCGAACTCTTGCTGCAGGTTCAGAATAGGGACGCTGGCACGTCTGAACTTCGCAGAAGACTAGAGGTGGGTGACGCTAGCGTAGGTGATCGTTCGACCTGGGCAGTAGACAAAGATGGCCTGCTTAGGAAAGATGGTAAAGTCTACGTACCGCAAGACAAGGCCGTAAGGCATGAAATAATGAAAATGAACCACGATGATCCCCAAGGTGGCCATTTTGGACGTGACAAAACCATCGAAGCGATCAAACGCAAGTACTCGTGGCATGGTATGAGCGATGAGATTGCAGAATATGTGAGGACCTGCGATGTTTGCCAACGCGTCAAGATACCGCGGCATAAGCCGTACGGGTTGCTACAACCACATCCAGTGCCAGATAAGAAATGGCATACAATCAGTATGGACTTTATTGAAGGCCTACCAGATAATAAGAAGGGAAGTCAAACTTACAATGCTATTGTCATATTTGTTGATTCGTTCACTAAATGGGCCATAATTGTACCCACATCTTCAAAGCTAGATGCGGAAAGACTCGCGGACATTATTGTATGGAAGCTTGCGAAGAACTTTGGCCTACCTGCGAACATTATTAGCGACCGAGATTCATTAATAAACAGCAAGTTCTGGTCAACATTATGTTACTTACTCCATGTCCGACGAAAATTATCAACAGCCTTCCATCCGCAAACCGACGGCCAAACGGAACGATTGAACCAGGTGATTGAACATTATCTTCGCACATATTGCAGCTACCAGCAGGATAACTGGATAGAGTGGATTCCCCTGGCGCAATGGGCATATAATAACGCCTTCCACGCATCGATAAAAATGACACCATCTGAAGCGATGATCGGCCGACCAACTGAACTTCGTATAGACGTGGAACCCCCAAGCACGGGCGCGTCAAAGTCGGCGATAGAACAAGTGGAACGGATGAAGCAAGCGGAAAACAGGATTCGAGAATGCCTAGAAGCTGCCAAAGCAGCTGAGAAAAAGTATTATGATCAGCGCCATATACCAAAAAGCTTTAAGATAGGGGACTGGGTAATGCTGCGTGCAAAAAATATATCCACCTTGCGACCTTCACCCAAACTAGATCATCGATTTTTGGGTCCCTTCCAAATAATTGATATACGCGGTACGCAGGCGTACAAACTGAAGCTTACGCCACAATATAAAGGAATTCATCCCGTGTTCCACGTTTCCCTTCTCGAACCGTATCACGCGCGCGACGGACAGATCCCACAGCCAGAACCGATAATTATAGACGCGCAGGAGGAATGGGAAGTTGAAGCTATATTGGATAAACGTCAGTACCGTGGTCAAACGCAATATCTTGTTAAATGGAAGGATTGCACAGACGCGGATAATTCTTGGGAACCTGAAGAAAATTTGGTGAACAGCCAGGAGCACTTGGAACAGTTTAATAAAACCTATCAGGAGCCAGTCAGTAAACGAAAACGAAGAAGGCGACGATGACTGCTGGATATACTTATTCCGCCCAGGGATTAAAAAACAGATCCGCCTCAGCTTGGCCAGTGTCATTTGAGGAATTGTCACCAAGGCAGACCTGCTTATTACCCCGGATTTCCTCAACTGGCGAAGCACGACGTTTCAACGATGACTTGGGAGCTGCGACCGGCGATGTAGCCACCGGGATCTCACCAATCACTGTTTCAGCCGGGGCCTCAGGGGAACCATTTCGTTGAGCCCCACGGATCTTCGCTGCGAAGAACTTAACTGCAGCTGTCACAGCGCCCTGTAAAACGTTAACGTTCGAAGCGTCTGCACCAGCGACAATTAAATCCTCAGCTGCGTTAATAGCCGCCTGGGCCAACTCAACGGCGTCTGCTGGCACCAAACACGAGTTATTTTATATCCTGCAAAACATATATAGAACGATTACTTACCGGAACGCAAACGTGCTTCGTCACCGAGCAGTGCTTGCATTTCTTGCGTCGACCCTCAGCAGGCTCACAGTGATGGCGGGGAGACGTTGTTAAATGTCGAATACAACGACAGCAATATGCTGCTGCGTTCCTTTCTAACACTTCAACGGGACCGTCCGCTTCCTCATCTTCGCCAGCGTTATCGGATAACTCAAGTAACGCACCAAGATCCTTGCCCAGTATTCGATATATGGCAGGCGTGACAGCGTGTCCGCCCGTCGTTCACAAAGCAAGGGTATACTAGAGGGTTTTGCAACCTTTCCAGACAACCCAAGCAAATGCTCTCGATGGCATTCAGCATATCACCCTCCATAGGTTCTGAACCGGCAACGGAAGCAGCTGGTTCTGACATTCTATTACGACATTAATCAGTATCAAGGACCTTTTAAGAAGAGAGAAGAGGCAAGAAGCAGCAAGAAAAGAACAGATGTTGGTGGATAAAATCAATATTGCAATATCGATCAAAGAAGTTGCAGCAACACAAAATCCGACCCAAAATAGAAAACGCAACCACGCAACCAAAACTTCGAATGTCGCAATAAAAATCGCATGGGAAGATACAGTGTACTTTGCTTGATCAATTGGTGTATTCTTTTAAATAAAAAAAAAATCGTTGTTAGTGATGATGGTGATGATCTCGTTAGGATACGACTTGTGGTGTAAAGGTTAAAGGAAAGGGGTTCAGGGGTTGTGCCTAAATCATGATTGGACCGCGATAACACCGAAACTGGAACAACGTTTTTCCCGAGTCAGCAACGCTTCGGAATTAACCCGAACAATTAATTCGGTCCTATCCTGCGAACTTTATACAATATCAACCACACAGCACATATTACGAACTTCGCACAATAAGAAGCCCTGGGGACCAGGCCTTTGAAGAAGGGAGATAATTGTAATAGGAGCAACGGAGATATCTATATTAGGAAATAGATACGTGGCGATAGATACGTGGCGATAGATACGTGGCGATGGCAATATTATCTATATAATGCTCGCTGATATCCGTGGATTTGAGGAGATCAGCGATTAGCTTTGAACAATAGAGATTGCTACCTTCTTAATATCCTTTGTGCGTACTTCACACTACTCTTGTAATTACTCTTGTAGCCCATCTCTTACAACCGCTGTGGAGCTGCTTCAGCTACTCTCATTTATAGAGTGGAGGGAGAATGGCTGTCTGTTATCTATATAGAATAGCTAAATATTAGCTCTCTATTTCAGAAGTCAATAATTTATCTTTTATCAATAAAATATTAAAGTTATCATTATTCTCATACAATATTCTTAGTGTGCTGAGTATCTCTGATAATTCAGTATTTGTATAGTATTCTATAAGCTTGTGGTTCAAGTGAGATAATCAAGCTCATTCATAAAACTTCTCATTATATATCATCCTCCTCTGTGCCGCTGCTGAGTAGCAACCGCCTCGGCGCCGTCACATTACAATTCAAATCGCTCGACCTGGTTACATATTTGGATCAGTCAAGCTCTATTGATCAATATGGTCTCACACATCTATGCTGGGACCGATCTGACTGCACCCTCTGAGGGAGCCTCCACATCATCCTCTAGAGTGTGTACACCTCTACCTCAGCAGAAATCTGAGATTTCTGAACCTGCTGTGCATTTTGACATGGACTCTTCAATCACTCTGCCATCACTGTGGCCTCTACACTTCTATATCTATCATAGAGATAAAGAGATCAAGGTTGAAGATCTGCTGAATTACAAGAATAAGACATTGTTTGAATTCCACAGCTTCACAAGAGCTTTTGAATAGAAATTCTGTCTTAATTTGACTCAGTTTAATACCTATGAGATATGAGTCATATACACTGCGAGCCTCCTTAAAGGCACCTCTGCAACTACATGAGTGATCAAGAAAAGGGAGTGTAAGAGATGGTGTAATAGGCGCAACGGAGATATCTATAGATACGTGGCGATAGATACGTGGCGATGGCAATATTATCTATATAATGCTCGCTGATCTCCTAAGATCTACGGATATCAGCGAACATTATATAAACAATGTTGCCACCACACTACAATTGTTTCATGCCTTTTTATCGCCACGTGTTTGTTTTCTAATATAGATATCTCTGTTTCGTCTATTACAAGAAGCTTGAGTGTAACAATGCTGTTATGATATGAGAAGAATTTAAGAACTTCCTTCTGAATCAAATTGAAGACCATCATAACTGCATCTTCATAGTGATGCAGCAGTTCAACTCATTATATCAACAAAATAATGAGAATTCTTTCAATTTCAATGCAAGATTTGAAGAATATTGGAAGGAACTATTTGATGATTTAAATCTATTGAAAACATAGCTTTATCTCACAAAGCTGATTTACAAGATGTGAATGATGATATCACAATATCAAAGTCCGTCTATCAATCTGTGGAAGGTGTAAAGCTTGCTTGATTGAAGATTGCTAGTTAAATGAGAAGTTATATAATGAAAGAATTAATAAATCAAGACCTGTAGATCTCACACCCTTATTCATCAGAGTAACTTTATATAATATTATATACAAAATTTACTCTTCAAATGAGTATAAATACATAAACAGCTGGAAAAAATACAATAATGAAAAAATCAGCACAGAATTCCATTTATTTTATCCTCTTTATTTCTTCATCTTAATAATCTCTTTTCAATGTGTGCATTTTAATGCTTCAAATGGCTTAGTTAACTCATCTGCCCTATTCTCAGTAAAAAAAACATATCAGACTAATATTTCATTCTTGTAAATGAGATTTTGAAGAATATGAAATCAGACTTCTATATGCTTGAAACAGTACAGAATTGCTTTAGAAGAGAATAGCTCTATGACAAATTTATTATCAATATAAATTGTATAAACAAAATCATTGACTGAGGTGGAAATCAGATGATTGTTGATGTTCAGATTATTGAAATGAGAAGGTATGAAGTCAGCATCTTCTAAAAGTTTATGTAAGTAGACAAGCTCATAAATAACTTCAGAAGATGCAATATATTCAGTTATAATTGATAATTTGAAGATTTTTATTTACTGATAACTTCATCAAATAATGGGGTCTTCTATCATATAAATGATGTAGCTGGTAATTGATTGAGATCTCAGATCTCTACCAGCTCAATCAATATCAGCATATATCACAGATTCAATATCAATGTCTTTGTGAAAGATTATAACTTCATTAATTGAACCTTGCAAATATTGAAGTGTACGTTTGAATGCAGCTCAATTCCTTGAAGTAGAGTGGGCACTGAATCACTTCAAAAAGCCCGCGGCAAAGCTAAGGTCAGAATATGTATTGATTGTAAAATATTGCAAAGATTCAATATTTGATTGATAGAAATGTAATGTAAATTCCACTGTGTAGATGACCGGTTCTTCATCATCATTTATGAAATCAACATTCTCCCTCATAGAAGTGGATGTAGAGTGGCAGTAATTTATCAAGAATTCCTCCAGAAGATTCTTAATGAAAAGAGGTTGGAACAACATAAGTGAATTAGAATCCCTTTCAATTTTCATATTCAAATAACAGTTTGAATCCCCCACATTTTTAATCTTGTAATTGGCCGCAATCTCGGCCTTGGCTCAATCCAGATCTCCGATTTTCAGACTGTATAGATGAACATCATTCATATATACAGTCACATAAACCCTCTTTGCATCATGAATGAATAGCTTAGCATCATAAAAACTGATGTGAAAATCCGATTTCAATAATATTTTTCACAGTTTCTTATATTATAAAAGTGTTGCTTGCTTAAGACTGTAGAGTCTCTACATTAATTCACAAACAAGATCACCACAACCTTCACAGAAGCTCATAGACTGGCTCATATATATTCATTTATAAACTGACAATTGAGAGTTCAAAAACACAGTCATCATATCAATTTGCAGAATGTGTCACCCTCAAAATGCTGAGATTGTCATGAAAGCTCAGAATGTGGAGGTGGAAACAATAGGTGTAAAAATCTTCAAATAATTGACACTCTTTTGTTGATAATTGCTGCAGACCACTCAGTATGTATGTATGTATGTATGTATGTATAGGTTTAACGTCCCGGAGAAAACACGGGCAGCGCCCGTGTTTCAGAAGCCTCCTGAAGGGCATGGAGATGTGCTACGCTGGAGAGATTTCTATGTACACAGAGAGAGAGAAAACAGAATCCAGGTGGCAACTCTTGAGAAGACTCAGCTCATTGCAAAGGATTTTTCTGAGCTGCGCATCCACTTCTGGCCCGACGTATGGCCATTCATGGTGGGGTTATAGTGTGGTTCCCTGAGGGGACCGCCGCTACCGTGCCTGGAAGGCTTTATAGTGAGCAGAGAGGGATATCTCTCTCAGTTGATCAGGAAGCTGTCTGTGCTTCTAACATCAGAAGAAAGACAGATAAGATAGATAATGAAAGAAAGAGAGGGAAAGTGTGTGTTTTGAAATGAAAAGAGTAAAAGAGAGAGGTGAAGGAAAGACTGTGTCATCTGCAACACCTTGCAGTCACGTGACCTGGCACAGACCCGGGGGAAAAGAGAGGGGAGAGCACCGAAGAAGGTTGTGGAAGGAAAAGAGCAGAGAATGATAGAGAGAGTAAAGAAAAGAAGAAAGAAGAAGCATTTGAGCTGATAGAGACAAGGGCAAATGAGAGGAAAACAAAGCAGAGTACGTGTAGATGCAATGCCGGCAGTCAAGAACATTTCAGCTGAGTCAGACATGTAGACTGTACTGATTACACCACAGCTAATTGAAACAGATGAGCTCAGTTGTGCTATCTGTACTGTCTGCATAGACTGTGTTGTCCCTGGCAGTTGCACTAGCTACCGTGGGTGTACTCAGCAGGCCGGCCTCGTGGAACTGCTGCGGGGGTTGTCAGATGGTGTGCAGCCAGCCGGCTGTGTTACCTTGTGCAGTACCGTGTGTAGAACTGTGTGCAGTCCAGCAGTTCTACAAAGTCTGTAGGGGTCAGAGACCCTAGATAGGCAACAGCTGTCACCCGGTTGTGTGGCCGTGCTGCTGATCTCTTGAGTCAGTGAAGAAGGTGCCTCTGTGAGTGTCAACAGAGCATCAAATGTTCTGGGCTCTTGTTGTGTCCACAGACACAGGTGAGCCTTGCATCTGCATGCTGAAAACATCTGTGGTATCAGAAGAAGTCTCCATGAAAGGAGCAGAGTGCAAGTCAGCAGTGAAAAGCATGCTGTGACATAATGAGCTTTGAGGAGGCCTTTACTTAATATTCCACAGTCAGCCTGCTGAAACTCCAGCCTCAGTACCAGTCAGAGAGCTTGCCACAGACTTCACTCCACCACTTTCACCTTGCCTCTTGACTGAGCTGCTTGGCCACTGTGCGGACCCCACTGACTGTGGGTGTGGCCTCAAGTCCATAGGCTGGGGCTGCAGCAGATGAGACTGCCCGCTTAGTCAAGCGGTCTGCTTCCTCATTGCCCTCTATCCTCATATGCCCAGGAGCCCATTTCAGGCCGACATTGTGCTGTCTGAGAAGCTCATAGCAGTGGTTGTAGACTCAGTTTGAGAAGGCTGCTGCACTGCCTCATATGCCTCAGATGACTGAGGTGTTGTCGAGGCAGAGTCAGATCTGAGAGTTGCTGCTGTCCTCTGTGACATAAGATAGAAGCTTCACGGCGCACTCTAATGCCCGGCAGGCACCAACTGCCTCAGTGTCGAAGACATGTGACATAGAGCTCAGCGCAGCTGAGAAGCTGGCCAGCTGTTTATTTCTCTGATAGACTATAAAGTCATAGCCCACCCACCTGCTGTTGTCACAGTTCTGTTTTGATCCATCTGAGAAAACATATAGATCTGTTGAGGGTTGACTTCTCCACCATTTTTAAAATTCTGAGCAGCACTCTTTTTGTCTACACCCTATGTGGGGTCTGTCCCGCATCCCTTTGAGTAATGTGGGATGGCAAGTGTGGGTCTATTGACTGCAGGTAGCAGCGCCCTCAACCGCTGAATCTTGATCTTTGAGTGCTGCCAGGTTCCAGCCCCTCTTCCTCATGTGATCATTGGAGGTGCTATCTGTGAAGCCAGTGGGTGCTTCTCATCCACCACCTGAAGCCTTGTTGTGAATCGCATTTTGGCCTCCTCTAGAGCTACCATTGCTGATGGGAGCCCAGCATCCCGGTATAGGGTAGCGATGGGCGTTGTGCGGAAAACTGGGAGGACCCCCCTGGCTGCCATAGTAAGCACCTTCTCAACTGTCCCCACATGCCATCCCAGATGGGAGCTAACCTCCCCACTCCTGCCCATGTGCCTTGCTGGCTGTGTGCAGCCGCTGTACCAGACCTCTGTGCCATAGAGCAGCGAGGGAACCACGCAAGTGGTGACCGCCTTCCACAGAGCATCTGCTGGGGGCCCGTCTCTGATCTTTCTCAGATTCTGGATGTGCTGAGCTACAGCCCTTGCCTTCTTTGCCTGAGTGGAGACATGTGGTCTCCAGGTGAGCCTTCTGTTGAAGTGTACATTCAGCCAGCAGAGTGCTGGCTTCTGTTCAGCTGAGGCAGTAACAGGGTGAACAGTGAGGTTCTCAGACACAACTACTGCTGGTTCCTCATTGTGTCACTTTCTTGTAAGATGGATCATCTCAAGTTTCTCTGGTGCGAAGGCCACCTTGTTTGTCTCCCCCCATCTCAGAATACTCTGTATATCCTGGCTGAGAAGGGTGGCATTGTTGTCAAGTGAGTGGGTCGCCTGTCAGATGTTCAGATCATCCGCATAGTCAAAGCACAATTCTGAGTTTTGCCACAGCAGCTCTGCCAGATACAGAAGGAACAGTATTGGTGACAAAGGAGACCTCTGTGGTGTGCCACATTGCATCTGATGTGCTGCTGTGATGGTCCCCTCCAGCTGGACCTGAGCTCTGTGTTCAGTGAGGAAACTGTCAATGAGCTATAGTCGCTTGCATGGCCACCCCTGCTGTGCCATCTGCTGAAGCAGCTGCCTGCGCAGCACAGCATCAAAGGCACCCTGCACATTCATTGTGACCATGAACACTTCCTTGTTTTGTGCGAAGGCTGCCTCCATCTCATGAGTGAAAGCAGCTACCAGGTTCATTGCAGATCATCTGAGCAGCGCCTCTCCATGCTGTGAGCTGACTATGCTGTGAATGAGTGCTGTGTACACCAGTCGCCTTGCAATGATGCGTTCTAGCCCTTTAGAGATTACTGAAAGCAGGGCAATGGGCCTCCAGGAGTGGACTGAGCTTCTATCTCTCTTACCCACCTTGGGTATCATTGCCACCTCTGCCAGTTTCCAGGCTCGTGGGAAGTGGCAGAGCCGGAGGCAGCAGTTGTATAGCTGCTGTATAAAGAGGGACACATGCTGCCAGCATGCTTTGAGCATCCGCACTGTGATTCCATCCGTGCCTGGGGAGGTGCTCTGTACCTCAATGGTGTTGCGCTCCATCTCCTCCATCTCAATCTGGGGGTTCCAGGGCAGGTTCCCCATGCCGCTCCAGTGCTCATCATTCAGTGGGTCATACTCCAGATCATCAGCTGAGTTGTATCACTTCAGAATTGTTTGTTGAAGTGCCTCAGCTTTGGCGGCTGTCTCTTCTATGATCTGATCCTCAATCACCAGAGGGGGCGCTCTGAGGTTGGGTTCCAGCTTATGTCATGCCACCACCCAGTACAGGTCTCTACCATCTCTGGCCTCATTGATCACCTGCCTCCAGTATGCACACTTGGCCTTGCGCACTGTGTCCTTGAACTGGTGCTTCGCGGCCTCTGTCTGATGAGTGGTGAGCTCTCGGTGCGCTCTTCGGCAGTCTGCTGTCCACCAGAGGGCTGTGGTCCGCTCTTGTTGAGCTGGCTTACTGACTGCCTGAGCTGCAGCCAGAAGACTCTGAGTGAAGTGCTGGGTCAGATCATCAAGCTGTGCCACATTTCCAACCCCCTCTGAGCAAGGCATGTCCACCATGAGACCTCTGATAAGATCTGCAAAGGGCTCCAGCTGAGAGTCTGTGATCTTGATCTGAGCATCACTCAGCTGTGTTTGAGGTGTTGTTGACAGCATAGTGACCATAGACTGGTGATCTGAGCTGCAGTGTAAATCTTGATGCACTGTAGTGGAAGTAAAGACCACATTGGAGAAGGTGAGATCAATCACATGATCTGCTGCATGAATTGGAACCCCTATCTCTCCCACAAAGTCCATCCCATGTTCATTGGCCCATTGGACAAGCTCCCCGCCCCGGTGCAGATTCACTGCCCCTGGTTCAAAGGCATCATGCTGTACATTGATATCCCCACCTATCAGACAGCGGGCTGGTGGGCTCAGATTGGTCAATAGTCCATGACTGCGTCTGTCTCAGACTGTCTGTACACATTGAGAATGTGGCAGCCATTTACACACTGACTCATAGCAGATCCCTGCTTTGCACAGACCGGTGTTGCTGTGCTCTTGTCTTTAAGCCCTTGCATACATATGTCATGACCCGGGGCCTCTCCTCCTCTCACTGCTCCGGGTTAGTGTCATCCCAGCGGTCTATAGGTGCAAAGCACTCATACACTGGGTGGTTAGAAGTCTTGATGTCAGGGTGTGTGTATAGCTTCTGTATACAGATCACTTCACAGCTCTGCTTGAAAGCAAGCTGCAGAGCTGCTGTGTGACAGAGGGCTGCTCTGGCTGTATTTGCCCAGAAGATCTGCAGGGGGCGATTTTCCTGCTGGTTGTTCCTGCGGCGCCAGCCGCGTCGCTGGTGTTGATGTTCTAGCATGAGGAGTCACTTGGTGAGCTGCTGCCGAAGTCCACCTGCGGGATGAGGTTGAAGGCCTCCAGACCTGCCGTCTGCATGCTGGAGTCAGACTGTTCTTTAGCTGCTTGACTGTGCTGCTGCACTGCTGTGCAAGCTGAGTGTCGCCTGGTGCGGGCCATCTGCCAGGTGGCACCCTTTTCACTGATGGAACTCTGAGTAGCCGCCCACTTGCGGGGCGCTAGCCCAGCGGGCTGTGTTGACTGGGTTGACTGAGTGGTTGATGTAGGTACCACCACTGCGACCAATTGATGCTGGCTGTGCTGGCGGTGGTTGTCGCTCCTGAGCATCCCTGTGGCACCTGTCACCAAGGTGGTGAACAGCTGCTAGCTCTTTTTGAGTTAGGCGCCTGAGGATGCCATTCACACACCTGGGTGCGGCAGGGCAGTGCTGATGCTCAGCTGGGTAGGGTTGGCAGCAGTTGACACATCTTGGCGCTCTCTTGCACTCCGCGCCTGTTGGCCCCTCATGCTGGCTTGTGGGCTCACTGCAGTTGGAGCATCTTGCCAGTTGTGCACACTTTGGTGGGTGGCAGAACCCCTGGCATCCTGGGTTATGTCTCACTGCCAAAGGCCTTTTCTCAATCAGCCTGGCCCTCTCACTGGCATTGAAGAGTGAGAAGCCTTTTACCGGGGCAGGGAGGGAGACAATCCATGTAATCTTCCCTGTCTTGGGGTTCACCCCATGACGCGAGGGTCGACAGCTCACTGACTTTACCTTTGCCTGAGTCAGAACCTCTCCCTCAATCATCTTGTCTGTGGGGATTCTTGCCCCTTCCCAGTCCTGGACAAATTCTGGGACCCCTGGGACAGTATAATTGTACCACCGCTCTGGTAGCCGGATCTCTGTGGCGCCAAGGACTTCACAGAGAGTAGCCACTGCCTTCTCAGTGGTCAGAGTGTCGCGTATGCCTCTGTTGCTTGATGTGATCACCCAATCTGTCCTGGTGGGCTCCACCTTCGGCACATTGGCCACATCCCCCACCCCCTGAATGTTTGCAACGATTGCCTGCCGCACAGCATATGGCTGTAGCCGGGCGACCCATTTCTCTGGCTGGAGGGTGACAAGGACTCATGGGTCCTCCTGCTGTTTTGTGCCCCCTGTGGGGCCCCTTGGCTGACTGGTGCTTTTGGGCTGCAGGCTAGCTCCACTAGCCCTGCCTGCTGGGGAAGCCGCAGTCTTGGCAGGGGTAACCCCAGGGAGGGCAGAGTTTTCCCCCCTCTGAGCAACACCCGCCCAGGTAGTCGGCTCCCTCACAGCTGTCTTTGGTGCATTTGGCTGCGGATGAATATTCGGGGCAGCACCCTCTCTCAGAAATGATGCTGCACTCAGATCTGCTGTCACATACTTGACAAACCTCTCACAGAAGATTCGGGCAAAGTTCTGACTGACTGACTGCTTCTCCTTGTCAACTCAGCTGTCCAGAGTCTTCGCCAATTTGATGAGAGTCTTCTGCTGCAGATTCTGTTGCTGCTGAGCCTCCTCAAACTGCTTCTGCAGCCGAGAGGTGGCTGTGGGGATGCTGTCGCTGGCTCCTTTGAGGACTGGGGGAGGCATTGTGACAGTCTTCCTCTGCCTCTTGCCAGCCTTTTCAGTGACAAAATTGGCCGGTGACTCCGGCTCCAGTGGCCTGGTGTAGGCCGTGTCGATGTCCTTGGGCGGACGGGAGGGCGTTGAGGGCTCCATGACCACTCAACCTGTGCAGTACACACACGTAGAGAAATCGCAGAGGGCATGCGATGATATTGAACGGGTTGGGGGGGTTAAAATTATATGAAAACAGTTGGAAAAGTGGAAAATTCAAATGTACCCCTACGTTCGTGGGTAGTTGTAAGGATGGGGCCAACAGATGTGGAGTGCAAGAGAGCGCCACAATGTGTCAACTGCTGTCAACTCTACCCAGCTGAGCATCAGCATTGCTCTGCCACACCCAGGCATGTGAATGACATCCTCAGACGCCTAACTCAAAAGGAGCTAGCAGCTGTTCACCGCCTTGGCGACAGGTGCTACAGGGATGCTCAGAAGCAGCAATCATCATCAGCACAGTCAGCATCAATGATCACAGTGGTGGTATCTACATCGATCATTCAGTCAACTCAGTCAACACAGCTCACTGAGCTAGCACTCTGCAAGTGGGCAGTTACTCAGAATTCCATCAATGAGAAGGATGCCATCTGGCAGATGGCCTGCATCAAACAACACTCAGCTTGCACAGCAGTGTGGTAACACAGTCAAGCAGTTAAAGAACAGTCTGACTTCAGCATGCAGATGGCAGATCTGAAGCTCTTCAATCTCATCTCATAAATGAACTTCAGCAGCAGCTCATCAAATAACTTCTCATATTAGAATATCAACACTAGCAACATGACTGATACTGCAGAAACAATCTGCAGAAAAATCACTCTCTGCAGATCTTCTGAACAAATACAATCAGAGCAGCTCTCTATCACACAGCAGCTCTACAGCTTGCTTTCAAACAGAGCTGTGAAGTGATCTGTATACAGAAGCCATACACACACCCTGGCATTAAAACTTCTAATCACTCAGTGTATGAGTGTTTTGTGTCTATAGACTGCTGAGATGACACTAACCTGGAGCAGTATGAGGAGGAGAGGCCTCGGGTCATGACATATATACACAAGAGTTTCAAAGACAAGAGCACAGCAACATCAGTCTATGTAAAACAGAGATTTGCTGTGAATCAGTGTAAATGGCTACCACATTCTCAATGTGTACAGACAGTCTGAGACAGACGCAGTCATGGACTATTGACCAATCTGAGCCCACCAGCCCGCTGTCTGATAGGTGGGGATATCAATGTACAGCATGATGCCTTTGAACCAGGGGCAGTGAATCTGCACCGGGGCGGGGAGCTTGTCCAATGGGCCAGTGAACATGGGATGGACTTTGTGGGAGAGATAGGGGTTCCAATTCATGCAGCAGATCATGTGATTGATCTCATCTTCTTCAATGTAGTCTTTACTTCCACTACAGTGTGTCAAGATTTACACTGCAGCTCAGATCATCAGTCTATGATCATTATATTATCAGCAACATCTCAGACACAGTTGAGTGATGCTCAGATCAAGATCACAGACTCTCAGCTGAAGCTCTTTGCAGATCTTGTCAGAGGTTTTATGATGAACATGCTTTGCTCAGAGAGGGTTGAAAATGTGGCATAGTTTAATGATCTGATTCAGCACTTCACTCAGAGTCTTCTGACTGCAGCTCAGACAGTCAGTAAATCAGCTGATGAACAGCAAACTGCTGAATGTATGTATGTATGTATAGGTTTAACGTCCCGGAGAAAACACGGGCAGCGCCCGTGTTTCAGAAGCCTCCCGAAGGGCATGGAGACGTGCTACGCTGGAGAGATTTCTATGTACACAGAGAGAGAAAACAGAATCCAGGTGGCAACTCTTGAGAAGACTCAGCTCATTGCAAAGGATTTTTCTGAGCTGCGCATCCACTTCTGGCCCGACGTATGGCCATTCATGGTGGGGCTATAGTGTGGTTCCCTGAGGGGACCGCCGCTGCCGTGCCTGGAAGGCTTTATAGTGAGCAGAGAGGGATACCTCTCTCAGTTGATCAGAAAGCTGTCTGTGCTTCTAACATCAGAAGAAAGACAGACAAGATAAATAATGAAGGAGAGAGCACTGAAGAAGGTTGTGAAAGGAAACGAGCAGAGAATGACAGAGAGAGCAAAGAAAAGAAGGAAGAAGAAGCATTTGAGCCGATAGAGACAAGGGCAAACGAGAGGAAAACAAAGCAGAGCACGCGTAGATACAATGCCGGCAGTCAAAACCATATCAGCTGAGTCAGACACGTAGACTGCACTGATTACACCACAGCTAATTGAGACAGATGAGCCTAGTTGTGCTATCTGTACTGTCTGCATAGACTGTGATGTCCCTGGCAGTTGCACTAGCTACCGTGGGTGTACTCAGCAGGCCGGCCTCGTGGAACTGCTGCGGGGGTTGTCAGATGGTTTGCAGCCAGCCGGCTGCGTTACCTTGTGCAGTACCGTGTGTAGAACTGCGTGCAGTCCAGCAGTTCTACAAAGTCTGTAGGGGTCAGAGACCCTAGATAGGCAACAGCTGTCGCCCGGTTGTGTGGCCGTGCTGCTGGCCTCTTGGGCCAGTGAAGAAAGTGCCTCTGTGAGTGTCGACAGAGCACCAAATGTTCTGGGCTCTTGTTGTGTCCACAAACACAGGTGAGCCTCGCATCTGCATGCTGGAAACGCCTGTGGTACCAGGAGAAGTCCCCATGAGAGGAGCGGAGTGCGAGCCAGCGGTGAAGGGCATGCCGTGGCATGGTGAGCTCCGGAGGGGCGCCTGCTGAAGAGTGCACTGAGAGCTCATCACTCATCAGATAGAAGCTGCGAAGCATCAGTTCAAAAACACAGTGCACAAGATCAAGCATGCATACTGAAAGCAAATAATCAATGAAGTCAGAGATGGTAGAGATCTGTACAGATCATAGAAGAGACAGCAACAAAGTTGAGACACTTCAACAAACAATTCTGAAGTGATACAACTCAGCTGATGATCTGAAGTATAATTCATTGAATGATGAGCACTGAAACAGCATGGGGAACCTGCTCTGGAACCTCCGGATTAAGATGGAGGAGATGGAGCGCAACATCATTGAGGTACAGAGCACCTCCCCAGGCACAGATGGAATCACAGTGTGAATGCTCAAAGCATGCTGACAGCATATATCTCTCTTTATACAGCAGCTATACAACTGCTGCCTCCAGCTCTGCCACTTCCTATGAGCCTGGAAACTAGCAGAGATAGCAATGATATTCAAAATAGATAAGAGGGATAGAAGCTCAGTCTGCTTTTGAAAGCTCATTACCCTTCTTTCAGTAATCTCCAAAGGGCTGAAATGCATCATTGTAAGTTGATTGATGTACACAGCATTCATTCACAGCATAGTCAGTTCACAGCATGAAGAGGTGCTGCTCAGACAATCTGCAATGAATCTGATAGCTGCTTTCACTCATGAAGTGGAGGCAGCCTTCGCACAAAACAAGGAAGTGTCCATGATCACAATGAATGTGCAGAGTGCCTGTAATAGGCGCAACGGAGATATCTATATTAGGAAATAGATACGTGGCGATAGATACGTGGCGATAGATACGTGGCGATGGCAATATTATCTATATAATGCTCGCTGATATCCGTGGATTTGAGGAGATCAGCGATTAGCTTTGAACAATAGAGATTGCTACCTTTCTAATATCCTTTGTGCGTACTTCACACTACTCTTGTAATTACTCTTGTAGCCCATCTCTTACAGTGCCTTTGATGCTGTGCTGTGCAGACAGCTGCTTCAGCAAATGATGTAGCAGAGGTGGCTACATGAGCTGCTACAGCTCATTGACAGTTTCTTCACTGAATACAAAGCTCAGATTCAGCTGGAGGGGATCATCACAGCAGCATATCAGATGCAATGTGACATGCTATAGAGATCTTTTTTATCATCAATCCTGTTTCTTCTGTACCTGGCAAAGCTGCTGTGGTAAAACTCAGAATTGCACTTTGACTATGCAGATGATCTGAACATCTGATAGATGACCCATTCATTTAACAACAATGCCACCCTTCAGTCAGAATATACAGAGTATTCTGAGATGAGAGGAGATAAACAAGATGGCCTTCACATCAGAGAAATTTGAGATGATTTATCTTACAAAAAAATGATACAATGAGGCATCAGCAGTAATTGTGTCTAAGAATCTCACTGTTCACTCTGTTACTGCCTTAGTTGAACAGAAGTCAGCACTTTGCTAATTGAATGTACATTTCAACAGAAGGCTCATCTGAAGATCACATGTCTTCATTCAGCATATTCAGAGTCTGAGAAAGATCAGAGACAGACTCTCAGCAAATACTTTACAGAAAGCAATCATCATCTGTGTGGTTCTTTCACTGCTCTATAGCACAGAGATTTGGTACGGTAGCTGCACACAGTCAGCAAGGCACATGAGCAGAAGTGGGGAGGTTAGCTCCTGTCTGAAATTACATGTGGGGACAGTTGAGAAGATGCTTACTATGACAGTCAGAGAAGTCCTTCCAGTTTTCTGTACAACACCCATTGCAACTCTATACTGAGATGCTGGACTCTCATCAGCAATGGTAGCTCTGGAGGAGGCCAAAATGCGATTCGCGACAAGGCTTCAGATGGTGGATGAGAAGCACTCACTGATTTCACAGATAACATCTTCAATAATCACACAAGAAAGAGGGGCTAGAACTCAGCAGTGTTTAAAGATCAAGATTCAGCAGTTGAGAACACTGCTATCTGCAGTCAATAGACCAACACTTACCATTTCACACTACTGTGAGAGATGCAGAACAGACCTCACAGAGGGTGTAGATAAAAAGAATGCTGTTTAGACATTCAAGAAATGATGGAGAAGTCAACCCTCAATAAATCTATATATTTTCTCAGATGGATCAGAATAAAATCTTGACAACAGTAAACAGATGAGCTATAACTTCATAATCTATTAGAGAAATAAAACAGCTGACCAGCTTTTTCAGCTGTGCTGAGCTTTATATCACATGTCTTCAATGTTTGACGCCGGTTGATGTCTGCCCAGACATTAAAGTGTGCTGTGAAGCTTTCTACTTTATATCATAGATGACCAGTATCAACTCTTAAGATCTGAACTCCTGCTTTTGAATACCATTTCAAATCATTCTGAAGGCA